>NC_087344.1:145922785-146266118 GCF_030014295.1 Loxodonta africana | reverse complement strand
TGTCGAGTCGTTTCTGACTCATAGCGACCGTACAGGACAGGGTAGAGCTGCCCTATAGAGTTTCTAAGGAGCGCCTGGTGGATTCGAACTGCCAACCCTTTGGTTAGCAGCCGTAGCACTTAACCACTACGCCACCAGGGTTTCCGTATTATGTACAGGAGAACATAATATTCTAATACTCTTCTGAAAATCTTGAAAGAGTGGGGAGAATTTTATCCCATATTTCAAAAATTCTGGCCTTTACATGAAGGAACATTGAATAACATTGTAAATAGTGTCTTCGATAATCTATAAAATATGCTGGAATTTTATTTACATGGTTCTTTTTTACATGGCCCGTAATAAAATCTGAGGTTTTTATCGAAAATATAACTCAGTTCCATAAGGAATAAAGCGATGAGGTCTAGGCACTTAACTGTCTCATGATCTAACTTGGTATACTTTCCCCTGATGGACTAACTCTTGGATGGTGGGACTTGTTTTACATATCTTTGTGTTCTCAGAATCTAACTGTCCGGCTCATGGTAGGAACTTGAAAATATTTGAATGAATAATGTAATGTAAGGATGTAACACAATACCTGGAGTAATGGGTAATGAATAGCATGGTCTTTTTTTTCGGGGTAGTTTTATAACCCTTTTTCTTGATAAAGCGATACATCTTTATTGGAGAAATATTAGAAAGCATGTAGAAGCCAAAATAAGGAAGTAATTATCTATAACCCCATATCCAAATATTGCCACCATTGACATTTTGTTATAGTCACTTAGTCTTACTCTGTATACATATGAAGGCGCCCTGAGGACACAGTGGTTAAGCTCTCCACTGCTAACCGAAAGGTCTGTGGTTCAAACCTGCCAGCCAATCTGCAAGAGAAAGATGTGGTAGTCTGCTTGCATAAAGATTACAGCCTTGGAAACCCCATGGGACAGCTGTACTCTGATCTGTTAATTGCTATGAGTTGGAATTGACTTGACAGCAGTGGGTTTGGTTTAAATACGTTTTTAAAAGCTAAATTGGGATCATAGTTAACCTATCATTTCTAGTCTCTATTTTTTCTTAGCGATATATCTTGAACATTTCTTATGTAATTAAATATTCCATATCTTGATCTAAGTTGACTGCCTAATGTTCCATTGCATAGTAAGCATTTGCTTAATTACCTTTGGCTGTTGGACTTTTAGATTATTTCCCATTTTTTGCTGTGAAGAAAAATGCTACAATGAACAAAGTACCTGCCATAGTATAAAGGATCAAATGTTTATTGTTTTATTCATTCAGAAACCAGTTTTTTTTTTTCAATTTTTTTTTTAGTGTCTATGCCAAGTAAAGAAGATATGTTCAGTGAAAAAATAAAGTATAAACTATATACACACAATGAATGTCTCCTCTATCCTGTTGAACTGTACCGAAAGCCCTTAGGCCGTGCTTCTGAAGTGGGTTATAGTTAGGGTGACCTTCCATCATGGTTTGCCTGAGACAGATCCAGATTTTGCCTATTGTCACAGTGTAGTTATTATTTGTGCCCCCTTTCTTTCTCGAGAGTGTCCCAGTTTGGACTAAATTATATGATCTTCCTGGTTTAAGAAGGTATAAATCAGACAGTACACAAAACCCAGCATAAACATGATATATATTCCTGGAGCGTCAGTTTTACACCATGGTAAATAATGAAAAAGATTTCATTTATTTGATAAATACTTATAAATGTGTATTATGTGCAGGCATTTTTCTAGGTGCAGAAAAAAATCAATTCATGAAATAGACAAAAATCCGTGCCTTTAATCCAATGGAGAGATATAAGACAATAAACAAAAGGAAAAAATTCAAAAGTGATTAGTGCTATGAAGAAAATATTGAGAGAAAGGGGAGTGTTGGGGGAGGCAATTGTGATTTTAATCAAGGTACCCGGTCATAGAAAACATAAGTGAGCTGACAATTGAGCTAAGCTTTGAAGGTGGTGAAGGTATGAGCTATACAGGTATCTGGGGAAGAACATTCCAGGCAGAAGGAACAGCAAGTGTGAAAACCCTGAGATGGGATTGTGCCTAGAATTTAGGAACAGCAAGGACGTTGTGGCTGGACGCGGGAGAGTCAAGGGAGTGAAATCAAAGAGAGATGTGCAGATGAAGGTTCTTTGGTTTTTGTATGGAGTGAGACCAGGAACCATTAGAGGGTTTAAGCAAATCACTGTGGCTGCTGTGTATGGGCAAGGATGGAAGCAGGGAGAATAGGAGGCTATTGCTATATTAAAGCCAACTCAAATATATTATATAGTAAAAGATGAAATTTGCATAAAGTTTCAAAATAGAAACCTAGACGCTCATGTATAAAACATGGGCATTTAAATCAATATTTAGCTTGTCTGGCTTAGACTTTTCAGCATCTTCCCCCAAATACTCAAAGTACATATTTATCTGCCTCTGCCCTTGGTAGTATTTGGCAGCTTTTTTTTTTTTTTTTTAATTGTCCTTTAAGTGCAAGTTTACAAATCAAGTCAGTCTCTCATACAAAAATTTATATACGCGTTGCTATATACGCCCAGTTGCTCTTCCCCCTAATGAGACAACACATTCCTTCCCTCCACTCTTTTCATGTCCTTTCGGCCAGCTTCTGACCCCCTCTGCCCTCTAATCTCCTCTCCATAGAGGAGATGCCAACATAGTCTTATGTGTCTGCTTGAGCCAAGAAACTCATTCTTCACCAGTATCATTTTCTATCCCATTGTCCAGTCCAATCCCTGTCTGAAGAGTTGGCTTTGGGAATGGTTCCTGTCTTGGCCTAACAGAAGGTGTGGAGACCATGACCGCTGGGGTGCTTCTACCTCAGTCAGACCCTTAAGTATAGTCTCTTTAGGAGAATTTGGGGTCTGTATACCACTTTTTTTTTTTATCCCACTGCTCTTCTGCTCCCTTAGGGGTTCTCTGTTGTCTTCCCTGTCAGGGTAGTCATTGGTTGTAGCCAGGCACTGTCTAGTTCTTCTGGTTTCAGGCCGATGTAGTCTCTGGTTTATGTGGCCCTTTCTGTCTCTTGGGCTCATAATTACCTTGTGTCTTTGGTGGTCTTCATTCTCCTTTGATCCAGGTGGGTTGAGGCCAATTGATGCATCTTATATGGCAGCTTGCTAGCGTTTAAGACCCCAGATGCCACTCTCCAAAGTGGGGTGCAAAATGTTTCCTTAATAGATTTTATTATGCTTGTTGACTTAGATGTCTCCCGAAACCATGGTCCCCAAACCCCTGCCCCTTTACACTGGCTTTTGAAGCATTCAGTTTATTCAGGAAACTTCTTTGCTTTTGGTTTAGTCCAGCTGTGCCAATCTCTCCTCTACTGTGTGTTGTCTTTCCCTTCACCTAAAATAGTTCTTACCTACTATCTAATTAGTGAATACCCCTCTCTCTCTGTCCCTCCCTGCCCACCCTCTAACCATCAAAGAATATTTTTTTCTCTCTTTAAACTGTTTCTTGAGGTTTATAATACTGATCTTATACAATATCTGTTCTTTTGCAACTAATTTCACTGAGCATAATGCCTTCCAGGTTCCTCCATGTTATGAAATGCTGCACAGATTCATCACTGTTCTTTATCGATGCGTAGTATTCCATTGTGTGAATATACCATAATTTATTTATCCATTCATCCATTGATGGGCACCTTGGTTGCTTCCATCTTTTTTGCTAAACAGTGCTGCAGTGAACATGGATGTGCATGTATCTGTTCATGTAAAGGTTCTTATTTCTCTAGGATATATTCCAAGGAGTGGGATTGCTGGATGGCATGGTAGTTCCATTTCTAGCTTTTTAAGGAAGCACCAAATCGATTTCCAAAGTGGTTGTATCATTTTACATTCCTACCAGCAGTGTATAAGTGTTCCAATCTCTTCGCAACCTCTCCAACATTTATTATTTTGTGTTCGTTTGGATTAACGCCAGCCTTGTTGGAGTGAGATGGAATCTCATTGTAGTTTTGATTTGCATTCCTCTAATGGCTAATGATTGTGAGCATTTCCTCATATATCTGTTAGCTACCTCAATGTCTTGTTCAGTGAAATGTTTGTTCATATCGTTGGTCCATTTTTTAATTGGGTTATTTGTCTTTTTGTAGTTGAGTTTTTGCAGTACCATGTAGATTTTAGAGATCAGGCGCTGATCGGAAATGTCATAGCTAAAAACTTCCCCAGTCTGTAGGTAACCTTTTGACTCTTTTGGTGAAGTCTTTGGATGAGCATAGATGTTTGATTTTTAGGAGCTTCCAGTCATTTAGTTTTTCTTCTGCATTGTTAGTAACGTTTTATATACTGTTTATGCCATGCATTAGAGCTCCTAATGTCCCTATTTTTTCTTCCATGATCTTTTTCGTTTTAGATTTTATATTTAGGTCTTTGATCATTTTGAGTTCATTTTTGTGCATGGTGTGCATAGGCCTTGTTTCCTTTTTTGCAGATGGATATCCAGTTATGCCAGCACCATTTGTTAAGAAGACTGTCTTTTCCCCATTAACCGATTTTGGGCCGTTGTCAAATATCAACTGCTCCTATGTGGATGGTTTATGTCTGGATTCTCAATTCTGTTCCATTGGTCTATTTATCTGTTGTTGTACCAATACCAGGCTGTTTTGACTACTGTGGTGGTGTAATAGGTTCTAAAATCCGGTAGAGTGAGGCCTCCCTCTTTGTTGTTCTTTTTCAGTAATGCTTTACTTATCCGTGGCCTCTTTCCCTTCCATATGAAGTGGGTGATTTTTTTCTCCATCTCATTAAAAAACGTCATTGGAATTTGGATCGGAATTGCAT
This sequence comes from Loxodonta africana, assembly GCF_030014295.1. NCBI lineage: Eukaryota > Metazoa > Chordata > Mammalia > Proboscidea > Elephantidae > Loxodonta > Loxodonta africana. The sequence goes on along the minus strand of NC_087344.1, from coordinate 146,261,326 downwards.
TGTATCTATAGATGGCTTTTGGTAGAATAATCATTTTTTCAATGTTAAGTCTTCCTATCCATGAGCATGTTTTTCCACCTATGTAGGTCTCTTTTGTTTTCTTGCAGTAGTGTTTTCTGGTTTTCTTTGTATGTCTTTTACATCTCTGGTTAGATTTATTCCTAAGTATTTTATCTTCTTTGGGGCTAGTGCTGTAAATGGTATTGATTTGGTGATTTCCTCTTCGATGTTCTTTTTGTTGATGTAGAGGAATCCAGCTGATTTTTGTATGTTTATCTTGTATCCTGATACTCTGCTGAACTCTTCTGTTAGTTTCAGTAGTTTTCTTGAGGATTCTTGAGGGTTTCTTGTGTATAAGATCATGTCATCTGCACATAGAGATACTTTTACTTCTTCCTTGCCAATCTGGATGTCCTTTATTTCTTTATGTAGCCTAATTGCTCTGGCTAGGACTTCCAGCACAATGTTGAGTAAAGGTGGTGATAAAGGGCATGCTTGTCTGATTCCTGATCTCAAGGGGAATGCTTTCAGACTCTCGCCATTTAGGATGATGTTGGCTGTTGGCTTTGTATAAATGCCCTTTATTATGTTGAGGAATTTTCCTTCTATTCCTATTTTGCTGAGAGTTTTTATCATGAATGGACATTGAACTTTGTCAAATACCTCTTCTGCATCAATTGATAAGATCATGTGATTCTTGTCTTTTGTTTTATTTATATGATGGATTACATTAATTATTTTTCTAATGTCGAACCATCCCTGCATACCTGGTATGAATCCCACTTAGTCATGGTGAGTTATTTTTTTGATATGTTGTTGAATTCTATTGGCTAGAGTTTTCTTGAGGATTTTTGCATCTAAGTTCATGAGGGATATAGGTCTGTAATTTTCTTTTTTTTTGTGGTGTCTTTACCTGGTATTGGTATCAGGGATATGGTGGCTTCATAGAATGAGTTTGGGAGTATTTCGTACTTTTCTATGCTCTGAAATACCTTTAGTAGTGGTGGTGTTAACTCTTCCCTGTAAGTTTGGCAGAATTCTGCAGTGAAGCTGTCCGGGCCAGAGCTTTTTTTTGTTGGGAGTTTTTTGATTACCTTTTCAATCTCTTCATTTGTTACGGGTCTATTTAGTTGTTCTACCTCTGTTTGTGTTATTTTAGGTAGGTAGTGTGTTTCTAGGAAATGATCCATTTCTTCTAGGTTTTCAAATTTGTTAGAGTACAGTTGTTCATAGTAATCTGATATGGTTCTTTTAATTTCAGTTGTGTCTGTTGTAATATCGCCCCTCTGATTACTTATTCGGGTTATTTGCTTCCTCTCCTGTTTTTCTTTTGTCAGTTTGGCCAGTGGTTTATCAATTTTGTTGATTTTTTTCCAAGAACCAGCTTTTGGTCTTGTTAATTCTTTCAATTGTTTTTCTGTTTTCTATTCCATTTAGTTCTGCTCAAATTTTTATTTGTCTTCTTCTGGTGCCTGAGGGTTTCTTTTGTTGCTCTCTTTCTATTTGTTCAAGTTGTATAGATAATTCTTTGTTTTTGACCCTTTCTTTTTATATGTTTGCATTTATTGGTATAAATTGACCTCTGAGCCCTGCTTTCACTGTGTCCCAAAGGTTCTCATAGGGAATGGTTTCACTGTGATTGGATTCTATGAATTTCTTTATTCCGTCTTTAATATCTTCTAAAACCCAGCCTTTTTTGAGCAGGGTACTGTTCAGTTTCCAAGTGTTTGATTTCTTTTCCCTGCTTTTTCTGTTGTTGATTTCTACTTTCATGGCCTTATGGTCAGAGAAGATGCTTTCTAATATTTCAGTGTTTTGGACTCTTCTAAGGCTTGCTTTATGACCTAATATGTGGTCTATTCTAGAGAATGTTCCATGTGCACTAGAGAAGAAAGTATACTTGGCTACTGTTGGGTGGAGTGTTCTGTATATGTCTATGAGGTCCAGTTGGTTGATTGTGGCATTTAGATCTTCCGTGTCTTTATTGAGCTTCTTTCTGGATGTCCTGTCCTTCACCGAAAGTGATGTGTTGAAATCTCCTAGTGTGGTTGTGGAGCTGCCTGTCTCACTTTTCAGTGCTTTTAGAGTTTGTTTTATGTATCTTGCAGCCCTCTCATTGGGTGTGTAACCATTTAATGTGGTTATATCCCCATGGTATATTGTCCCTTTAATCGTTATATGGTGTCCTTCCTTATCCTTTGTGGTGGATTTAACTTTAAAGTCTATTTTGTTTGAAATTAATATTGCCACTCCTGCTCTTTTTTGATTGTTGTTTGCTTGATATATTTTTTTCCATTCTTTGAGTTTTAGTTTGTGTCCCTTAGTTTAAGGTGTGTCTCTTGTAGGCAGCATATAGATGGATCATGTTGTTTTATCCATTCTGCCACTCTCTGTCTCTTTAGTGGTGCATTTAGTCCATTTACATTCAGCATAATCTTGGATAGGTATGAATTAGTGCCATCATTTTGATGTCTTTTTGTGTCTGTTGTAGGCAGCTTCTTTTTCCCACTTAATTTTTTGGGCTGAGTAGCTTTATATTTATATATTATCTTTTCCTCTTATTTGTTGTTGTTGATTTTGTTTCTGCTGAGTCTCTATTTTTTCCTTGTCTTTTATTTTGATGTGTAGGCTAGTTTATCTCCTTTGTGGTTACCTTAATATTTACCCCTATTTTTCTAAATTTAAACTTTTATTTCTTTGTATCGCCTTGCCTTCCTCTCCATATGAAAGATCTATGACTACATTTCTTAGTCCCTCTTTATTTTTTTAATGTTGTTTTCTTTTACATAATAACATTGCTGTTTCCCTGTTTTGAGCATTTTTTTATCTTGATTTATTTTTGTGATTTCCCTGTCTGGGCTGACATATGATTGCTCTGTCCAGTGTTCTAGTCTTGGGCGGATACCTGATATTATTGATTTTCTAACCAAAAACTCCCTTTAGTATTTCTTGTAGCTTCGGTTTGGTTTTTACAAATTCCTTAAACTTCTGTTTATCTGGAAGTGTCCTAATTTCACCTTCATATTTAAGAGAGAGTTTTGCTGGGTATATGATTCTTGGCTGGCAATTTTTTTCCTTTAGTTCTTTATATAAGTCATCCCATTGCCTTCTTGCCTGCATGGTTTCTGTTAAGTAGTGCGAACTTTTCTTCCTGACGCCCCTTTGTAAGTGGCTTTTCCCTAGCTGCTCTTAAAATTCTCTGTTTATCTTTGGTTTTGGCAAGTTTGATTATAATATGTCTTGGTGACTTTCTTTTAAAATCTACCTTATGTAGAGTTCGATGAGCATCTTGAATATATCTCATCTTTCATGATATCAGGGAAGTTTTCTGCCAACAAATCTTCAACAATTCTGTCTGTATTTTCTGCTATCCCTCCCTGTTCTGGTACTCCAGTCACTCGTAGGTTATTTCTCTCAATAGAGTCTCACATGATTCTTACGTTTTCGTCACTTTTTTGATTCTTTTATCTGATTTTTGTTCAAATATATTGGTGCCAAGGGCTTTATATTCAAGTTCACTAATTTTGCCTTCCACTTGCTCAGTTCTGCTCCTCTGACTTTCTATTGAGTTGTCCAGTTCTATAATTTTATTGTTAATGTTTTAAAAAATTTCTGATTGCTGTCTATCTGTGGAGTTTTCCAGCTTATTAAATTTTTTGTTATGTTCCTGAGCAACCTTTTTAATTTCTTCAGCTGCTTTATCTGTGTGTTCCTTGGCTTGTTCTGTGTATTGCCTGATTTCTTTCCTGATGTCTTGAAGGGTTCTCTATCTTAATCTTCCGTATTCTGCATCTGATAATTTCAGGAAGGCACTTTCATCTAGAAGATCCTTAGATTCTTTGTTTGAAAGCTTGTTGAGGCAATCATGGTCTGTTTCTTGATGTAATTTGATATTGACCCTTGTCTCTGAGCCATCTGTAAATTATTGTATTAGTTTATTTTATGTCTGCTTACTGTATCTTAGCTTCTTGCTTTGTTTTGTTTTGATATGCCCAGATGGGTTGCTTGAGTGTTCTAGCTTGATTATTTTCACCTTTGAAGCTCTGACATCCTGTCACCAGATGGCTAGAGCTGTTATCAAGTATACAAGTCTAGGAGTCTATTCACTTTTCTTGTATGGATTCACCTCAGGTGTCCAGGTAGCTAATCATCAAGTGTGTGGTACAGGCTCTGTCCTGCAGTCTTAGAGGGGCAGGGGTGATTAGTATAGGTACCGATATCTGGTTGCAGCAGGGGGTCACACTCTGAACAAGGCAGGGGGCTAAGAATCGCCCCCCAAGTGTCTCTGAGGAAAGCATGTCCCTCTTCCTTAGAGCCTACAGGTGAGTGGGTTCTGCAGATGGGCACCCAGAGTTTTTGGTTGTAAGGACTGGGAGATACGAGTTATCCTCGGACCACGGTTGCGGGTGGCTTGATGACCTGAGTGGAGCCACCAGTCCTTAGGCCCCAGATGTGGGTAGGTGAGGGCCCTGTTTAACAGGCAAAGCGGTGTCAAACGTCAAACACCTGCCTCTCCACTGCACAGCTGAAACAGTTGTAGTCTGGCAACAAGGGCCTATTCTACTGAAATAGGCCCACATAGGTCCATGCAGGGGGGAAAAGGTACTCAAAGTCCACAGACCGTTTATGCCTGGACAGGAGCCGCTTCTGTCCTGAGCTACCAAGTTTAGTGGAGCTGGCAAATTATCTTTTCCCCCAACTGTGAATTTATTCCTTCTCCAAGGCCAGGAGGATGGCTCTAGGGAGTGAACAGGATGTATCTCAGGCCCAGGGAAATCAACAGCTGCTGAAACTGGCTTGGGAGCTGGGGGACACGGTAAAATATAAGCAAGTACTTAGCTTTTGCTGAGAGCGCCGTTCTTCTCTGGTTCCAGAGGTGGGAGCAGGTTGTGTGGCTGGCTCCTTCTCCTGGAGGTAACTGCGGCTGAAGGCTAGTACCAGGCCGCTGCAGCCACTTCCAGGAATGGTGCGTGAGGGCTTCCAGCGATTCTGGTCCAGTAACTCCTCTCTGCCTCTGAACCTTCTCTTCCTCCCCCTGCTGCTCAGTTCATTTTTTAACTTTGCCTTTTATGTTCAGGGCTCCTAGCTTGTCATACTCCTTTCACTTGTTGTTTCAGGTCTTTGTTGTAAGGGGGCTTGCCGGAAGTGTCTGTCTATTCCGCCATTTTGGCGTCACCTCCTATTTGGCGGCTTTTGACGTGAATGCTCTTTTCTGGTGTCCCCTCTGATCTCCCACTTTAGAATTTGAAGATGTCACATTCACTTTGGTTGCCAGAAAGTTTTACTGTTGTTAAATGTCACGGTTGCTCAGCAGTGACAAGAAACCTTAATATAAACATATCTTGTGTTCTGTAAAGATGGGTGAAAAAAAAAAAAGATGGGCGAGTACGTAGTAAATCAGTAGTGATGAGTGGAAGCACATTAAGCGTATAGAGTCACTCACATGGCTTATGCATGACAATCTTTTCTCATTATGTGTATTTTCTTTCTGTTGATGGCTAAACATTAACCAGCATCTGTATTCCTATTTGCCAGCTCATCCTTATGCAAAGAGAAGTGCCCAAGTATGGAAATCATAGGAAAATCATAGGCTGTTGTGGTAGGAAGGGAGCATGAAGTTCATCTAGTCCAACCCCTTTGTTTCACGGGTTAGGAAACTGAGGATTTAAGTGGTTAATGGTAGTAAGAGGAGTTGAATCCAGATGTTTAGATTCCAGACTTTATCTGTGCTGCCTGATAGAACTTTCTGTGATACTGGAAATGTTTCTGTATCTACACTGTCACATACAACTAGTGCAACTGAAATGAATTTTTAATTTTATTTAATTTAAAATAAATAGCCACGTGGAAGTAGTGGACAGAGTGGCTCTGTATCATCCTACTGTAAAGCTTTCAGTATTATTAATCACATGCACACGTTATGACATGCATACGAACACTTCAGTAATACATTTAGTAATAAAAAGACTGCAAAGAGGTTCTTAAAAACTTTCATCATTTTATGTCCTTCTCAGAAATGCTGCCTAACTGGTATATCTCCAGTACATACATAAAAAGGAAAATACACATTTAGGGCCTCTTTCTTCTGAATCACTTTTTATACTCAGACTCTGATGCCCTACCTCCCCACCACCTCAACATTGTCATCTGTACTTAAAAACCAAATATACTCCCATCGAGTCAGTCCTGACTCATAGTGATCCTATAGGAAAGAGTGGATCTGCTCCATAGAGTTTCCAAGGCTGTAATCTTTATGGAAGCTAACTGCCATGTGTTTCTTCCACGGAGCAGCTTGTGGGTTCAAACTGCTGACCTTTTGGTTAGCAGCTGAGAGCTTAACTACTGCGAGAGCTTAACTACTGCGCTGCCAGGGCTCCTCCTCTGTCCTTAGTGATACAGAATTTCTTTGAAGAATCCATTAAAAAAAAAAAAAAAAAGCCTTTGTTATTACCCATTGCTGTCAGGTTGGTTCCAACTCTTAGCGACCTGATAGAACAGGGTAGAACTGCCCCATAGGGTTTCCAAAGGAGTAGCTGGTGGGTTAAAACTGCTGACCTTTTGGTTGGCAGCTGAGCTCTTAACCACTGAACCACCAGAGCCTTTGTTAATAGGCTCCTGGAAAAAAAAGACCATTTAATGTGGAGCTGGCCTACATTTGAGTTCCACTTCACCACCTCCATTGCTCCTGTCTATCAACATTTGGCTCTTAAAGATTAAGTGAATGCTCCTGTATGTTTTCCTGGAGTTTCTTCTAAGTTTTCCTGTAAATTTTGATGTTGGCCCATAGCAGTTGTAAGATGCATCCCAATTTCAGCGTTGTTAAAATTGTCTTAGAATCAAAGGAATCTGATGTCAAATTAAGCATACCATTTTAGTACCCATACGTGATGCCTTTCCTGTGACACTGTGGAATTTGAAACTGTTTGAAATCGACACTTACCAGGAAAGATTTACTTGACTTTGGCAACTGACTCCTTGAAAGCGATCTTTTGGTGTTGGCTTCCAGAGGTGGTGTGGTAGTTGATGCTGTCTTTGGCTTCACTCTCTAGTGATTGCTAAACTTTTGCTTTTTCTACAGCTATCTCTGAATGCCTGTAATAATGGTAATAATTGAGCAAATGTACCAGGCATTGTTCTAACTAAGAGCTGAGGGTCCCACAACAAGATTGGGTTGTGTTTTAAGTCAGTCTCTTTTGAGATACAAAAGAAGCAAGCAGAGAGACAGGGGGACCTCATACCACCAAGGAACAAGAGCCAGGAGAATAGAGCATCCTTTGGACCTGAGCTCCCTGAGCTGAGAAACTCCTAGATGCGAAGGAAGATTAATGACAAGGACTTTCCCTCAGAGCCAACAGAAAGAGGAAGCCTTCCCCTGGAGCTGGCACCATGAATTTAGACTTCTAGCCTCCTAGGTTGTGAGAGAAGAAATTTATCTTTGTTAAGCCACCCACTTGTGTTTCTGTTAAAGCAGCACTAGATGACTAAGACAGGAACTAAGGCTCACAGTATACCAAAAGAAGGTTATACCAGCGGGTAAATAGTGGGGCCAAGATTCTAATGTAGGCTTGCATCTCCAAAACTAGTAGTCAGAATTTTATATTGCAATCCATGAAGCTTCTCCAACCCACTTATGAAGCAGTTAGGAAGGTAAGGGTAATTTAAGTACATTTTTGCCTTTACTTCCTGAACTCTTCCCATTTCCTTAGATAGGTTGGTAAAGTAGACAGAACACTGAGCTAGATGTTCATAGTCTTTTATTTGATCTCCAGCTTTTAATGATCCTCCTCTCCTTCAGATCCGTCCTCCACTTACCATTTTCCTGCTTAAAAACCTTCCATAGCTTTCACTTGTACTCTGCCTCCCTCCTCCAGGCACATTGAACTTCATCTCTCCCAAATAATGCATGCCTTTTTCCTTTTCCATGCCTTTACGTACATAGTTTCTTCTTCCTGAAGTGTCTTCCTAAAATGTATTCTTCCACCTTTTTTAAGTGGTAAATACTGCAGAACAATCAGCCGAAGATGGCTTCCCACTCAAGAGGAGTTCATTTACCCTCTGTTATTACAGTTATCTCATTGTGAGCTTTTAATACGTGTCGCCTCTGCTAGATTAAAAGCTCCTAAAAGCTGTACCAGATTTCTTCATTTTTGGTATGCCCACTGCTGAGCGTTTTTAAAAACATAGTGTTTGTTATGTGAATGAGTTTGTAGATTTACCAGCAATACCTCTGAAATTAGGCAAATGATTTAGCTTCCTGGAGTAGTATTTCTTATCTGAAAAATCAGAATAATACATCCTGATCTGCCAATATCACTGTACTTTTGTGGAGATCTGAAAGGATAATGTGTGTAAAGTGCTTTGAAAATATCTTAAACTGTTAAACTATGCCAAGTATTATTGTGATAAAGTAGCTGATGCTTGCTTAGATACTATAATAAAGTCAGAAGATTCTTAGGTATGTAGCTCTCTTTTCTATCCAGTAGTTTATTGTACTTTGTATTATTGCTTCCCCTTATTTTGTAGCAAGCTTATATTAAAAGTAGCAGTTTAGCACCTGTCAAGGATAGAGAGTACTATTTGGTAATTTATATGTGTGTGTGTGTGTGTGTGTGTGTGTATATATTTCTTTTTTAATAAACATTTCTGAGAGCTTTAGTAGACGTCTCTGAGGGTATACTGTGAATAGTCAATACATGAAACTTTTCCAAACCTCTAAGATTTTGTCACAAATTTTGGGGAACCCTGGTGCCGTAGTGGTTAAGTGCTACAGCTGCTAACCAAAAGGTCAGCAGTTCAGATCCACTAGGCACTTCTTGGAAACCCTATGGGGCAGTTCTGCTCTGTCCTATAGGGTTGCTATGGGTCAGAATCGACTCCATGGCAATGGGTTGGTTGGTTGTATCAGATTTTGTACCTTTTGAGGAAGGAAGTAGTTTTGAAGAAAAGTATGTTGTGTCCTTGTCGTGCCACCTAGTGATTGCAGCACAAATCGTTTAGTTTTTTTAAATTTATGTTCTTCATTGTGTTGTATTCTGTTTAACGACAGTATATCTGTTAGTATGTAATTGACAAGAGTACAGTCAGATGCAGACCATCAGGATACAGGATTCCTCGTGTTGCCCTGTAACCACACTCACTTCCCTCCTGCCCCCACCCCTTCCTTAAACCCAGGCTAATCTGTTCGTCATTTCTGGAATTTTATCCTTTCAAGAGTGTTGTATAAATACAAATATACATTACATAACTTTCCGGGACAGCCTTTTTTTCACTCAAATTAATTCTCTCAAGATTCATCCAGGTGGTTGTATGTAACAATAGTTTCTCTTTACCGCTCAGTATTATTCCATGGTATGGATGTGCACAGTTTATTTAACCATTTACCCGTTGAAGGACATCTGAGTTACTTCTAGTTTTGGCTATTATGAATAAAGCTGCTATGAACTTTCATATACAGGTTTCTGTGTAAACATAGGTTTTCAGTTCTCAGGGATAAGTGTCGACAACTGCAATTGCTGGGTCTTACGATAGTTGCCTGTTTATTGTTTTTTAAGAAACTGCCAAACTCTTTTCCAGAATGGCTGTTCTATTTTATATTCCCAGTAGCAATATATATATGTGAGTGATCCAGTTTCTCTGTATCCTCTCCAACATTTGTTGTCATTATTTTAAATTTAGATATTTATTTTATGATTTAACAACAGGGTTCCAACTTACGATGACTCTGTAGTCAGTCAGTTCTGGCATAGGATGAATACCTCTTTTTTTTTTCAGTTTTCGTTATTATTGCCTTTTATTATCAGCATGTTTATAAATCTGATCTTTATTTGTCTTTGGGAATTAGAAACATTACATGTAAACTTGCAGATATATTTTGATACATGCCTACATAAAAAAAAATACACAAATCATAAACATTTACCCCCGTGATGAAGTAGAATAGGACGATGTTGGCTTTTTGTCAGTCGTGGTAATAACTCAGCTTGTGAAAGGTTCTGGATCATCTGAATTATCCCTGGGAAAGGGCATGGTGTTTCTAGTTAGAAAATTACTGAGAGTTGTCTGTATGGTCCTTTTCTTTTTTTTCTACGTATTATATTTTGTAACATCTCACTGAATGCTTCTTGAATCTGCCTATCGACTTCAGCAAAGCGATCAGCGTTTGGGTCTGTGTTTTCAAGCAACTGAAGCTCCTGAATTAGTTTAGAAAAAACTCTAGCTAATCCTTTTACTGTAAAATTTTTTTTAACAACTTCTTTGCTTCCTCTTCCTCGTTATTTCTTTCTTCTTCGGCATTTCTTTCCTCTTCAAAATTCATCAAGTCCTGGCCTGTCATTTCCCCTGCTTCATGATCTATGAGCTGTTCTGCATCGGCAATATCAAGTTCTAAATTCAGGGCTCTTGCCATATGGACGATTTTTTCCACAGGACTCTTCCATCGTATTATCCTGATCAAATGCTTGGGGCGTGTTCACGTAACTCAGCATTTTTTTCCATATCCCCTGCATGCATTTTCCTATAACTTCCTCCCAAGAACATGCAGTGTTCCAGATATACTGATGGTCCTGAGTGTGGTTTGTCATAACTTGCATACATCATAAGTCGGGAACTAACTGGAGCAGTAATTTTATGTGTGAAAATACTGGTTACTATCAGTTTTATCAGTCCAAGAGGAGTGTGAGTTACAGCAGCTTAATGGAGTTTTAATTATTCTTGTCATGGTCTCAGGGTTTGTTAAAACTTTATATGTAATTGATTCGTCATGTTCAAGAATTCATTTCGCCAAGTCTTTTTAAACTATCAGTTATACATTCATTAATTATAACTATAAATTCTTGTTTCCCTAATAGGTGTTAAAAAAGATATTGAGAAGCTTTATGAAGCTGTACCACAGCTTGGTAATGTGTTTAAGATTAAGGACAAAATTGGAGAAGGTAATTTTGGGACATACCTTTACAAGGTTTTTTTCCTTGCTATTTTCCTGATGTAATCTTGATCTTACTATTATTTCTTATTGAAAAATATACCCCTTATTCTTCTAAAATATTAAGACCATGGCTATATTACTAATTGTTGTAACAGCTTTTCTGTTTTCCTATAATGAATGAAGGAATAAATATTTTTAATAAAATGAGCAGTCCTACTTTATTGTATTATTAAAAGTATTAATATACTAATTCTAGATTATCATAATAATTATTTAAAATGAGAAGTTTAAGATTCAAATGGGATGATTTGATCAAGGAAGTCAAATCTTTTTCCCTCTTTCTCCATTGCAGTTAGGTAGAATAATACATTGAAACATATATGAAGCCTAAGATGGCAAAACAATGAGAGTAGTATAATATTTACAGGATGGTCAGTATTAACATAAATACCATTGAGAGGTTAGCAGTCATATTGATTGATTGAAGGGTGAATTTGGCACACAGGTACAAAAGAAAAGACAAAGTAAAAGATGGTAGAGCTTTTTGATGGCCATGTTAAGAAATGCCTGAATAGTAAAAACTTCCAGTTACTTGATTACTTTTTTTTTGTTAACAGTAAAAACTGTCAGATGAGAAAAGGCTGGGTCAGTGGGGGCAGAGAAATGATAAAATGAGATGATTTGGGATTGTAACTCAGCAGATGTAAGGAGCAGATCTTTATTTAATTCTCTTTCTCTTTAAGTTAGGGTTCACAAGCTTTATTCTGGAGAGTACTAGTGCCCCCACCCCAACAAATTGATAGCTGTTTCACAGGGAGGGTGTTTTAAGGCTAAATAAATTTGGGAAATGTTGCATGTTACAGCTCCCTCTTGGTTATTTATGATGTACTTAGCACATTAAGGAGCCCTGGGTGTTGCAGTGGTTAAGAGCTCTGCTGCTAACCAAAAGGTTGGCAATTCAAATCCACGAGCCGTTCCCTTGGAAACTCTGTGGGGCAGTTTTGCTCTGTCCTGTAGGGTTGCTATGAGTTGGAATCGACTCAACAGCAGTGGATTTTGTTTTTTTTTTAAGCACGTTAAAGGCTCTGAAGGTTTTATAGTAAAGCAATCTATTTAATTCGTTGTAATCAGTACTTATCAAACTTAATTGACCACCAAATCTTAACTTTTCAATTTAACATTATATTTAAAGGCCCTCATATTTTTGCAGGTTTTTTTCTTTTTCCCTGTAAAATTTATCATTCTAACAGACTAATACCTTGATCTTAAGAAAGTTCAAAGGATAATATTACAAAAAAATACTAGAATAGGTTGTGATAACCAAGTCAAACAGATTTACTGTGGAGTGTTGGCAAATTAACGTACCTGCTACAAATGTTAAGGAGCCCTGGTGGCATAGCGGTTAAGCCCTTGGCCGCTAACCAAAAGGTCGGCAGCTCAAACCTACCTGCTTCTCCTCAGGAGAAAGATGTGGCGATCTGTTTCCATAAAGAAGCCTTGGAAACCCTATGGGGCAGTTCTACTCTGTCCTCTAGGATTGCTATGAGTCGGAATCAATTCCACAGCAATGGGTTTGGTTTGTTTTTTGTTTTGATTCTACCGATGTTGAACTGAGGACAGTTAAGAATTTATTAAAAATTAAAAATGAATTTACTTACAGATGACTGATAATTTTGTGGGTTTCAGACAGTTTTTAGGATCTGTTTCAGTACTGTTTCATTAACATTTTAAAACATCAAATATGAAAAATCTAATAAATTGTTTTACAGGTACGTTCAGCTCTGTTTATTTGGCCACAGCACAGTTACAAGTAGGACCTGAAGAGAAAATTGCTCTAAAACACTTAATTCCAACAAGTCATCCTATAAGAATTGCGGCTGAACTTCAGTGCCTTACAGTAGCTGGGTAGGCAATTTAAAGATACTTGAACTAGTTGTATATAACTTATAAGATTTTTAAGTGAATGGTTACCAGGGATGATGAGATTGACCCTGAATTAAACATATCCTTCAGTCAGGTGTTTACAGTTCGGTAGCATTTTTCTTCTAACCTAATCAATTTATATTGATTCTCTTAGAGTGGATTTCCCTAGAGGCCTAGCTTGACTTCCTGTTGTTTTACCACTTCTTTTTGTAACCTTCCTGCCAAATCATAAACCTGGGCTTCCATGGTCCAGATTTAACATAAAGTGTGAGGAATTCATATTTCATGTCTCCCTAATTATTATTGACATCCTTCATCTCATATTTTACTGAAAACAAGAGACTCATCTGGCATGTCATTCTTATTGGTCTCTTTGAGGAGTCATTCCTGTCACCATAAGGATATGATCTAGCATCTCTTGTCCTCCCTGAAGCACCCTCCTTCTTCCAGCTGCCCTATCATTTCTTTCCTCCCCTCACAGCCAGACTTTTCAAAAATTGTCTGTACATACTGTTTTCACTTCCACACCTTTTCGCTATACAATAAGTGTGGCTGCTCTCCTCTAGGGTAAACTGAAACTACCTTAGTTAGAGTCACCCATGACTGCCATTTTACCAGTTCCTGTTCCTGTCTCAGGAACTCTCAGCGGCATTCAACATAATTGACTTGAACCATTGCCTTTTGCCACACCCTCTTGGTTTTCTTTCTGCCTCATTTGGTCTTTCATTTTCAGTATCCTTTGCCAGCTTTTCCTCTTCTACCTGACCCCTGAATGTTGGAGTTCCTCAATGCTTGATCCTGGGCTTTTTTTCTCTATATTCTTCCCTAGGTAGTATCATGCATTTCCACATGGCCTTAAATACATACTAATGTTTCCCAAAAGTATTTATGTATCCTCAGACCTCTTATCTTAACTGCAGATGTGTATATATCCACCTATTTGACACCTCAGACACCTCAAAACCTAATACGTCCAAAATGAGATTGTTAATCCACTCTCCTGCCCAAAAAACCCACAGCAATAACCTGTTCTCTCATCTGCCCAGCTCAGCAAATGGCACCACGACTTCCCCAGTTTTTCAGACAAAGAATCTAGAAATCGGTTCTCAATTTCTCTCCTAAACCACATCAATTGCCAAGTCCTGGCCGTTCTGCCTCCAAAGTATGTCTAAAAACCCATCCATTTCTTCTTATCTCCACTGCATAGTACCACCTTAGCCCAAGCCTAGACTACTTCTCTTCTTCCCTCTAATTCTATCATTGCACAACAGCCACGGTTATCTTTAAAATATAAATATACGTGTATAACATAAATTGGATAATATTAGTTCCACCACTTAAAATGGTTCAAAGGTTTACCACTGTACTTTGGGGGAAAAAAAAAAAATCTAAACCTTATCATGACCTTTTAAATTTCTGTTTAACCAAGGGCTTGCTTACCTCTCTGTCTCTCCCTACGTTACCTCACGCCAGTCTTCCCACCTCTCTCACTATCCAACTTATTTAGTTCCTCAAATTTGTCTCAGGAGCTTTCTTACCGTGGAGCCACTGCACATGCCGTTTCCCCATCTGGAAGACCGCACCCGGTCTTTGTGTGCTGACTCATCTTTCTGATCTCAGCAAGAGTGGCACTGCTTCAAAGTGGTCTTCTATGAATTAAATTAGACCCTCCTATTTTTCATTGGTGGCATAGTGGTTAAGTGCTATGGCTGTTAACCAAGAGGTTGGCAGTTCAAATCCGCCAGGTGCTCCTTGGAAATGCTATGGGGCAGTTCTGCTCTGTCCTGTAGGATCGCTATGAGTCGGAATCGACTCGACAGCACTGGGTTTTTTTGGTTTATTTTTCGTTGTCACAGCACCTTTTAATTTCTTTCAAAACCCTTATCCTAATTTGCCATCATTTGTTACCTTGCTTGTTTTCTGTATTGTCCACTAGGTAATAAACTCCACGAGCGCAGAAATCATATTAATTTTATTCACCTTTGCATTCCTAATGATTAACATAGTGTCTGACACATGGCAGTGCTCACAAAGTATTGAATGAATGAATGAACTAATTCGCTGTTCTACTCCTCTGTTTATTATAGATGATGAGATGGCAGCCTCTCTAAGGCATGATTACATGAATTCTAGTCCTCTCTAATAAGGTCCTTTCTTCCTTTCCCCACACTTTCAGTATCTCCATCTACCACTTTTCCTTTCCCTGTGCCTCAAAAAAGTACATGTTATACTGAGTCTTCATCTGATCTTCCTGCCCTTCTAGCTCTCAGAGTGTTTTTTCTTCTTGCCCTTGCCAGATATTTCAGGCAAATTGCCTTTATGCTTTGCTTCCATTGTATCATATTTTCCCTGCTGAAATTTTGTTTTGCCTCTTCCTTTGCACTTAAATTGCTCTCTGAAATATTACCAGGTAATTGCTTTTTACCAAACCAAAAGCCTTCCCTCAGTCCTTTTTCTCTTTGAGCTCCACGTTGATCACCCTTTCCTTTAAAACATCTCACTTTGGTGATGTCCCTATCTGAGCTTTTTGTCCCTTCTTCCTTATTTTTCTGTCCAACTTTAGACTTTTTCCAAGGCACAGTTTTCTCTTTTCTCTACTCATTTTCACAGCTTTAGGCATCAGTTCTCTGCACATACTCAACACTGACTTTTTACCTGATTTTTCACTTAAACTTTAATCCCCTATCTAGGTATCTCTATCAAAATGGTGAGTTTTTCAGTTAGATGCTTCTTTTCCTGGTTTCTCTACTTATTTTGTTGTTATCCTCATTCTTTTTACTCACTCAAGCTCAAATCCATGAAAATAACTTTACCCCATTTTCCTCATAAATTTATGAGGCTGTACAGCATAGTGGTTAAGAGTGTAGGTCTGGAGCACACTGCCGGGATTCAAATCCTGGCTCTGTGACTGACTCATTGACCCTGGGGAAGTTCCTTAACTTCTCTGTGCCTCAATTTCCTCATCTGTAAAAGGGGGATGGGGTGATAGCACCTACCTCAAGGGTTGTTCTGAAGGCTAAAGAAGTTTGTTAGTATGTATGAAGTCTTTAGAACAGAGTTTGGCATATGGTGAATGCTTAATAAATGCCAGCAATTACTATTATTTTTAAATGTATTTATTACCATGATCATCTTATCTGCTATGTCCTGATAATTCACTCTTGTTATTCAACCTTTTGTTCTCATACTGCCATGTCCCCAGTTAAAACTATAATTATTTCATACTTGAATTATTGTAGTAACCTTATAAGTGGTGCTTTTTTTTTTTTTTTTTTTTAAGAAAACAGTCTCCTTGTGCCAGTCAGTTAAATGTGCATATATCCTATGTGGTGATGATTTTAGCTTAGTTTTCTAGCATTATTTATGTATCGCTAAAATTATGTTTTAGAAAAAAAAAAAAAAACAGGAATAAAGTTTCAGTTCGTTTGACCTTTTCTCTAAAGTTTATTTTGTATTTTTCCACTAGGGGGCAAGACAACGTCATGGGAGTAAAATACTGCTTTAGGGAAAACGACCATGTGGTTATCGCTATGCCATATTTGGAGCATGAGTCCTTTTTGGTGGGTTTGAGTATTTCTTGAGTTTTTATTACCTAAATATTTAATCAAAAACAATTTTATGACTTCATTCATAACTTTATTTTAGGACATTTTGAATTCTCTTTCTTTTCAAGAAGTGCGGGAATATATGTTTAATTTGTTCAGAGCTTTGAAACGCATTCATCAGTTCGGTATTGTTCACCGTGATGTTAAGCCCAGCAATTTTTTATACAATAGGCGCCTGAAAAAGTGAGTATGAAAAGTTACCAGAAAATATTTATACTTGAAGATTGTGGGGACCATGTCTTACTCATAGAGCATACTGAACAGATTATTTATTTCACATTTTCATTGTGATTGGGGAAGAGACATACCGTGAGAAAACAAAATTGTATTAGCAAAGCAGTATGCATATATCGTGCGGCCATACCGTGACTCAGTGGAAATTCACTGAGCTAAAAGTCAGGAGATTTAGAAAGGGTCTAGTTCTATTTGGCCTATGCATGTCTTTTATCTCTGAGCTTCATTTTTGTTTCCTAGTAAATGAGGAGATTGAGCCACGTGATAGCTGATTTTCTGTTTCAACACTAAGTTCTGTTTTTATGTGTATTTTTATGTTGATTATATACATACAGGTATTGTAAGTTGAAAATTACTTAAATATTGCTGTTTATACGGTGGATTGATCATGTTGAGTATGATTAAGAACAGAACTATAACTTACTCTTTTGACTTTTATACCCTGGCTTTTTTCTACCTTCTTTAGTTAAATCAGATTTTAAAACCATAATTTTAGTTTATTTCTTTTAAGCTTTTCAATTAGAATTTACATACTATGATGCCATCTCTGCCACCGCCGGAGAGCGAAGTATTGTGCTTGCATTCCTCTTCTGCCTTATCAGTGGCAGATCATTGGAAAAAGAAAAGATTTATTGGTTTATTGACTGACTGGAATGCATCTTCCCTTAATTTTAACCCTAAAACCAAAAAACCAAACCTTTGCCATCTAGTCGGTTCCAACTCATAAAAGACCCTATAATTAGCTATGAAATGCTTACTTTGCCTGGAAAACTTGTTTTTCTTTTCTTTTTTCAGGGTCTGACAAATTCTTAATTGATCTCCTCAAAAATTACAATTTCTTATGAATATGGTTTGAGAGCATTATGATGTTACTAAAGCTTTGATTGTTATAGGGAAGTAAAATTGCTTAATTTTGTTTCTTAGGTACGCCTTGGTAGACTTTGGTTTGGCCCAAGGAACTCATGATACGAAAATAGAGCTTCTCAAATTTGTCCAGTCTGAAGCTCAGCAGGAAAGTTCTTCACAAAATAAGTCCCACATAATCACAGGAAACAAGATTTCATTGAGTGGCCCGGCACCTAAAGAGCCGGATCAGCAGCCCATCACAAAAACGTCTGTTAAAAGGCCCTACACAAGTGCACAAATTCAGATTAAACAAGGAAAAGATGGAAAGGTTCTGCCTCTTTTATTTCTTAAGTGCTAACACTGTTTCAGAAATGTACTCTTTCATCCAACAGAGGGTGATATAATACTAGGATAGTACTTGCAATTAAAAAAAAAAAAAAATTTTTTTTTTTAACATTTGTTATGTGTTCAGTTGATTAGATTTTCACAAAGTTTGTACTGAATCATTTTGCTTCCTGTTTCAAAACTGAAATTGGTAGATTTATAATATCTTTGTTACCATGTATCACAAAATTAGATGACAAAATTGGAAAATAATCTATTTTCTCTGCATGTTATAAAGTTCAGATTAATTATCCTTTTCAAAAAGAAGCAGTAGCTAATAGGGGAAAAATTCTAAAGTGTCTATCTCCATTTTAGCTGCACAGCAAAATGTAATAATATCCATGCAGGTGTGTTTTTTTTGTTTGTTTTTTTTTTTTAATTTTTTAGGTATATATATTTGTGGGCTATGATAACATTGTATGGGTGTTAAGAGTTCTGTCTAGACTATTTTCTCCTTTCACAGAAGTGTTTTTGGTGCCTGAGAATGACTTGGATGCAGCTGTTTTTGTTTTATGTCACTTAACTCTTTCAAAACTATGGCAGAGTACAGCTGGCAGAAAGTGTTACAGATATAATCCTTATTTTCCTTGTTTTTGTTGGTATTGTAGGAGGGATCTGTAGGCCTTTCTGTCCAGCGCTCTGTTTTTGGAGAAAGAAATTTCAATATACACAGCTCCATTTCACATGAGAGCCCTGCAGTGAAAGTAAGTAATGTAGCTTAATGGTGCAATGATCAGTCAGTCGTACCTTGAAGACCATTTAGGTAATGACTGAGTTAGCATTTATTATCCGCAATTTTTAAAAAGTAGAATTTTGCTTTGGCACAGGGTATTACTGCTTAGAGCATTGAGCTAAACCTTTTGTTTCCCCCAGCTCTTTCCTGAATTGTTCTGGTAGAATTTTTCATCATTTTTGGTTAGCTAACTGTTATTGCTCTTCCACTCAAGGAACATTTAGAACATTAAGGTCTTTTCTCTCATTACTGGCTAGAATGTGAGCTCCCATCGCCTAACACAGCTCTGACACACAGTTAATTGCATAAAAATATTTGTAAATTTAACAAATTGTCATTAGCAGTAGATGTTTCTAAATGTTCTGTGACAGCTAGACTGCATGAGCAACAAATTGAAACTCTGATTTTAGCCAATGTAATTGTGCAGTCTACAGTTCTGAAATGGAGTTAGACACTAGAACGTAACTGTTTTATACTCCTGTAAATATATCAGGAAACTTGCCAATGAAGTATAAGTCAACTATTTACCAAATTAGGACAATTAGTAAATTTTAATGAAACTTTATTCCACAGAAAAACCTTAAAATTTTAATAGAGAACTGTTTTTTTCACAATCATATGGCACATCCAGCAGCTTTAAAAGTGATGCTTCCACTACTGGTTTTTGCCATGGCAGCACTGGAAGGCATGGTAAAAATCATGAAAACAGAAAATGTGACTCTTCTTTTACAGCTTATGAAGCAGTCAAAAACTGTGGATATATTTTCTAGAAAGTTAGCAACAAAAAAGAAGGCTATTTCTACAAAAGTTATGAACAGTGGTGTGATGAGGAAAACTACCACTTCTTGCCCAGCTAACCCAACCTGCGACTGTTACGCAACAGATAAAGTTTGCAGCATATGCCTTTCAAGGTAACGTACTTTGATGGTGCTGTAAAATCACCAGCATATTGTCAGACAAGATTAGAAATTTCATTGAATCTGGTGCGCAGTTGAATAGTTGAGTGAAAGGGAACAGGACAAGTCTGTGAACTACACAGACGCTGATGGCGGAGCTGTACCTTGAAAGACAGATCATAGCTTTTGTCATATGTTGTTCATTTGACATGCACATGCTCTTTGGAAAACACATTTGCTATTATATGCAGATAATTTTGAAAAGGGGAAATAGCTTTTTTGGAACCATACAATCTCACATTTTTCTTGCTGATGTAATCTTTTCTGTTTTTCTTTATTCCTGTCTGTGTGGAATAAACAGAACCAAATAATGGAGCTCCTCTCTCACTCCCACCTCCGACTTTTTGCCTCGTAAATATCTACCTCTCCTTCAAGACTTGGCTTTCATTAAGCCTTTTCTGATTAATTCAATTGCATAAGTGAATAAGTATATCAGTAATTAATCATTCCAAACTGAAATTATTTTTTTATACCTCAGAATACCTATTTTATTTTTCTATTATGGCTCTCATTATCTACTTCCTCTTTTTATGCTTGGAAGTTGGCCTTAAAACTTTTCTGGCATAAAACCAGGGAACTAATGGGGAGGGGGGAGCAAACATAAAATCTAGGATATTCAGCACCCTGGATTATCATTTGCGTTATAATAACTTTAAGTAGATGCCAAGTTAAAATTTACTGTAAACTAAATAAATGTTATTTTTTTAGTCTTAAGTGTTAAACTTTCACATGACTAGAAAAATCTCATTTCTTTATCATAAGGCGGCAACAAGTTGCCCCGAGGGCAGGTACACCAGGATTCAGAGCACCAGAGGTCTTGACCAAGTGCCCTAATCAAACTACAGGTATGCTGCAGTGGAACTACAGAACCTAATTCAAATTGGATTGTCCCAGATATATTTTGTTCCTTGGTCATTGTCTGGTATGACTAATAGTTGTGCTTTTCTACTTTTAATTAAGTTATGCAAGCATGTCTAGCAGTGTGGCGTTCCCGTTTTTGAGATATTACTGTTCTTTATGAAAGTTTCCAATACTAAAATTAGTGTTACTTTCTTTTACATTTGTTTTCTGTAGGTTGCATTTTGTGTATCTGCTTACAAGATGATCTTACCAGGAATTTTGTTAATATCACCTTTGTGGTGGTATATTTAGTAGTTTTTGCAACTTGTTTAAGGCTTAGAGCATTTCATTTGTTTGCATGATACATCAAAAGTCTTCTGTGATGCAGATATTGTTTTGTGTATGATTATATTATTCGACATGGTGAAAACAGTATAATAATGGCATTAGTAGATTTTTGAAAAAGAAAAAAGGTCTTCTTTAGTTTAGAAAGTGGTCATGTAACCAGAACCTAGTAGAGGTCATATTGAGTAGATGATTCCTGCTATTCACTTGGATTATGGGTTTTAAGGAAATGTATTTAGTACATACGTGTTTACTCTGTAAATGATACAAAAATGCATAAGCCAGTCTGCTTGCACTCTAGTCAGGATGCACTCCCAAATTTGGTAATCTGTGGAGTACAATGATAAACTTTTATACAAAGCATTCTAGGGTTAGGTCTAACTAACCTAACCTGAGGGATTATGGAAAGAAATTCATGAAAGAGAAGACCGCCGAGATGAGAATGTAAATTGGTGTGGGAGGTTGGCACTGAGACATGAGCAGCAAAACTCAAGTTCCTCTCAAGAAACAGCATGGTCTAGTCGTGCAGGAGACTAAAAGTTTAGTGTTGCTAGAATATAAGGTACGAGTCCAGGAATGGTGAAAATTAAGCTTGGAGAAAGGGGTAGACAAGGTCAGATCATACTTCTTAAAGAGCTTGGACTATATTCTGTAGGTGTTGGAAAGTTATTCAAGGGAAAGAAATGGCAATGTTGGACTCGAGGTAGATCATTCTGGCAGGTGTGCAGAGAGAGTGTATTTTGGAGAGTGGTGGTCTGCAGTGGTCTAGGTGAGAGATGATAAAAGCCTAAATGAAGTGTTGGTAGTAGGAATGGAAAGGTGAAGGATTGGAGAGGCAGAGCTTGGTGGGTAATTAGATGTGGGATTTTGGGTAAGGGGTGGTGAGAGGAAAAGGCATCTAGGATGTTACCAGATTTCTAGCTTAGGGGACTTAAATGAGTACTAGTAACCAAAATGGAAAATAAAGGAGGTTTAACTGGTTTATAGGGAAAATTAAGGTTGGTTTGAGGAATAATGAGTTTCAGATATTTGTGGGATATCCAGATAGAGATGTCTAGTGGAATGAAAGTAAGTCTGAAGCTCAGGGAAGGTGGGAACGCATTTGGGCTGGAAATACAGTTGCATGTGATCATTATACACATGGTAGTTAAAGGCGTGAGGTGGATGGGGACCCATCAGGGAGAGTATACAGAGAAAGAGGTCAGTACTCTGGGGAGGGAATGTCAGTACTGAAGGCCGGGGAGAAAACATCAAAGGATCAGTCAGAGGTGTAAAGGGAACGAAAAAGGCAGGCGATACAATGGCCAAAGGAGTAGCGCAAATGATTTCATGATGCTGGGAGGTCAACACCTAGGAGAGAATGTCCCCAAAAAGAAGAAAAAAAAGAAGAGCTTTTTTACATGAGGCTGAGCTGGTCCTAATTTTATCTGCCAGAATTGTAGGGATTAGAGTTTCTATAGCAATAGTTGGAGTTAGCACATGATTGAAGAAAAGTTTCTGATGTTCTGTACTTTTCACTGAAATGAAAACTTTTACTACTTATAGTGTATAATTCCTGGGTAGCACCCCAAGTTTTGCCCACATAGCTATTTTTGAATTTCCTTTGATCTTATAAAGTGTGTGTTAGTGTTTTCTAACAATGAAATAGTCTTTTAAACTTACTAGCATGTTACTGAAGAAAGAGAGCATTGTATTTTATATTAAGGATCTAGATCAGGGATTCTCAGGCCTGACTGTGCATTAAAATCACCTGAGGAACTTGGGGTTGAGAATGACATCAGAAATTTTGAAGGTTCTCAGGGTGATTCTAATACATAGTAAAATGAGAACTACTGATTGAGATGATCAAATTGTAGATAAGGGAGTTTTAAAAGTTTGTTTTCTGTTGCAGCAATTGACATGTGGTCTGCAGGTGTCATATTCCTGTCTCTGCTTAGTGGGCGATACCCATTTTACAAAGCAAGCGATGATTTAACTGCTTTGGCTCAAATTATGACTGTTCGTGGATCCAGGGAAACTATCCAGGCTGCTAAGACTTTTGGTAAGCAGTTTTATATTACAGACCAAAAGAAATACCTTTGATTATTTCCTACAAATCACTTGATAAATTATTACAAAATTCTCTCTACAAATAAACATATTCTTATGTCCATAAAGTTCTCTAAACTTAGGGAGAAAGTTTCTCAGTTGGTTGAAAATAAATTGCATTTGTATAAGAAGCCAGTTTAACATTACTTAAAATTTATCTTCATTCTCTACATATAATCCTTCAAACTTATCAGACACAAAGTACTGCATTGCTCCAGTATTTAAAGTTTAGAATTATAGCCTTAAACAAAAGACTAAGGCATAAAATTTTAACTCCCTGTAATTGTGATTTGACATTATTACAGGAATATTTTAATAATAATTTTTTGTGTGTGGGTGTATATTCATTAAGCATCAGGTGCCCTGCTTGGTGTTGAGTATGTAATAGCCCTGGCCTTAAATGATATTAGTCTATACCAACAAGTAAACAGTTAAGTACAACGCAGTATAAAGGACAGCAGTGGGGAAGAGAATAGAATGTGTTATAGTTGTCAGGCTCCTTAGGGTTAGGATAGCAGAAAAGAGAAATGAACAGAATATTTTTACTGAAGTAAGAATATATTGGACATGGGAAGTCATCTCCTTAGCCACATGAGTTCTTGTTTCTCAAGATTAGGATGTGCAGCATACTTCGTAGTGGACCTGAGAATTATCTCAGCCTTGCTCTGGCCAGCAACCTGAACTCTTGTGCCATTCATGTGTTTATTCTCAAGCATAATTATAATTAATATTTTCCAAAGAGTGGATGTCATTGAGTTGGCTTGCAGCCACAGCATATGGAGCACCTCCACGGGACAAAGGTTCAGTGAACCCACCTCATAAGTAGCTGGACTACCTTGTACCCAACCCCAGGATCAGTGGGTCTTAACCAGGGGTACATTTCAAAATTATCTGAGGCACTTCAAGAAATACATATGGTTGTCCCACCCCGCTTCTTCCTGGAAAATGAGATTCAGAAAAATACAGTCTTGAGAAGGGTCAGACTTATTAATTTGAAAAAAAAGTGATTGTGACCAAGAACTACTTCTGGTTAAGAATCACTGCTGGGGACTAATCATCCCTTGCTCGTGCACCAGTGCCATGTAATATACCAGGAAGACTTTGTGGTGATTGTGAAGAAAGGCCCATGATAGAGGCTTACCAGAAAATGTTTCTGTAGCGCAGTGAACGCACGGTTACAGCGTAGATTTTTATCTCGTACCTATCATAAGAAAATTTTGTTTGTGAACAGTAAACTGAAATAATCCAGGCGCGTAAGGAGAAAATGACCGTGAATGAAAAGCATCTTAGAAATGGTGTTCTTACAGAAGTCTGTTTTATTCTCAATTGAGAAAACGTTCATCCAGTATCGAATAACTTTGAGACATTTATGAACATGAAGTTTATCAGCCAACACAAAAGCATTATGTTGAAGAGTTTATATCTCCCCCATCTATAGTCAAAATTACAATGAAGGCCAACAGGGAAAGTACAATTTCTGATACAAAATCCCCCAGGGCAAGCACCATGATAGCAGGCAAGGGCTTTTAGAGATTTACCATCGTAATGCTATTTATCATATTTTAAAAAACAGTATGGCCGTATAGGACTTGTCTGTGCTTTATCAGTATGACTTAATGTAGTTATTTCAGTCAGATCTTACTATAATTTTGGGCTAAGTGCAGAAGACTGCACATTTCGACAACCACAAGCTATAAGTGTCCCCCCGTTATGGTCCAAAGAAATGACATGCCAGAGGTTAGCAGAGCAAGTACTTGTACTTCTCTTGCCTTGTGTCTAACCTGCCTCACTGCCCTGAACCCTTGGAACTGGCCCCATAGTAAATTGTCATTAAGTGCTTCTTGAATTGTGTCAAATAAATTCAAAAGAAAAACCTTGAGCCAAAAAAAAAAAATGCCTGACACATAGTAGCCTGTAACAAGATACTTTTTCATTGGCTGTGTTAGTTTAAATTATTTTCCATGACTGTGTTTAATGAACCCTCTCTTTGGCCATGTAAAAGTATCAAACTAACAAATAATGTAGGCCTCTTAAGTGGGTTGAAGAGATGCTATAACATAAATTGTAAATTATTGCATGACTTCAGAGTAACCTAATAAATGGAGTAAAGCTGTATTACTATTCTCCTCTGGCTATGACTTTCTTTCAGAAAAGAGTAGGTTTAAAAGTAAAAAAGGATTGGCATATTACACCTCAACAAACTTAGTTTTTGGCAATTTGTGTCCTTTGGCCCTTCCCTGCCTGCCCCCCTCCCCCCTTTTTTTTCTGCGTTAGGGTACCAGTCCACTAATCAGGTAACTTTTTATAATCCAAAGTTAGATTTATTGCTTTGTTTACAATTCACATACCCTAGACATTAATCTAAATGCTGTCAACTCATTGATTAGAGCCACGTTTCTGTTTTAAAAAAGAAATATAAGGTGAAAATAATAGCCAATTGACTGTTTGCGTGCTTAACATTTAATTCGTTCAGAAACATTTATTGAGGCCAATAGGGTCGCTGTGAATAGGAATCGACTCCAGTGCAACAGCTGATGGTTAATGGGTGCCAAGTACTGTTCTGAATGTCTGTTCTCACAGTGCTTAAATTTTAATGGGGACTACATAGTGAATATGTTCTGTCAAAGATGAGTGCTCTGAAGAGCGAAGAGGAGGGCACTGCTGTTTTGGGTAGGCTGGTCAGGGACAGCATCTCTGAGCATGTGACATTTGAACAGAGAGAGAGAGTCTGAATAATGCCATTTTGCCCAATCCAGAAAACATTAATTGAGCATCAGTATGTACCAGGCATTGTCCAGGTTTTAGGGGATCAAAGATAAATAAGGCACTCTCTTCAAAGCTCACGGTCTAGTAGGCAAGACAGACATATATCTTATCAATTACAGTGCAGGATAGAAAAGTAGCAATAGAAATCTATAGCAGACGCTTAAAATGATTAACTCAGTCTCTGAGTGTCAGAGGCCTCACAGAGATAATTCTTGAGCTGGGAAGTGATAACGTGTCCTGGGCACACACGGGCACAGGGCCTCCTAGGCAAAGACAGGAGCCACGTAAGCAGAGGCATGTTGTTATTAGGTACTGTCTAGTCGATTTTGACATAAAGGCCTGAGAAAGTGGGGGGAGCTGCAGGCAGCTAAAGGTTAAAGAAGCATAAGATGAAACTGAGGAAGATGGCAAAGTCAAGCAAGTCCCTGACACAGCACAGTACACCACTGCTTTCTACTTAGTGTCATCCACTTTGTTTGCCCTTCAACTATGTTCAAACACAAATACAGCATCTGGCGTGCTATCTCGGTGTACCCAGTGTAGGTGTGCCCATAAAGCACATGGTTGAACTTGCTTGTTTACTATATGAGAGGCTTCTGACATATTCAGATGTTACAATAATAAAAGGCATGTTTTTTGTTTTTGTTTTCTTTTAGGCAAATCAATATTATGTAGCAAAGAAGTCCCAGCACAAGACTTGAGACAACTCTGTGAGAGGCTCCGGGGTATAGATTCTAAAACCCCCAAATTAACAAGTGGTATACAAGGGACTGTTTCTCTTGACCCAGCTTTTTCAGAGACAACTGACCATAAAGCTGCTCACCTCATGCCTACTCCTCAAGCACAGCGCTCCGGGAGTTCATTGCTTAAAGGAGACAGTAATGGCTGTGGAAATCGTTTTGAGGAGGATACTACCAATTTAGAAGGCTGGGATAAGGTACCTGATGAAGCGTACGACCTGCTTGATAAACTTCTAGATCTAAATCCAGCTTCAAGAATAACAGCAGAAGGAGCTTTGTTACATCCATTTTTTAAAGATATGAGCTTATGATTGTAGTTCTTCATTTAATGTCTACTGTTACATATTGTTGCGGGCGGGAGAGATGTGAGTTTTTGTAATAGCTATTAGCTCTTGATTAGATGCCAGGGCAGGTAACATTTTAAAATTTTAATATTTGCTCTCATGGCTGATTCTCAAGTACAGTTCTATATAAAAACTAATGGAAATTTAAGATTACTGAAGGTAACCTGGCATACTTCTTTGGACCAACAACATGATCTTCTTTGAGTTAAATCCACTGGAGTAAAATCGGATTTTTAGTTTCCCTAATTACTTTTCACTGCCATATGCAGAAAAAGGAACAGGTTTAGCCTAGTACGTAGGGGTTCAGGGTGCAAGTCTTAAAATTAATAGATGTAATAGGGGCTAAACGAATCAAAGAACTTAGTTTACTGGTTTTGTAGAGCTATGAACTATGTATACTTTTGGAAAACTCAACTTGGTGCTAGTACTCTAACAATTCTATAGGTAAAGAAGTTAATTTCTTTCCTAGAGGTATGTGTTTTATCTTTTATGAACACTAAAGAAATGAGTAAGAAAATATTGGCCATGGGACAAAATATTGCTTAAAATTGAATTTATCCATTTTAAAGTATTTTATGAAACCACCTTTGTGTGAATTGCCATGTTTTTTTGTAAGAATGGTTTCTGGATTTTGCTTTCCTCTCTACCTCTACCTAATACATTCTCTTTGGAATCTCTAGGTGCTTACCATGAAGTTTCTGGGTGCTTTATTAAATATCACATGTGTTTACAGTTGGGAACTTAAAATGATGAGTACACTGGTTGATAAGGGGAAGCTGCAGGACTAAGGTGAAGATTAATAGTTCAAAATGCTTTTCTTTTTCTCTGAGCGGATGTGTCTTCTCATACCATCTTAGGTATAATTAGGTACCTGTCAAAAGGAAAGGGGAACACAGAATTGAGAGTATTCTTGGAGATTTTTCCTCTGCTTACAGCTATCCAGGTCTCGATCCTGTTTTGACCAAGTTGGTCCTGCTCAGAGAAGGGTGGCTACTGAGTTCTTGGGTGGATTGAGAAGAGAAAAAATGAAGTAAGCAAAGTAGAAAAAGACCTGAGGTAGAGGCTTACGTATTATTTACATTTCAAAATGACATATCAGTGGCAGCATGTCAAACTTATTATGGGAAATAACTCTCTTTGGGAGTGGTTCGGCTGAGAAGTTTTCCTATTTAGTAGAGTATAGAAACAGCTAGAGGACACATAATGTACTCATT
Organism: Loxodonta africana; assembly: GCF_030014295.1. Taxonomy (NCBI): domain Eukaryota; kingdom Metazoa; phylum Chordata; class Mammalia; order Proboscidea; family Elephantidae; genus Loxodonta; species Loxodonta africana. The sequence goes on along the minus strand of NC_087344.1, from coordinate 146,233,384 downwards.
TTATTATTTTGAACATTGAAGTCAGTATTTGTATCTAACCTGTTTGATGAGTATAGTGTTCTCAGATAGAGTTTTTGGATTTTGTATATATAAACCATTACCATTGATCTGCTTTGTCTTCTCATGTTGTAATCTTAAAAACAAAACACCTGAATGTTCTTAAATTCATATGTTTAATAAAGTTCATCCTTTTACATTTTTTAAAAAGTGTTGACGACTAGGAGTATTTTCCTTCTGAGGTGAATGAATGCGCTCCAGTGAATAGTGAGTACTAGATTAACAAGTATTGACCTGGCTCAAGAAGTAATATGAAAGATAGGAACAGATTTTTCTATAGAAAAGGTGCTCATTGACTTAATTTAAAGAAGATCTGTCACAGTAGTAGTAAAATAAGCCATTTCAGTAGAAGACAACCCTGGTCAACGTAAAGTCTTTCCTTAGTTGAAGTACTTATAAAAATTTGTGACTCACGGTCAAAATAACATATCCTCAGAAAATTAAAAGGAAGGAAATTTTAACAATACCAAAAGGGAGAAAGGAAGACAATCTCCAAGAAAGTTTAAAATTCAGGGTTGCCATTTCAACTTCTCGTTAATGTCACTTTGAGAATAGAACTTGGGTTGTTATGCGAGGGGGAGGTAAAGAGAGCTCATGTTTAAAAAGACTATCCAGTGTTACAAATTAGTTCCTGGGTAATTTCAGTCCTACTAGATGGAGAATGTTGCCTCAATTTTTAGTGCCGTGTGGATCAAAATTAAAAATTATTAAGGAACTTCCATATTCATGTTCTTCAGACTTTTTATTGTGGTAAATATATATATAACAAATTGCCAATTCAACATTCTTCACATGTACAGTTTAGTGGCGTTGTGTTTATCATGTTCAACCATCACCATTATCTATTCCCAAATTTTCCTCACCCATAACAGTATCCACTAAGCGGAGTCTTCTTTTCTCTCTCCTTTCCTCCTGACCTCCCTCTTCAGACTTTTGAGCCTTCAGAACACTATTTTATAATGACAGATAACTCCCCAAAATATTATGAAAACTCTGGCAAAATAATCATTTCTATGGAAAGATTGATAAGGTAAGTAGTTCATGCCATTTCCTATTATTATGGAAATTCCCGGAATGTTTAGCTTTTTTCCATTGTCAACTTTTTAAGATTTTTGTTGTTCAGACTTTTGAGAGAAAACTAAGGGCGTTTTCATTTAATAAGCCTAGACATTTAGAACTATTAACAAGCTACAAGTACTGGTTTTTGAAACAAGCTGCAGCTTTTTAGCATGTTTAATGAAACTTTTCCTTATAAGGAGATGATTATGGTTGTCTTAATGACCTAAATAAAAATGTGGCTCAAGAACGATTATGCCAAAGAATTAAGCTTATTTCAAAATCTGAACAAAAGCCATCACATGATACGAATATCTTGTTCTTTCTGGCATCTGCATTTTAGGGAAAAAATGATGTTACAAATGTCAGAATATTGATTGCACAAACTTGTGAAACCCGAAAAACTTGTGGGCTTAGGTTTTAGTCATTTCTGCAGTTTATGTAATTTCAGTCCTACACATCATCAAAAAGTTATTTATCTTAAACTGTGGCCAAATTTGACTAGTAATGCTATCTGCCATTGTCTGCAGATGTATCGTTTCCACCCACTTTTGTGCGTGCTGTCTATGGTCTTTAAAGAACACTGTTTAACACCAGGCAGAAATGTCAACTCTTCAGGTTTTTTCCTATGTTCTTAGAACTGATGTTGCTGTTTCCTAGTTTTGTCAATTACTAGTTTTGTCAAATTATGTATCTAAACTGTCATCCTTCCTTGAAAGGTGGATATTATCACCAATGTACCAGATAAGAAATGAAAAGTAGTTAATCCTATTTCAAATTACAGCAAGGTTTTCAACAAAATAACCAAAAAGGTCAGTGCTGAGGTAAGTATTTAGTAAGTAATGACATTTTAGTTATCTAAAGTGAAAAGGCGTGGTCTTAGGAAAGTAATTACAAATTGGGTGAGTAAATTATGAAAGTAAAGTTCAGAATAGAAAAGTGATTGCAAAATAGTTCAAGAGCTAATTTGACCAATGGGAAGAAAATGAAATAAAAGGATGAAATTGTTTTCAACCATTGTTTAGAGTGCTTTAAAAATTTAACAGAACAATATATGGGAAAGAATTCAAAAGGATGAGCAAAATAAAAACTGATTTGGGGAGTGTGTGCATACTTTTTATAAGGCAAAAAAAATGAAAGCCTGACTGCTTAATAAATGAATAGATGTGAATAGTTTAGAATTTCTATTTAAACATTCACTATGCACAAAACAGGAGTCCTGGTAGTGTAGTGGTTAAGTGCTATGGCTGCTAACCAAAAGATCGGCGGTTTGAATCCACCAGCCGCTCCTTGGAAACCCTGTGGAGCAGTTCTACTCTGTCCAGTAGGGTTGCTCTGAGTCAGAATTGACTCCATAGCAATGGGTTTGGTTTGTTTTTTTACGTACAAAATACCCTTTTGTATTTGCCCTTACCCTGAAGCAGATTCAGATCCTGCTGAAGCAATTTTTTGAGGAAAGTATCAAGTTTAGAAAATCGTAATTCTTATGAAGGCAGATTACAAACCCATTGCCATTGAGTTGATTCTGACTCATAGTGACTCTGTAGAACAGTGTAGGACTGCCCCATAGGATTTCCAAGGTTCTAAATCTTTACGGAAGTAGACTGCCACGTCTTTCTCCTGAGAGAAGGCAGATAGTTAAGGGAATAAAGAGCTCATAGATTCATCTCAGTAAAGGTGTGCATCAAGGTGGTATCCTTTCACCATACTTACTCAATTTGTTTGCTGAGCAAATCAAGAAGCTGGACTATATGCAGAAGAACGGGGCATCGGAATTGGAGGTAGACTTACTAACAGCCTGTATATGTAGATGACACAACCTTGCTTGCTGAAAGTGAAAAGGACTTGAAGTACTTAACTGATGAAGGTCAAAGACTACGGCATTCAGTATGAAGTACACCTCAACATAAAGGAAACGAAAGTCCTGAACAACTGGACCAATAAGCAACATCATGATAAATGGAGAAAAGATTGACGTTGTCAAGGATTTCATTTTACACAGATCCGCAATCAACACCCACAAAAGCAATAGCAAGAAATCAAAGGATGCATTACATTGGGCAAATCTGCTCCAGAAGGCCTCTTTAAAGTGTTAAAAAGCAAAGATGTCACTCTAAAGATGTGCCTGATCCAAGCCATGGCGTTTTCAGTTGCCTAATATGCATGCAAAAGCTGGACAATGAATAAGGAAGACCAAAGAAGAATTGATGCCTTTTAATTATAGTGTTGGCAAAGAATATTGAATATACCATGGACTGCCAAAAGAATGAACAAATCTGTTTTGGAATAAATACAGCCAGAGTGCTCATTGGAAATAAGGATGGTGTGACTTCGTCTCACATATTTTGGTCATGTTATCAGGAGGGACCATTTCCTGGAGAAGGACATCATGTTTGGTAGAGGGTCGGGAAAAAAGAGGAAGACCCTCAAGGAGATGAATTGACACAGTGCCTGCAACAATGTGCTCAAGTTTAACGATATTTGTGAGAATGGCACAGGAACAGGTAATGTGTCATTCTCTTGTACATACGGTTGCCATGAGTCAGAACTGACAACAGCACCAAACAACAACAGATTTATCTCTAGAAAAGAACATGGTTGATTAAGAGGAGAGTCAGCGAAGATGAGGGAGGCCCTTGGTTAGGTGGATTGACAGAGTGGCAAAACAATGGACTCTGACAGCAACAATCATGAGGATGGTGCTGGACCTGGCAAAGTTTCGTTCTGTGATACATAAGGTCACTGTGATTCAGAACCTACCCTGTGATAACCAACAAGATTCATCTCGAATTCTAAAATCGGAAGAGGCCAATGTGACTCCCTTTAGGAGGAAACCAAGAAAATGAATCAAGGGATGGAGCTTTGTCATCCTGAAATCAGAAGGGTAATAACTAAAAGTGTCAACTGTGGGAGTGCATAGCACCAACCAGAAAACGAAAGATCAATATGATAAATCCTCTCCTTTCTAATCAGATTTTTTTGCATATGTACCTTATCTGTGTTTCACTAATGGTGTGTTTTGTATGTATGTGTTTAATTATGTACTTGCCCTTTGTGTAAATTCCTTCTGTAACTTCTCCAAAGACTAGCATATAATGATCCAGGAATGACTCCAACTATGATGAGACCAAGAAAGCAAATCAGAAACAAATGTATGGCTCTACAGTCTCACATTACTGTTACTTTAAAAAGAAAAAATATATATATATTTTTTTGTTACTTTAGCCTTGTCCTTAAGGAGCAGGGGAATGAGGAATTCAGCCACCCCTGGGTTTCTCTGGACATTGTTCTTAATGCTTTCCTTACCCAGTAGAAGTTTGTTTCTTCCGTCATGTTGCTGATCACTATCTTCCTACACTCAAATGTTCTGATCAAAAGCAAAGCCAGCCACAGTGCATGTATATGTATATGAATAATCGTTAGATCAGTATTAGCAATACCGTTTTACAGTTTTCTCCAAGATTTGTGAAACGAATGCCTGGTGTTCTGTGTGTGTCCTTTTAGTCATTTTAATTTGTTATTTTAAATGGCCATATCAATGTGTGCTCCTTGTAAAAAGGAAACTTGTTATCAATTTTATGTTAAAAAGTTTTGAACACCAGCTTTATTCATAATTGCCAAAAATTAGATGTCCCTTGATAGGAACGGATAAACAAAAATCCATACAATCAGGTGTTATTCAGCAATAAAAAGAAATGAGCTGTCAAGCTGTGAAAAGACATGGATGAATCTTAAATATGAATTGCTAAGTGAAAGAAGCCAGGCCAAGAAAACTACATACTGTATAATTCCAATTATATGACCTTCTGGAAAAGGCAAAACTATAGAGATACTAAAAAGATCAGTAGTTTCCGGTGGACCAAAGGGAAAAGGGGAGATGAATAGGTGGCACACAGGGTGTTCTTAGGGCGATGAAACTATTATGTATGATACTTGTAATGGTGGGTACATGACATTATGCATTTGTCAAAACTCATAGGACTGTACAACACAAAGATCGTTTACCTGGCATTTATTGAGTGGGTGCTCAATAACTATTTGTTCAGTGAATACATTTAAGTTACATTTCATTTGCTTTCTTGGGAAAATGTTAAGCCAAATGCTTCTCTTAGCAAGGATGCCTGTTTTCCTAGGTGTGGAATATTTTCTTTGATTGAGGGTGGCACCAAATGGTAAGAAAGGTGAAATGCCTCATTTCTCTTACATAATCTCTTTTCAGTAACCCCCTCCAATAAAAATGTAATTTAAATGAAGGCAAAACTCTGACTCACGCTTTAGGCCTAGAGTAGCCCTCATGGGATCTTTAAGTACTGACCTGATGGACTTTGTAGTTCCATTACCTAGAATGCATATCCCAAATTTATTCATTCTTATAAGGCCATCAGAAGTCCCTCCTCATTCCACAAAGATTTGTTGTTGTTAGCTGCTGTAATCCTGTGTACAACAGAACAAAACACTGCCTAGTCCTACCTCATCATCTCAGTCATTATGTTTGAAAACATTGTTGGAGCTACTGTTAGTCCATCTCATTGAGGCTCTGCCTCTTTTTTGCTGACCCTCTACCAAACATGATGCCCTTCTCCGGGGACTGGTCCCTCCTGATAACATGTTCAAAGTACGTGAGATGAAGTCTTGCTAGCCTCACTTCCAGGGAGCATTCTGGCTACACTTCCAGGACAGACATGTTCGTTCTTCTGGCAGTCTGTGGTATATTCAGTGTTCTTCACCAACACCGTAATTCAATTCTTCAGTCTTCCTCATTCATTGTCCAGCTTTCACATGCATATGAGGTGATTGAAACATACCATGGCTTGGGTCAGGTGCACCTTAGTCATCAAAGTGACTGCTTTTTAACACTTAAAAAAAGTCTTTTGCTGCGGAGTTGCCCAATACAATGCATTGTTTGATTCCTTGACTACTGCTTCCAAGGATGTTGATGGTAGATCCAAGTAAAATGAAATCCTTGACAACGTCAGTGTTTTCTCCATTTATTATGATGTTGCTTATTGGTCCAGTTGTGAGGATTTTTGTTTTCTTTATGTTGAGGTGTAATCTACACAAGGCTGTAGTCTTTAATCTTCATCAATAAGTGCTTCAAGTCACCTTCACTTTCGCAGGGATGGTTGTGTCATCTGCATATTGCAGGTTGTTAATGAGTCTTCCACCAATCCTGATGCTACATTCTTCTTCATATAATCCAGTTTTTCGGGTTATTTGTTCAGGATACAGATTGAATAAGTATGGTGAAAGGATGCAACCTGGATGCACACCTTTCTTGATTTTAAACCATTCAGTATCCCCTTGCTCTGTTCAAATGACTACTGCTTGGTCTATGTACAGGTTCCTCATGAACACAATGAAGTGTTACAGAATTCCCATTCTTCCCAATATTATCCATAATTTGTTATGATCCACACAGCCAAATGCCTTTAAATGGTCAATAAAACACAGGTAAATACATTTCTGGTATTCTCCGCTTTCAGCCAAGATCCATCTGACAACAGCAATGATATCCCTTGTTCCATGCCCTCTTCTGCATCTGGCTTGAATTTCTGGCAGTTTGCTGTTGAGGTACTGCTGCAACCACTTTTGAATGATCTTCAGCAAAATTCTACTGGTGTGTGATATTAATGAGATTGATAATTTCCACATTCTGTTGGATCACCTTTCTTTGGAGTGGGCACAAATATGGATCTCTTTGAGTTGGTTGGCCAGGTAACTGTCTTCCAAATTTCTTGGCATAGACGAGTGTGCACCTCCAGCACTGCGTGCATTTGTTGAAGTGTCTCAATTGGTATTCTGTCATTTCCTGGAGACTTGTTTTTCAACAATGCCTTCAGTGCAACTTGGACCTCTTCCTTCATTACCTTTGGTTCTTGATCATATGCTACCTCCTGAAATGGTTGAATGTCGACTAATTCTTTTTGGGATGGTGACTGTGTATTCCTTCCATCTGCTTTTGATGTTTCCTGCATCATTCAATGTTTTGCCCATAGAATCCTTCAAAATTACAATTCGGGTTTGAATTTTTTCTTCAGTTCTTTCACCTTGAGAAGTGCCAAGGATGTTCTTCCCTTTTGGTTTTCTAACTCCAGGTCTTTGCACATAATATTTTACTTTGTCTCCTTGAGCTGCCCTTTCAAATCTTCTATTCAGCTCTTTTACTTCATTTCTTCTGTTCGCTTAACTACTTACATTCAAGAGCAAGTTTTAGAGTCTCTTCTGACATCCCTTTTGACCTTTTCTTTCTTTCTTGTCTTTTTAATGACCTTTTGCTTCCTTCATGTATGATGTCCTTGATGTCTTCCCACAATTCATCTGGTCTTCAGTCATTAGTTTTCAGTGTGTCAAACCTATTCTTGAGATGGATACACTCAAGGCATTTCGACTCTCGTGGACTGGTTTCAGTTTTCTTCAGCTTCAACTTAAACTTGCATGTAAGCAGTTGATCTGTTCTGCTGTCAGTCCCTGGCCTTGTTATGACTGATGATATTGAGTATTTCCATCGTCTCTTTCCACAGATATAGTCAGTTTGATTCCTTTGTTCTCTATCCAGTGAGGTCCACATGTATAGTCATTTATATTGAAAAAAGATATTTGCAGCAAAAAAGTCATTGGTCTTGCAAAATTCTATCATGTGATCTCTGACATTTCTATCACCAAGGCCATATTTTCCAACTACCAATCCTTCTTTTTCAACTTTTGCATTCCAATCACCAATAATTATCAATGCATCTTCATTTCATGTTTGATCAATTTCAGGCTGCAGAAGTTTTGGTAAAAATCTTCAGTTTCTTCATCTTGGGCCTTAGTTGTTGGTGCATAAATTTGAATAATAGTTGTATTAACTGATCTTCCTTATAGGTGTATGGATATTATCCTATCACTGACAGTGTCGTACTGCAGGAGATCTTGGTATGTTCTTATTGATGATGAATGTGATGCTATTCCTTTTCAGCTTTTGTCATTCCCAGAATAGTAGACCATATGATTGTCTGATTCAAAATGGCCAATACCAGTCCATTACAGCTCGCTAATGCCTAGGATGTCGATCTTTATGCATTCCATTTCATTTTTGACAGCTTTCAATTTTTTGGATTCATACTTCATAATCCAGGTTCCAATTACTAATGGATGATTCCAGCTGTTTCTCCTCACTTTGAGTCATGCCACATCAGCAGATGAACGTCCCAAAAGCATGGCTCTATCATTGTCATTAAGGTCAACTCTACTTTGAGGAAGCAGCTCTTCCCCAGTAGTATTTCGAGTGCCTTCCAACCTGGAGGGTTCATCTTCTTCACTGTATCAGACAATGTTCTGCTGCTATTTATAAGGTTTTGACGTGTCTGTCAGTTTGTTGTACTGTGGTGGCTTGCATGTTGCTGTGATGCTGGAAGCTTTGCCACTGGTATTTCAAATACCAGCAGGGTCGTCCTTGGTGGACAGTCCTCAGTGGAGCTTCCAGACTAAGACAGACTAGGAAGGAAGGACCTTGCAGTCTACTTCTGGAAAACATTGGCCAGTGAAAACCTTATGAATAGCTACTAAAGCTTACTTTAGCTCAAATGATTCATCCCTTTATCTCCTGTACACAGATTATACACTTCTGGGAGGTACAGATGACGTTTTAAATTCCTCACAGTTCCATCACTACGTTAGTGACTCAAGTAAGCAGTCAAAACTTTGAGGTTGACTAAGAACCTGACAGAAGGGGGTATTTTGAAGCCTCCTCAGAGTAATGATAAGGAAAGCCTGCGTTACTTTATTATTATTAAATATCTACAAGATTACACTTTTTCCCTTGTTGATTGTCCTAAAACTTCGCAGCACCCCAACTCCATCGCATCTATATCAGTTCTAATTTGTCTCTACTCCAATTCGCTGCTGCTCCATTCCCACTGCCTGACCACAATGGAGACAGAACAGCTGGTAGACATTCGATCTGTAATAACCCTTCAGATTCTTGTAGAAGAGGTGGGTGAGCCAAAGTTTCATAACTCTGAACTATAGTCATGTTTTCAGCTCCTGTGTGCCAGGCACCATAACAATTTAAAAATCAATTTGTTTTAAGGACTTAATAAGTATGTATAAAACAGTGTAGAAAAGGGAAAGTAGTGTATACAAACTTGAGTATGCTTTGCTAATGGGATTCATCTTCATACAGGCAGGACCCTGTTCATCTTGGATTTTTTTCTTTTTGAAACTACTTCAATTGCAAAAATGTCAGTCCTCACTGATGTGTTCTGGGAATTCCAACATTTCTGCATCCAAGTAGCATTTCTAAGAATGCCCCTTAACTAGAAGTAGTATGAAATTGTTGAAAATGCCTTCCAGTATGTTCATTATAATATGTGGCATCTGAAGCTATCTTTGGTTTTGGAACCGGCTATTTTATGTATACTATTGAGTAAAATGGAGATTTTTCCAATGAATTTGAGTACTAAGTTGAGCTTTAAGTATTTTCATTGAGGTTCTCAAATTTAAAAGTATAGATGTCACAACTGGGGAACATTTTTATGCCTCCTTACTCACCCTTTGTTGATTAAAAAATAAGCCCTGATGCGAGGCAACGTGATGTGAGTCAGCCACAACTGGCTCTTCCCTGTATGGTGAGCCTCAGTTTCCTCAACTACAAAATGGAGTTTATATGCCTGCCCCACTGTTTTGAGGAGTAAATGAGATTATGCATGCTACTATCATTTGTTGGCAGTAGGTAATTGTTTCCCTTCTCTCCTTCCTTTCTTCCCCTGACTTCCCCTTCACCTCCCCCTACAGGGAAACAGTGCCTGAGAATATTCTCACACATTTCTTTTTTAGCTTTTTTTTCCCCCCAGGACTTTTAAACATTGAGTGAAAAGTTGCAGTACTGTTGAGCCTGACACTACAGGAATGCTTATTTTTTTACCAATCGTGATGCCACCAGATGGCAGGAGTCCCTTTGGCATGTCCTATGAGGAGGCTGTCCACACGTTTGGACTAATGTATATAGTAAAGCTAGTAAGAGAGAAAACAAAATACACCAAAAAACTGGCCCTGTTATCTCCTATCATACCTGTTGTGACACTTACCAAAAAAAACCAAAACATTGCCGTCGAGTCTATTCTGACTCACAGTGACCATTTAGGACAGGGTAGAACTGCCCCGTAGGGTTCCCTAGGCTGTAATCTTTACAGAAGCAGACTGCCTCATCTTTCTCCCCCTGAGCAGCTGGTGGGTTCAAACCGCCAACCTTTTGGTTAGCAGCCAGGTGCTTAACCACTGTGGCACCAGCACTCCTGTTGTGGCACTTAGAACACTAAATTATCAGTGCTTTAGTTGACTATCACCTGTACTGTAAGCTCCAAGACAACAAGACTCATGTCTATTTCATAGACTATTGTATCTCCAGATCCTAAATAAATAATAGGTCCTCAATAAATACTGTTGGAAAATAAGCACATGACGCTATAATATATATACATATATACGTGTATGTGTACACACACAGGATGACTGGTGATACAATTTTTTTTTCAGGAGCTCAGGGAAGGGGAGAGAGCAGAGATCTAGACTAGGTTTCCTTTTGCTATAATAGCATTTGTGCTTTCAGGGTCAAATGGGCTTGATAGAAACTTTACAATATATCTTATGTCAGTATGAATTTTCAGTGAGTGAGCTAACTTTACGATCAATGAAACATGTTTTGCAGAGTAAGGATTTGGCGAGGCCACGAAGGATTGAAGACATAGGAAAGATGATTGTGACCAGTCATCTGGTGACTAAGCAGAGATGGTGTCATAAAAATGTGCAACAGGAGAACTTACATGGATGGGTTCATATAGTTAACTGAGAAAGGCTGAGGTGTAACATTTAGAAAAAGACTCACAGACTTGAGCACGAGGAGCACTTCTGAAGCTGCACTCTGGGTCTTGAGCAGCAATTGATGCTCACATACAGGAATGTCAGAGGCTTCCTCTGCAAAGGCCCCAAGATAAATGGACAGCCGGCTCTAGCCAGGGTCTCTCAGAGACAAGAGGGGCCCAGGTCACCTTCATGTTTTAAGGATCCCAACTTTTTTTTTTTTTTTTAAATATAGCAAAGTATGTTTAAAAAGAGTAATTTAAAATATTTTCATTTAATAAATACCTTTTACAATAATTTAGGATCCCAATAAAAAGAAGAATGAAATGACAAAGTAGGTTTACAAAAATTATGATAGGTTTTAAATATTGTCATTTAATGAACACCTTTGATACATAATTTACCATGAGTTTATGTATTAATGAGTTAATGTAATTGCCATAAGCAATTGTTGATCCCGTTTTTAGGCCTAGAAGAGCAACAGTTTCATTGAGTTCAACCTAATATAACCTCATTTTGAGATAAATGTCAGAAGTCTAACTTGAGGAACAAGCCAGGTGCACCTCTGTCCACCCTCACTGCCCCCAAACTGACAATAACTTTAAGGTTAGGAGCGCCTCTGCTCTACGTAAGCATGAACTCTCAATCTCCGAAACAAAAGGGTTCTAAGCTCTCTGACCCAGGGGTGGAGGCTGAACACCTGGCCAAGGGAAAGCTAAATTCTAGAGACAAGTCTGTGTTCTATCTAAGGCTGGGAAGATATCTGGTATATCAAGTACTGGAGGCATCCCTCCTGAGTTCCCAAGTTGAAGAAAATGCCGCAGTTCCCGACATACGGTATTGTTGGTTTCCATCGAGTTTAGTCCAACTCATGGTGACCCTCTGTCGGAATAAAACTGCTACATAAGGTTTTCAAGACTGTGATCTTCCAGAAGATCCCCAGGGCTGTCTTCTGAGGCACCTCTGTGTGGGTTCAAACTGACAACATCTTGGCTAGTCGCAGCGCACTTAACCTTTTGCAACACCCAGGGACTCCTCTGACACGTTGTTGTCGTCGTGTGCCATCAAGTCAATTCCAGCTCACAGCATCTCTATTTGACAGTATAACTGCCCTGTAGGGTTTCCTAAGCTGTAATTTTTACAGGAGCAGATCACCAGGCCTTTTCTCCCATGGAGCCAGTGGTGGGTTCAAACTGACAACCTTTTGGTCAGCAGCTGAGTGCTTAACCATTGCACCATCAGGGCTCTTTCTGACACATTATAGGTCTACAAAAATATTGACTAACTCATTTCCTCCCTCACTGAACTGATCACTTCCCTGCTTCCTACTGCCAAAGATGGGATTGATTTTTTGTTTTTTAATCGTTTTTGTTTTTTAACTTACTCTCCTCCACTTCAATAGCGAAAACACTGCTAAACAACTTCAGGGTCTTTCGTTTCCCTTTCCCCTGCTCCTGAACAAACATCCTTCTCCTCCTCCATCTTCTCTCTCTGTTGCATCAGCCTTTCCTTCGTCTGCATCCCCACTCTACCCCTGCCTCATCCTGTGGCTCCAGTAACTACTGACTTAGAAACAAGCCAAAAGGGCCAGTAGAGAGTAAGCTGATTGTGGACCTTGTGAGGCCATGGGGTGCACCTTTGGTGCTCTCCATAAAGCAAAGTTGTTTTGATAACCCCAGTGGGACCAAGATGTTTAAATTCTTTCTCTCACTCTCACTACCACAACGTGATGTGGATCCAAACATGTTGCAACAGCATGGTGTTGGGCCTGCAGCTCTCGAGTTATGAAATGTTGCCACAATCGCTCCTTGTACAGTGATGTTATCAGTGAAGAAATTTAGCCTTAGCTTTACCAACAACAAATCTATAGTGCTTTCTCTCATCTGTGTCCACAGCTCTCCAGAAATTTCTCCCTGATTGAGTAAGCATCTGCAATCTTTGTGGGAGTATAGATAGGACTCCTCTGGCAATTCCCTTTTTCCTTCCCAGATACCACGTTCACACAGTTCCTCCAAGTGGGGGCTTAGCAGTGGTGCCTAAATCCCCTGAACCTGACACTTCCCTAGTTGCAGGTTTAAGGGGTGGCAGATGTTTGAACTGGCAGCTGGGCTACAGTAAGTGAAATAAGAACACTGTGTTCCCTTCCACACAGATCATGTATTGTTTTTCCAGTATATAACGAAGTGTAGTAAGATGGAAAATCTGGACTTTAGCTTTTTGGTTTTCTTCTGGATATAAATTTTAGGGAATTTCTCCTCATTGTAAAACCGCGTAACACATTGTACATCTCTTGGAGCATCACTTCCTTTATCCTGCCTTGCATTCTCATGATTTATGTGCCTATCCTATCCTTGAGAGCAGTGGCCAGGTCTTAATTTTCACATCCCAACCCCATCCCTTTCCCTACCCAGTGTCTAGTGCAGTATTTTGCACAGAATAAGCATTGAATGTATTTGTTGAATTGTTAAAGTTGCTTTGCTTTGGAACTATTTTTAACCAGCCCTTCCATTGCCCAATTTTATTTGGGAGACTTAATATTTAATATGGAGTCCCTGGGTGATACAAAGGGTTAACATGATTGGATGCTAACTGAGAGGCTGGAGGTTCAAGTACACACAGAGGCATTTCAGAAGAAAGACCTGGCGATCCACTTCCAAAAAATCATCCTTTGAAAACCCTATCAAACACCGTTCTACTCTGATGGCCATTGGGTCACCATGAGTTGGAATCGAGAGCCAACTGGTCACTGGTTAACAATATATTAGAAAGATGGCTGGGAGACTCAAATTGGGGTATGTCCAATCTCAATAGTTTCTTTTTTCTTTGAAAAACACTCTGAATACACAGGGGTAGTCTCTCAAAGTTTATTTGCACAATGAAAAAATTCTGTGACCCCGTCCCACCTTCCAAACATACCTATTATAGCTGATTGACACCTAACCTAGGCTATTCCCTCAAATTTTCACTTCCAGGTATTTCAGACTTTAAGGGCATGGGCCTGGCCTGATCCTATGAAAGGCTGGGACCCTGAAGGGAGATTCAAAGAATCTTACTGCTGGGGCTGCCCTTGTTAAAACTTTACATGAGATCTGGTCCTTCAGTTCCTCTTTCAATTCTGTGAGCTGACCTAGCATCCTTCCAGGAAATCCCTTTTGTGCTCAAGTTGGCCAGGAGAGTACCAGGACTTGGGGGGGGGGAGGGGGAATGTGAGTTTGGACTAGATCATGAGAGACCACAAAATTTAAGCTAAGGGGTTTGGATTTCATTGTGCAAATAATATTTTGTAGCATCCTGAGAACTTTGGACAGGGGAATGACGTAAGAGCTACATGTTAGGAATATTACTCTGGTGTCTTTGAATAGGATGGGGTAGAATTTAAGAGTCAGATCAACAGGACCTAGTGATTAAATGGATACGGGGTGAGGGAAAGATGGGAATAAAAACTAACTCCAATATTTCAAGACTTTGGACTGAAGGATAATATTGTTATTAATAGATATAGACATCTGAGGAGAAGGTAACAGTTGGAGGCTTGGCAGATAAGTGGGAAGAAATGATAAGGTGGGTTTCAGACATGCTGAGAGTGGGATGACACCAGCACATTCAGGTGACCGTATTCAATAGGCAGTTCCCTTGTATTGCTGTGTTGTGTGATTCTCTGGCATTGCATGTGTCTCAGCTCCCCAACTATGTCCCCAAAGGACTTGTGCTTACTGTCTTCGTCCCTCCCCAACACCCAGCACACAGCCTCACTTCTCTGGTACCTGCCTTTTGGGAGGTTTCCCCAGACTATTTCTCAGGGGCACATCCACCAGAACTTGTCCACATGAAAAAGGAATTAGTTTGGGCTCTCTGCCTAGGGGTCTAAAGGTATTGCAGGATTTACAATTAAGTTTACTCAGAGGATTTGGTCTTTGTCCTTGGTTCCTGAGAGATAACCTCTAACCCTTGGAATTACCCCAGTGATTCAGGTGTCTTTGATGAGGTCTTCAGACCACACTTGAGGACTCGTACTAATGAGGTGGCTCTTGATTGAGGGCTGGCCAGACCAAAACACCCACTTCCTGCTATTAGCCAACCTCAGGGGAGGGGGGCATGATACAATCAATCATGCCTATGTAATTGAGGTCCCAGTAAAGGCTTTGGACAAAAAAACTCCATGGGCTTCCTGGTTGGTGATAGATATGGTGCACCGAAGGGTAGCACATCCCTTTTTGGGATATGGAAGCTTCCCATTGGGAACTTTCCCAGACCTTGCCCTATGTGTCTCTTCACTTGTATTCTTATTGCTATAATAAAACTGTAGTCATAAGTATAGAATTTTCCTGAGTTCTGTGAGTCGTCCTAGTGGATTAGCAAACTCAAGGGAGTAGTGGGAGCCAGCAGGATAGCAGTGAGGGGAGGCTTGGGAACTCCCAAGCTTACAGGTGCTATCCTGAAAGAGTAATGGAAACCCTGAATTTGTAGCCAGCAGATCAGAAGTTAGGGTATCTTGAGGGCTCCAAGGCTGGTAGCTGGTATCTGAGGTCTTGGACAGACTCAACAGTCTGGAAAACTGTGTCCTTTAGCTTGCGAGGTCTGACCCGGCCCTGAGTGGTTACGGTCAGAGGAAGAAGTGTTGTGTGTGCAGCTTGTGGCAGCACAGAAGTAAAACTGAGGGGAATAGAATTGATAATAAATTGATTTGGATTGATCAACATACTTGGTACCAGAGAAGTGGGATTTTTATATCCTTACAGGTATCACAAGTTTACACATCCAGGACATTGATAAGAGACTTAATTTCAGTGAGCCTTGGTTTCCTCATCTGTAAGTAAAGGGCCTTTCTAAGTGTCTTCTAAGGTACTTTTTGATGTCAATATTTTGTGAACCATTTTTGAGGCTTTGTGATACCAGGAAGGTACACAGTGGATCAGGGAAATTGCTTGCTTTTATTTTGTCAACATCAACCTTAAGCAAGTCTCTTCCATCTTGCCTTCTACCAGACCTTGGTAACCTGAGAAAAAACCAATTCCAGAGGTGTCAGTGCTTCCCTGTTCCCTGTCCCTTCCTCAGAACAAAGGCTTCCCCTTATTCCTGGGATAAGTTGCCCCATCTGTTGGGGTCAGCACCTTCCAACTTTGCTTCAAATGTGATAGGCAGATGTTCAGTCACTGAGCCTAATCAGCACTTCTCTGGAGTGTCCTAATTCTACTGCAAAAATGTGGGTGTGAGTGGATCATCAATGGCAAAGTCACCATGTTGAAGAAGAAAACAGCCAAGAAAAAGAAGGAAGAAAAGAAGTCACATTTATTAAGGGCCTTCCATGCTTGAACCTCTGCTGGATTCCCTGGGTTCCTGTTATGGCTTGAATTGTGTCCCCCCAAAATGTGTGTCAACTTGGGTAGGCCATGATCCCCAGTATTGTGTGCTTGTCCACCATTTTGTGATCTGATGCGGTTATCCTGTGTATTCTGAATCTTAACCTCTATGATGTTAATGAGGCAGGACTCAATCTACAGGATTAGGTTGTATCTTGAGTCAATCTCTCTTGAGATCTAAAAAAGAAAATCAAGCAGGGAGGAGAGGGGACCTCATACTACAAGAAAGAAACACTGAGAGTAGATAGTGTCATTTGGATTTGGGGTCCCTGAGCTGAGAGGCTCCTGGACCAGGGGAAGATTGATGGCAAAGACCTTTCTCCAGAACTGACAGAGAGAAAGCCTTCCCCTGGAGCTAGTGCCCTGAATTCGGACTTCTAGCTTCCTAAACTGTAAGAGAATGAATTTCTGTTTGTTAAAGCCATTCACTTGCGGTATTTATGTTATAGTAGCACTAGATTACTAAGACAGTCCCCTGTTAACCACTCCTATAGTGCCTTGGTCGTCTGTTATCACCAAGCTGGTAAATATATGTTCAGTGTCTCTATTTCCGTTAGAGCGTATGCTCCATGAAAACAGGGACTGTGTCCATCTAGTTCACTACTCTGTTCTTGCTTCCATATAGAGTTCCCTTTTCCCAAATGGAGTTTCTCAAATGGGAATGCTGGGTAAATATTAAATGAATAAGTGAATAAATACATTTACTCCGAATAGTTCTGCAAAGTAGTAGTATCTCCATTTTATAAAAGAAATTGAGACTCAGAAGGATTTAGTGACTTACCTATGGTTACAAGGCTAAAAAGTTGAAAAGTTGGATAACTAAAGATCTAGATGACTTCTACTCCCCTTGTATGTCCTCTATGAAAACTGCCCCAAGCAAGAATGCCACAGCAATGTTCTGTCTGTTCTTTGTAACAGAAGTGGACCACAGCAAATTTAAACAAAAAGAATTTGTTGGAATGATATCAGGAGCTCACAGAATGGAATAACAATTAAGGAACTGGAGAAGACCTAGGATTCAAATAGCAGGATTAGGTAAAGGTCTAGTGAGCACCATGGCATCAGTTCCTACCCAACAGTTGTGTTTTTTTCTTCATTCTTACCTATCACTCAGGTCGTGATTCAGAGTCCAATCTAGGTCAACTGGCATAATAAAATCTATTAAGAAAACATTCTGCATCCCATTTTGGAGAGTGGCATCTGGGGTCTTAAACGCTAGCAAGTGGACATCTAAGATGCAACAATTGGTTTCAACCCACGTGGAGCAAAGGAGAATGAAGAACACCAAAGTCACAAGGTAAGTATGAGCCCAAGAGTCAGAATGGGCCATATAAATCAGAGACTACATCAGACTGAGACCAGAAGAACTAGATGGGGCCCAGCTACAACCAATGACTGCCATGACAAGGAGCACAACAGAGAATCCCTGAAGGAGCAGGAGAGCAATGGGATTCAGACCCCAAATTCTCTTCAAAAAGACCAGACCTACTGATCTGACTGAGACTGGAGGGACCCCAGAGCTCATGGTCCCCAGACCTTCTGTTAGCCCAAGACAGGAACCATTCCCGAAGCCAACTCTTCAGCCAGGGATTGAACTGGACTATAAGACTTTTATAATACAGAAAAGGATACTGTTAAGGAGTGGGCTTCTTGGACCAAGTAGACACATGAGACTATGTGTGCAGCTCCTGTCTGGAGGGGAGATGTGAAGGCTGAGGGGGCCAGAAGCTGGCTGAATGGACATGGAAACACAGGGTGAAGAGAAGGAATATGCTGTCTCATTAGGGGGAGAGCAACTAGGAGTATATATAGCAAGGTGTATATAAGGTTTTATATGAGAGACTGACTTGATTTGTAACTTTCACTTAAAGCACAATAAAAATAAAAAATAAAAAGATTCAGAGTCCAGGAGACAGTTTAAATGACCAGAGGATGGAAGGATAACTGTTATTGACAGCCACACCAAGGCTGTACAGAAGGGGAGAGAGGAAATTCCCAAAAATAAAATCCAAGTGATCTTAACAAAAGAAAGTGGGAGTGAATGGTGGGCATCCAAAAAACTAGCAAGTGTTCACTACAAACTGTCACGTGGAAGACTGCCAGCATCCTCAGCTAGAAATGAGTGGTCCCCCTCAAGCTGCCACTCCCGCCTCCTCCTCCCCGAGGAGGTGTTAATGGAGGGATAGAGGTAGAGGGGTCTATCACAAAGCCATCTTTGAATGCTAGCTGGGCTCCCTTTTAGAAGTTCTCAAAGTGTTGAAGAAAGTGAGAACTCACTTGACTCTCACCCAACACCCCCCAGTCAGACCTGGCCTGGCTGGTTTTGTTTGTTGCTTCTGCTGTTATTCACACCTTCCTGTGGGATCATTTCAAATCCCTATTTCCTGATGACCCAACATCCTTCTTCAATCAACTGGCAGGGAGTGAAGCCTGCCAAAACCTCAGGTAGCTGCCCTGCCCAGCACCATTTTCAGCAACATCCTGTGTTCACAGCTTTCCAGTTCTGCTCCAAATGCCAATTTTTGTTTGTGAAAATTTCCATGGCCTCCTGCTAGGCTAGTGTTCACATATCCCAGCCCAGAGGCACCATGACCTTGGCCAGATTATATTCCTCTCATGCTGGGCCTCAGCCCCACCCTGTGCTCTGTGCTATCATTACCTTAGGACAATTTTAATGTCAGCAGTGAGCTCTGACCTTCCGACAACCTCATCTGGGAGGTAGGACATTTCTTAAGAATTCAGTGAGGTTAAGGAATCTTATCATAGCCACATGGTGTTATTGTGGCAGAACCATTATTAGAGCCAAGGCTTTGGCTCATGGTCCCAGGATTTGTCATTAATAATGCTGCTAAATTGAGTCAGTGAGAGACCTATAATTCTGCTACAAAACACCCAGAAGACCCATAATTCTACAGTTACATTAAAGCCCTGTTCTGGATTTTATAGTATCCCCCAAAAATGTGTGTCAATTTGGCTAGGCCATGATTCCCAGTATTGCGTGGTTGTCCTGTGTTTGGTAAGCTGATGTAATTTTCCCATGTGTTGTAAATCCTAAAATCTCAGCTTGGGGTTAATGAGACAAGTTTAGGTTATATTAAAGAGAATTAGGGTGGGATATAACACTCTTACTCAGGTCACAGCCCTGATCTGAAGTAAAGGGAGTTTCCCTGGGGTGTAGCCTACACCACTTTTATCTTACAAGAGAAAGCCTTCCCTTGGAGGTGGTGCCCTGAATTCAGACCTCAAGCCTTCTAGACTGTGAGAGAATAAATTTCTGTTAGTTAAAGCCATCCACTTGTGGTATTTCTGTTATAGCAGCAGTAGATAACTAAGACAAGCCCTGAATTTTATGTAGAAGTAATTGGTCTAGAATTTTCTCTCATCAAGTACCTACTATGTTGTCAAGCTCTGGTTAAGCACTTTATATAGATTACCTTCAATCCTCAATACTACCTTGGTTTTTACTATTAGCCCCATGTCACAGAGGGCAAAACTGAGGCAAAAAGAAGTTAAGTAATTTGTCTCAAGTTTGTACAGTTGATAAGTGGGAGAACCAAGATTCAGACCCAGCAGTCTACCAACAGATGTTGTATGTTTTCCTACTGCATTTAAATTTATAACTATCTCCTGTAGCTGTTTTCTCTCCTCCTTTGACTACTTCTACTACTACTGTTACTACTACTACTACTACACACACACACACACACCCCACCTTCTCCAAAAAAAAAAAACTCTGTAGGGGCTTCCTTGTCCTTTGTTTTAAAACTTTATTGAAGTACAGTTTATATACCATGAAGTTCACCTATTGTAAGTGTATAGTTTGATGATTTTAAGTAAATTTATATGGTTGTACAATCATCATAATTATCATAAAAATCCAGTTTTAGAACACTTCCATGCCCACAAAAAGTTTTCTCCTGTCCAACTGCAGTAAATTCCTGCTCCCACCCCTATTCCAAGACAAACTCTGATCTTCTATCTCTATACTTTTGTCTTTTCTAGAAATTTCATGTAAATGAAATCATACAAAAGGTTTTTTTTTTTTTGGACGGGGAGTTTTGGTGTCTTTTTTCACTTAGTATTTTTTTTTTTAAGTTTGTTCATGTTGTTGCATTTTCTAGTAGTTCATTCCTTTATATTGTTGAGTGAGGGTTTATTTCTGGAATCTCTATTCTATTCCGTTGATCTCTATGTCTATCCTTAAGTCAATACCACACAGTCTTGATTACTGTAGTTTTATACTACGTCCTGTCTTTCATTTTCAAAATTATTTTGACTTTTCTAGGTCCTTTGTATTTTCATATAAATTTTAAGATCTACTTGTCAAGTCCCACTCCCCTCACCAAAAAAAATTCTCCTGAGATTTTGATATGGATTCAGTTGAAACTGTAGATCAATTTCCTAATTTAGCAGTGCTGAATCATCTAATCCATGAACATGGTGTACCTCTCCCTTTGTTAAATTTCTCAGCAAAATTAGATTTTGAGGTTTTCACTGTATAGAACTTGCATTTCTTTTATTACTAGGTACTGTATTCTTTTTGATGCTACTGCAAATGTAATTGTTTTCATAATTTCATTTTCATATTGTTCATTAATAGTATATCTTGCAATCTTGCTAAACTTGCTTGTTCTAGTAGATTTTTATAGATTCTTTTCTACACGCAAGATCATGTCACTTCCAAATGAAAACAGTTTTATTTCTTTCCCTCCAATCTGTATGCCTCTCTTTTTCATGTCTTATTGCACTGGCCTGTACAATGTTGAATAGAAGCGGTGAGAGCAAACATTCTTGCCTTGTTCTGCCCCATCCTTTTGACAGGTTCTGGCTGCTGTCTTTTCAAAGCGAAACCTGACACCTCTTACTTCCAGAAAAAGAGGAAGTATTGCAGATACCCAGGATCTCAGAGTGGAGCAACTTTCCAGCAGTAGCATGAGACTTTCTTGTCATCTTGCTTCTCCTTTCCTTCTGATCTCCTCTCCTAAAGCTAGTTTCCTGCCCTTATAGCTAGTCCTATGCCTCAAGCCTTTCTGCTTCCCTAGAGGATCCCCTCAGCATCTATCTCCTCCTGTTATTTTGGCTCCATGAGTAAAAGACTTGTGAGATGCATGAGAGACATTATTTCTCTCTCAAAAAAACCCTCTGGAGCAGCCTTGTCCTCTCAGCACAGGAGTTTTACTACTTCAGAAGAGTAGTATGTGCTTTCCTTCCCCCTTCCGTGAGCATTCAGTCAGGGGAAATTGAAAATCAATTTAAGTGCTTAGAACTCTGATGAAATATCTCCGTAACCCCCAGAAGGGGCTGAGGATGAGCCTCAGAATATACTGTCAGCTGAGACCTTCTGGGCACTGTGGGGTCCTGAAATGA
The DNA here is from genome assembly GCF_030014295.1 of Loxodonta africana. NCBI lineage: Eukaryota > Metazoa > Chordata > Mammalia > Proboscidea > Elephantidae > Loxodonta > Loxodonta africana. The sequence goes on along the minus strand of NC_087344.1, from coordinate 146,211,704 downwards.
GTTTCTCCTTTCCATACCAGCTGCCTATGCTCTCTTCACTCCCCTGCTCTTCAGAGCACCTGCTAAACTCCTAACAGCCTAATCTCTCTAAAGCCCTGATCGTCTCAGCATCTTTGGTTATGCTTTCCCCTTCTCTCCTAGAATGTCTTCCCACTTCTCTTTGCCTGTCCACATCCTGCCCATCCATCAGCACCTAACTCCAGTTCTCCCTCTTCCACAAAACTTTCCCTGATCACTCTGCCCCCCTCAGGGATCTCTCCAGGGCTGTACTTGACTGACTGCCACCCAATTTAGCACATGATCACAGCAAGTTTGTACTGTGTAATTAGTATGGATTTTTCCAGATCACTTGGATGCAAGAAGCTTAACATGTATTTGTTCTAAACCATCTATGGCTTGGACCCACCCACAAATACTGCTGAAAAATCCAGCATAACCCACTATCAGAGATGCCACCTCCTCTTTTAAGTCTAGAGAACTCCGAGGTTTGTATAATCCAGGGAGGTTCATGTAGTGGTTGTAGAGACAGGTTTTCAGTACACTTCGTCTCTGCTGAGTTATTCACTTCCTACTCCCCCAAAAGCCCATTAGGTAGGCAGTGGGCACCAAATTCAGCCGCATGCTGAGGCCAGTGCAATTACCCAGTATACCCTTGTTGACCAATTGGCAGATAGATGTTGGATACCCTCCAACAACTCTCTGACTTGTTCTTTGTTCCTACCCTCCTTACAGAGATGTGCCCCAGCTGTCCTTGACAACCTGTACTGCAGTGCCCACCCCAGATTGGCTAACCCTATCCCATGTGATCACAGAAGTAAAGGAGCCTGAACAACAACTTCAACTCACTCTGGGAGCTGGAAGTAGCCTAGGAGTGCAGGGCTGGGAAGTGCAGCAGGAGCACTTGGACTAGAGGCTTTGCCTTCAATCAAGCCCCTCCCTCACAGTCCCTTCATCCCTGAGGCTGCCCCGGGCCTTGTGAAGAACCCCCATCCATGACCCTGGAGCCTGTAATTGCCTCTCTTCTCTGCCTGTAGAGTGCACGCCTGTCTGGCTGTTTTGCCAGGGTTTCCATCGCACACTGAGGGTCGTGAATTACAAAAGTTACTTTTCTCCAGTCAATTCAAGCCATCCTGGCATGAGTCCCTCATTCTCCTTTGTAAACTAGGCAAAGATTCAGTTGTTCACCCAGCTTTGTCTTGCAGTGAGGCCGCTCCTTCCCTGCCCTTCTTTCTTCCCACAGAAGCCCCAATTGTGCCTTTCTCTTGACCTTGCTCTGAAATGTGTGGAAAACCTGCCTTGGGCCCAGATCCCAGGTATTCCGCTCTTAATTTTCCCTTGTCTCTACTGCCCTAGTGGGGCTACTCCTTGGCGGATAGGGCTGGAGATGTTGGTTGAAATTTTTTATTAATTGATAGGTGGTTAAACCCATTGCTGTCCTGTCAATTCCAACTCATAGTGACCCTGTAGGACAGACTAGACCTAACTGCCCCATAGAGTTTCCAAGGAGCGCCTGGTGGATTCCAGCTGCTGACATTTTGGTTAGCAGCCCAGCCATTGCACATAACCACTACACCACCAGGGTTTCTGGCAGATCGTTATTTTCCTACAGGGCAAAAATGATCTAAACACCCACAGGGGGCATGTCTCCATAGCCCTAGGCACAGTATGTGGCCCGGAACTCTCCCTTCCCCCTACCCCCTCAGCAGGCTGCTGAGCACTTGGGTTCTCACCATCTGAGCTGTTAGAGTACCCTGTGGGTCCTTGATAAACTGAAGTATTTCTTTCAGACTTTTAAAACCCAATGGTTTTGCAGGGCAGCCCTGTAGGACTTGTTCCTTCCTGCCTCAATACCGCCGCCTTTCAGTCTCTCAATTCAGCAACCTTCTCCATCCACTTCTGCTAATCCCCCTGGATTATCTCCAGCAAAATATAGTGTGAAATTGACTTCTACCTGGAAGCCGCTCTCCTCTAACCCCACCCAGTTTGGTTTCCCATGTATTTTCAGCACTCTGGTGTTTGGTTTCCTTTTTATGTGTTTAGACGTGGTTTTGAAAGGTTCTGAAATCTTATCCCTTAATTAAATGTCCCTAAATCCAGAAAGGAACCCCTGGGTGGTGCAAATGATTAAACACTGGACTAGTAACTGAGAGGTTGGCGGTTCGAACCCACCCAAAGTCACCTTGAAAGGAAGCCCTGGTGATCTGCTTCTGAAAGGTCACAGCCATTTAAAACCCTATGCAGCACAGTTCTCCATGAGATTGCCAAGAGTCAGTATAGACTTGACTGCAACTGGAAAACCAAAAACCAAACCTCTTGCTATGGAGTCGATTCTGACTCATAGGACAGAGTAGAACTGCCTCATAGAGTTTCCAAGGAGCTCCCGGTGGATTCAAACTGCCAACCTTTTGGATAACATCTGTAGCACCACCAAGGTTTCCGCAAGCGGTAAAGCCAGAGATTAAACCCCACCCCACCTTGTTCAGTTCTTGGCCCACAGTATATTGACCAGCTCCTAAAAGCCTCACATATGTAGCACAGCTAAACCTCAGGACATCTGAAGGAAACATTTCCCCCAAGAGTGGCTCCTTGAACCTGGAAGAACTGTCCCTCTAAATGCCCCATCTCTGAATTGCCAGGTCTACTAACACCTTCTGTGTGTAGACTGAGGCATATTCATTAAGGTTAACAGGTTGATTCCATTTGTACTCCCTTAACCTAAAGAAAAGCCTGAGCCCTGGTGGCACAGTGGTTAAGAGCTCAGCTGCTAACCAAAAGGCTGACTGGCACTTTGAATCCACCAGCAGCTGCTTGGAAACCCTATGGGGCAGTTCTACTCCGTCCTACAGGGTCTCTGAGTTGGAATCAACTCATGGCACCTAACACCACCACAACAACCCAAAGAAAAGGTTTGGTGGGATTTAAAGCAGCTGGAAATTCTTGTGGGGAAGCCATTTCATAACAGGCCTTCCCAAGCTCTCAATGCAGACCACGTAGGTGACTGGGGCCCCAGAGTCTGTAATTTAGACAAACAACCCAGGTGATGCTGATGTACTGTTAGGCATGAGTACTGATGGTAGATCCTGCTGCTGAAAGTGTCGGCCCCAAACAGCATCAGCATCACCTGGGAGCTTGTAAGAAATGTGGAATCTCAGTTCTCACACAGACCCACTGATTGAGAATCTGCATTTTAACAAAAACGTCCTACATTTTTTCAAATGATTGGCATCTTCAGGAGTTTAAAGTGTAAGAACCCCTGGTGTACTAATGATCACACTGGGAAATAGATTTAAACTTGGGCAACCTAGACTTAGGGTCACCCTTTCTAATAGGGAGAAGGTAAGTGACAGAGGCGTAGGGAAGGTAATGAGCACCCAGGGGCAATCTCTAAATTTGTGCCCCGCCTTGTCAAAAAGGATGATTTGCCATCTGGCCTCATCTGGTGCCCCTTAGACTTGCCAGATGTTGGAGACCTGTGAAATGACAACCAAAAACAGTGAAAAGACTGGATGTGCAAGTGCTCTGTTTTGAACCACAAAGCTTCAGATCCATCTAGGATCTTTGCTGGGCTTTGAGAACAGAAGATATTCATTTAACCTAATGCCATGTTGCCTGTGTACTCATCAATTAACAGGTTAAGGAAAAAATAAAGGACAGTTCTTACTCTCAAAGAGTTTAATTGAAGTACACTAGATAACACACTTTAGATAACGCCTTCTAGGTATATGTATGCTATACAAGGAAAACAAAGAAAGGACACTTATTCTGCACCCCGCCTCACCCCATTTCCAGATAGACATTGAAACCTTTTATTCATGTTTTGGGGTTTTAAAAATACTTTTTCCTTACTTGTATTTTCTTTATATTTTTCCTAAAATATATAATGAAATGATTATTTACAAAAATATTTAACAAGAAGTAAAATATTAAACCAAGAAGTCAATTAGCAAAAGAGTTCATCTAAATGTTCACTTTTCATGCATTAGCCACTGCAAACTGGTTTATTATTTCTTTTAAATTCATTTTCTTTAGTGTTTCTTTTTCCACACTTAAAGGAGCTAAATCACCTAGGTGCTGGCTTAGTTATCTAGTGCTGCTGTAACAGAAATACCACAACTGGATGGCTTTAAGAAACAGAAATTTATTTTCTCACAGTTTAAGAGGCTAGAAGTCCAAATTCAGGGTGCTGGCTCTTAGGAGAAGGCTTCCTTTCTCTGTCAACTCTGGGGGAATGTCCTTACCTCTTTTGAGCTTCTGCTCCTGGGTGGTCTTCAGGTAGCTTGGCATCTCTTTTCTCCCATCTCTACTTGCTCACTTGCTTGTTTGTTTAATCTCTTTTATATCTCAAAAGAGGTTGACTCAAAACACATCCTACACAATCCTGCCTCTTTAACATAACAAACATAACCTAGTCCTCATTAACATAACCTAACCCTGCCTTGATGTTGTTGTTTGGTGCCATCTTAGTTATCTAGTGCTGCTATAACAGAAATACCACAAGTGAGTGTCAGCTCCCGGGGAAGGCTTTCTCTCTCTGTAGGCTCTGGAGGAAAGTCCTTGTCATCAGTCTTCCCCTGGACTAGGATCTTCTTAGCGCAGGGACCCCAGGTCCAAAGATGTGTGTTCTTACTCTTCTTTCTTGGTGATATGAGCTCCTCTTGTCTTTCTGCTCTCTTCTCTCTTTTATCTCAAAAGAGATTGGCTGAGACGGAGCCAAGATGGCTGACTAGGTAGATGCTACCTCGGATCCCTCTTGCAACAAAGACTCAGAAAACCGAGTGAATCGATCACATACATGACAATCTACGAACCCTGACCATCAAACACAGATCTAAAGAGTTGACCTGAGTGACAGGGGAGTGAAAAGCTGTGCCCTGAACCAGTGACCGCTGCTGGAACCCATGACCCGCTCCACAGCCTTGAGCCCTTGTAGTTCCCTGGTGCCGAGTGGCGGGGCTGATAGCAGCTTGCTGAGGCGGGGCAGGCACGGGACATAGCCCTAACCCCTATCCCCCTGGGGTAACCTCTGTAGAGACTCAGCCAGCACAAGCAGGCTGCACACTGAGGCGGCTAGTGAGAGAACGAGCAACCACGGGGAGGCAGCGACTGTTTTCGGAGCCTCGAGCCAGTGTCCCAGTCACAAAACCTTGGCGCTGGGCTTTCGACTGGGCACAGGGGAGATGAGCACAGCGTCCTGAGACAGCGCGAACACGGGACGCAGCCCTAGCCCCCAGAAGTGACCTTGGGGGAAGCCCAGCCAGTGCACGCAGGCAGCACAGCAACGCAGCTGACAGGAGGAGAAGTCACCAGGAGGCAGCGACTGGTTTTGGAGCTTGGAGTGCGGCGTCCCAGCTGGGGAACCTTGGTGCTGGGCTTTGGACTGGGAGCGGAGGAACTGACCATGGCTTCTGAGACAGCACAAGCACAGGATGCGGGCCTGACCCTCAGGGGCAATCTCAACCCAGCCAACGCACACAGGCTACACACCCCTCGGGAATCTCAGATAAAACAGTCATCACCAAACAAGATAAGTAACGTTGTCTATATTCCAGGGTGCTACTCTCTCCTATTTATCTGATACCTTCCCTGCCCTTCCTAGGTGGCTTCATTAACATTGGAATTTCCTGAGCCAGAGAGTGAAGTGCTCTGGGGTTTTTCTTTTGGTCTTTTCCTAACCCATTCTCCTGGCCTGAGAGAAGCAGCTACAAAAAACCCAGGGACAAAGAATCCTTCCCTGACTTCCCGAAATTGGACTAAAAATACAGAACCAGCTCCAGCCAAGCATATGAGATCCACAGTCTTGGGCTTTCATCCCTACAGGGAACAAGGTGGCTATTATAATGCAAAGGCAATTCTGATAGTGATCTGACTGCATTTGTTTTCGCAGATTACTGGAAAGACAAGTTTCCCAGGTCTGATATCTCTACCTATTAAACAGAGCCCTCACTGACCCACAAGGGGAAGGAACTGAGAGCTGAAGCTCCACCCAAACCACCTAACCTCCTGCCATAGGGGTCTGAGGATAGTGACATCTACCAATCTGTAGAAGTACATGCATTAAGTGCCTAAGGTACAGCAGCAGAGCCCACCCACCAAAGTGCTTTAGGAATAGAGACACACCTACCTCACTGGCACTTGGGGGAAGCCTGTCAGCATCTTGCCTCCCCTGGAATGTGACCCCTGCTGCTACTGGAATCTGGTGCACACATCTATCACCACTACTCCTCTAAGCGAATAGGTGACAGTCTAACCCACACACTTGGTGACCCAAAATCAGATTCTACTCAAGAATAGTGAATGGACTCTTAGGCTTATATTTCTGGTAACAGCCCAAACTAGCTGGCAAAAGGACATAAGTGATTCAAAGGCTACAACAATCAAGATAGCACAATCTAGTAGCCCAACTATGTATATTGAAAGAAAACAGAACAAGAGAAGACTCAGTGAGCAAATATAAAATAAATCATTACAATATCTTATAGATGGCTCGGACACAGCAGTCGATATCAAACCACATAAAGAAGCAGACCATGATTGCTTCTACAACTCCCCAGATTAAAGAATCAAAATCTTTCCCAAATGAAGATACAATCCTGGAATTGCCAGATGCAGAATATAAAAAACTAATTTACAGAATGCTTCAAGACATCAGGGATGACCTCAAAAATGAAATAAGGCAATCTACAGAAAAAGCCAAGGAACACACTGATAAAGCAGTTGAAGAAATCAAAAAGGTTATTCAAGAACATAGTGGAAAAATTAATAAGTTGCAAGAATCCATAGAGAGACAGCATTCAGAAATACAAAAGATTAACAGTAAAATTACAGAATTACACAATGCAATAGGAAGTCAGAGGAGCAGAATCGAGCAATTGGAATGCAGAGTGGGGGAGGTGGAGGATAAGGCAATTGACACCAATACAGTTGAAGAAAAATCAGATAAAAGAATTTTAAAAAATGAAGAAAACCTAAGAATCATGTGGGACTCTATCAAGAAGAATAACTTGCATGTGACTGGAGTTCCAGAACAAGGAGGCATAACAGAAAATACAGAGAGAATAGTTGAAGATCTGTTGGCAGAAAACTTCCTGACATCAAGAAAGATGAAAGGATATCTATCCAAGATGCTCATCGAACACCATATAAGACTGATCCAAAAAGAAAATCACCAAGACATATTATCATCAAACTTGCCAAGATTAAAGATAAAGAGAAAATTTTAGAAGCAGCCAGGGATAAAAGAGAGGACTTCTACAAAGGAGAATCAATAAGAATAAGTTCAGACTACTCAGCAGAAACCATGCAGTCAAGAAGGCAATGGGAAGACATATATAGAGCACTGAAGGAGAAAAACTGCCAGCCAAGAATAATTTATCCAGCGAAAGTCTCTCTCAAATATGAAGGCAAAATTAAACATTTACAGATAAACACAAGCTTAGAGAATTTGCAAAAACCAAACCATAACTACAAGAAATACTAAAAGAAATCGTTTGGGTCAGAAAATCAATAACATGAGATAACAACACAACACAAGGTCACAGAACAGAACATCCCGATATCAACTCAAATAAGGAAATCACAAAAACAAATTAAGATTAATTTTAAAAAGAAAAAAATGCTCAAAACAGGGAATCATTGAAGTCATTATGTAAAAGATCACAAGAATCAAAAAGAGGGACTAAATATAGGAGGCATAGAACTGCCATATGGAGAGGAAAACAAGGTAATATAGGACAAGTTAGGTTTTTACTTAGAAAAATAGGGGTAAATATTAAGATAACCACAAAGAGGTCTAACAATTCCATAACTCAACATAAAAACCAAAAAAAACATAACGACGCAGCAAACATAAATTCGACTACTATGAAGATGAGGAACACACAATTTACAAAGAAAAATATCTCAGCACAAAAAAGTAAGTGGAAAAATGAAGTTGCCAACAACACACACAAAAAGGCATCAAAATGACAACACTAAACACATACTTATCTATAATTACACTGAATGTAAATGGACTAAATGCACCAATAAAGAGACAGAAAGTCTCAGAATGGATAAAGAAACATGATCCGTCTATATGCTGCCTACAAGAGATGCACCTTAGACTTAGAGACACAAACAAACTAAAACTCAAAGGATAGAAAAAAGTATATCAAGCAAACAACAATCAAAAAAGAGCAGGAGTATCAATATTAATTTCTGACAAAATAGACTTCAAAGTTAAATCCACCACAAAGGATAAAGAAGGACACTACATAATGATTAAAGGGACAATTGATCAGGAAGATATAACCATATTAAATATTTATGCACCCAATGACAGGGCTGCGAGATACATAAAACAAACTTTAACAGAACTGAAAAGTGAGATAGACACCTCCACAATTATAGTAGGAGACTTCAACACACCACTTTCGGGGAAGGATAGGACTTCCAGTAAGAAGCTCAATAGAGACAAAGAAGACCTAATTGCTACAGTCAACCAACTTGAACTCATAGACTTATACAGAACTCTCCACCCAACAGCAACCAAGTATACTTTCTTTTCTAGTGCATGTGGAACATTCTCTAGAATAGACAACATATTAGGTCATAAAACAAACCTTTGCAGAATCCAAAACATCAAAATATTACAAAGCATCTTCTCAGAGCACAAGACCATAAAAGCAGAAAACAATAACAGAAAAATCAGGGAAAAGAAATCAAATTTTTGGAAACTGAACAATACCCTGCTCAAAAAAGGCTGGGTTATAGAAGACATTAAGGAGGGAATAAAGAAATTCATAGAAAGCAACGAGAATGAAAACACTTCCTATCAAAAACTCTGGGACACAGCAAAAGCAGTGCTCAGAGGTCAATTTATATCGATAAATGCACACATACATAAAGAAGAGAGAGACAAAATCAGGGAACTGTCCCTACAACTTGGACAAATAGAAAGCGAGCAACAAAGGAATCCATCAGGCACCAGAAGAAAACAAATAATAAAAATTAGAGCTGAACTAAATGAAATAGAGAACAGAAAAACAATTGAAAGAATTAACAAAGCCAAAAGCTGGTTCTTTGAAAAATTAACAAAATTGATAAGCCATTGGCTAGACTGACTAAAGAAATACGGGAAAGGAAACAAGTAACCCAAATAAGAAACGAGATGGGCCATATCACAACGGACCCAACTGAAATTAAAAGAATCATTTCAGATTATTATGAAAAATTGTACTCTAACAAATTTGCAGACCTAGAAGAAATGGATGAATTCCTAGAAAAACACTACCTACCTAAACTAACACAATCAGAAGTAGAACAACTAAATAGACTCATAACAAAAAAAAGAGATTGAAAAGGTAATCAAAAAACTCCCAACAAAAAAAAGCCCTGGCCCGGACGGCTTTACTGCAGAGTTCTACCAAACTTTCAGAGAAGAGTTAACACCACTACTACTAAAGGTATTTCAAAGCATAGAAGATGATGGGATACTACCTAATTCATTCTATGAAGCCACCATACCCCTGATACCAAAACCAGGTAAAGACATTACAAAAAAAGAAAATTACAGACCTATATCTCTCATGAACATAGATGCAAAAATCCTCAACAAAATTCTAGCCAATAGAATTCAACAACATATCAAAAAAATAATCCACCATGACCAAGTGGGATTTATACCAGGTATGCAAGTTTGGTTTAATATTAGAAAAACGATTAATGTAATCCACCATATAAATAAAACAAAAGACAAAAACCACATGATCTTATCAATTGATGCAGAAAAGGCATTTGACAAAGTCCAACACCCATTCATGATAAAAACTCTTCTCAGCAAAATAGGAATTGAAGGAAAATTCCTCGACATAATAAAGGACAAAGCCACAGCCAACATCATTCTAAATGGAGAGAGCCTGAAAGCATTTCCCTTGAGAAAGGGAACCAGACAAGGATGCCCTTTATCACCGTTCTTATTCAACATTGTGCTAGAGGTCCTAGCCAGAGCAATTAGGCTAGACAAAGAAATAAAGGGCATCCGGATTGGCAAGGAAGAAGTAAAATTATCTCTATTTGCAGATGACATGATCTTATACACAGAAAACCCTAAGGAATCCTCCAGAATACTACTGAAACTAATAGAAGAGTTTGGAAGAGTCTCAGGTTAAAAGATAAACATACAAAAATCACTTGGATTCCTCTACATCAACAAAAAGAACATCGAAGAGGAAATCACCAAATCAATACCATTCACAGTAGCCCCCAAGAAGATAAAATACTTAGGAATAAATCTTACCAAGGATGTAAAAGACCTATACAAAGAAAACAACAAAGTACTAGTGCAAGAAACTAAAAGGGACCTACATAGGTGGAAAAACATACCTTGCTCATGGATAGGAAGACTTAACATAGTAAAAATGTCTATTCTACCAAAAGCCATCTATACATACGATGCACTTCCGATCCAAATTCCAATGACATTTTTTAAAGTGTTGGAGAAACAAATCACCAACTTCATATGGAAGGGAAAGAGGCCCCGGATAAGTAAAGCATTACTGAAAAAGAAGAAGAAAGTGGGAGGCCTCACTCTACCTGATTTTAGAACCTATTATACAGCCACAGTAGTCAAAACAGCCTGGTATTGGTACAACAACAGGCACACAGACCAATGGAACAGAATTGAGAACCTAGATATAAATCCATTCACATATGAGCAGCTGATATTTGACAAAGGCCCAGTGTCAGTTAATTGGGGAAAAGATAGTCTTTTTAACAAATGGTGCTGGCATAACTGGATATCCATTTGCAAAAAAAATGAAACAGGACCCATACCTCACATCATGCACAAAAACTAACTCCAAGGGGATCAAAGACCTAAACATAAAGACTAAAATGATAAAGATCATGGAAGAAAAAATAGGGACAACGTTAGCAGCCCTAATACAAGGCATAAACAGAATACAAAACATTACTAAAAATGACGAAGAGAAACCAGGTAACTGGGAGCTCCTAAAAATCAAACACCTATGCTCATCTAAAGACTTCACCAAAAGAGTAAAAAGACCACCTACAGACTGGGAAAGAATTTTCAGCTATGACATCTCTGACCAGCGCCTGATCTCTAAAATCTATATGATTCTGTTAAAACTCAACCACAAAAAGACAACCCAATCAAAAGGTGGGCAAAGGATATGAACACGCACTTTACTAAAGAAGATATTCAGGCAGCTAACAGTCACATGAGAAAATGCTCTCGATCATTAGCCATTAGAGAAATGCAAATTAAAACCACGATGAGATTCCATCTCACTCCAACAAGGCTGGCATTAATCCAAAAAACCAAAATAATAAATGTTGGAGGGGCTGCGGAGAGATTGGAACTCTTATACACTGCTGGTGGGAATGTAAAATGGTACAACCACTTTGGAAATCTATCTGGCGTTATCTTAAACAGTTAGAAAAAGAACTACCATGCAACCCAGAAATCCCACTCCTCCGAATATACCCTAGAGAAATAAGAGCCTTTACACGAACAGATATATGCACACCATGTTTATTGCAGCCCTGTTTACAATAGCAAAAAGCTGGAAGCAACCAAGGTGTCCATCAACGGATGAATGGTTAAATAAATTATGGTACATTCACACAATGGAATACTACGCATCGATAAAGAAGAGTGACGAATCTGTGAAACATTTCATAACATGGAGGAACCTGGAAGGCATTATGCTGAGTGAAATTAGATGCAAAAGGACAAATACTGTATAAGACCACTATTATAAGATCTTGAGAAATAGTATAAACTGAGAAGAACACATACTTTTGTGGTTATGAGGCGGGGAGGGAGGGAGGGCGGGAGAGGGTTATTTACTGATTAGTTAGTCGATAAGAACTACTTTAGGTGAAGGGAAGGAGAATACTCAATACAGGGAAGGTCAGCTCAATTGGACTGGATCAAAAGCAAAGAAGTTTCCTGGATAAACTGAACACTTCGAAGGTCAGCGGAGCAAGGGTGGGGCTTTGGAGACTATGGCTTAAGGGGACTTCTAAGTCAATTGGCATAATAAATTCTATTATGGAAACATTCTGCATCCCACTTTGAACTGTGGCATCTGGGGTCTTAAATGCTAATAAGCAGCCATCTAAATGCATCAATTGGTCTCACCCCACCTGGATCAAAGGAGAATGAAGAACACCAAGGTCACATGATAACTATGAGCCTGAGACAAAAAGGGCCACGTGAACTAGAGACTTACATCATCCTGAGGCCAGAAGAACTAGCTGGTGCCTGGCCACAACCGAGGACTGCCCTGACAGGGAGCACAACAAAGAACCCCTGAGGGAGCAGGAGAACAGTGGGATGCAGACCCCAAATTCTCATAAAAAGACCAGACTTAATGGTCTGACTGAGACTAGAAGAATCCCGGCGGTCATCTTCCCCAAACCTTCTGTTGGCCCAGGACAGGAACCATTCCCAAAGACTGCTCATCAGACATGGAAGGGACTGGACAAGGGGTTGGAGACAGATGCTGATGAGGAGTGAGCTACTTGTACCAGGTGGATACTTGAGATTGTGTTGGCATCTCCTGTCTGGAGGGGAGATGGGAGGGTAGAGAGGGTTAGAAACTGGCAAAATCGTCACAAAAGGAGAGACTGGAAGAAGGGAGCGGGCTGACTCATTAGGGGGAGAGTAAATGGGAGTATGTAGTAAGGTGTATACAAGCTTATATGTGACGGACTGACTTGATTTGTAAACTTTCACTTAAAGCACAATAAAAATTATTTTTTTAAAAAAAGAGATTGGCTTAAGACACAGCCTAATCTTGTAGCTTGAGTCCTGCCTCATTAACATAACTGCCTCTAATCTTGCCTTTTTAATATCATAGATGATTCAACCCTGACACACACCTTCCTGACTAAACCACAAAGTATCCTCTTGCACTCTTCGAATGACCGTCTCTTGGACTAAGTACAGGTTCCTCATGAGCACAATTAAGTGTTCTAGCATTCCCATTCTTCGCAATGTTATCCATAATTTGTTATGATCCACTTTCCACACAGTTGAATGCCTTTGCATAGTCAATAAAACACAGGTAAACATCTTTCTGTAATTCTCTGCTGTCAGCCAAGATCTATCTGACTTCATCAATGATATCCTTTGTTCCACGTCCTCATCTGAATCCAGCTTGAATTTCTGGCAGTTCCCTGTCGATGTACTACTGCAACCGCTTTTGAATGATCTTTAGCAAAATTTTACTGTGTGATATTAATGAGATTGTTGGATAATTTCTGCATTCTGTTGGATCTCCTTTTTTTGGGATGTGTACAAATATGGATCTCTTCCAGTCGATTGGCCAGGTAGCTGTCTTCCAAACTTATTGGCATAGACAGGCGAGCACTTTCAGCACTGCATCCGTTTGTTGAAACATCTCAATTAATATTCCATCAATTCCTGGAGCCTTGTTTTTTGCCAATGCCTTCAGTGCAGCTTGGACTTCTTCCTTCAGTACCATCAGTTCTTGATCACATGCTACCTCCCTAGTTCCCTTTAATTCATTTTTAAGTGACTCTATATTGTATGAGGCATCCACAAAGTTCATTGTTTTATCTTGCAACCATTTCTGAACAAGATCAACTTTACTTAAAATTTGATTTCAAAACTGAATGAGGGCAAGAAAATCAGATGTTGAATTTTTTTGTAAGATATTTTCAGCTTCACATCTAGTTTTGGCTGATGTATTTTTATCTTCAGACTTTTTTTTTCAAAAAACTCACTAAGTTGTCAAGTCCTCCAAGAATAGCGCTCGCTAACACCATCAATTCCAGTGCTCCAACTTTTCTGTGTCTCACGCATCACTGTCTTTTTAACGATAGTCTTTAAAAGATTCCTTCGAATAGGTGAGCAAGAGAAAACAAATATTTTTGACAGTTCCAAAAAATTTGTAATGTGTGGGGACTTGTTTTGTTGCATATATTCCTGCTAGATTTAAAGAACGGTTGTCAAAGTTTATAAAAAATGCTTGATGGTTTAAGATGCATATTCTTTGCTGAAGTCCAGAAATAACTCCAACCATCACGGACGCATTATCGTAGCACTGACACCTACAGTCAGGTAATGGAATGTTATTGCCCTGCAATTTCTCTGTAATAACTTTTCTAAGGCTGCACCTTTTGCATAAACCTGAATAAACCCTAGAAATGATTCTTTAATAGTTATAGTCTTCTTGGTGAAATCAATATCCACGTTTCTAATTACTTCTGAAAACTGTTCTCTATGTGCAGTATCAGGAGAGGAATAAAGCACCCCATAATATTTATTTCATATAAAGTCACTTAATTGGTTTCTTACGGAAGAAGCTAAAATGCGAATGAATTCATTTTGAATCTGTGGCGACAAGTAGGATACAGACCATGAAATTTCTTCACCGTGTCTAAATTGATTTCTCAAAATGGGATCATATTGAGATATAAGTTTTAGAAGTCCTAGAAAGTTTCCTCTGTTTAAATAGTCATCGTCAGCCAGTTTTTCAACATGTTCATGCAGAGGTAAATTTTGAGTGACAAGGAACCTAATATAAGACACAATTATTTCTAAAACTTCATGCCATCACTCTTTTTCTAATTGTGCTTCAGACTCCGTTGCAGAATTAATTCCCTTCTATTCAATTACCCTTAGTTCAGCTTCTTTCCAGGCAGTGAAGAGGGCTCTTTTAATCAGCTCCTATCTTTACTGATTCTTTCTACTTGGTAAATCCACCAGCGGTTTTGAAACTTGAATTAGAATTTGAACTCGATGACATAAAAAGAAGATAGTAAAACCATTATGCTGCTATCTTTGAAGGAGAATAAAGCAGACATAATTGATTTCCTTCTCCACCATGTCCACGTGCAAGTCGTCCCCTAAACCATGATAGGGGTCTGCGAACAGACCTTTCCTGTTTTGTAGCTTTTCAGGTGACAATTGATAATGTCATTTCATCTCTCTCTGTATTAATTTATTTATAGGTTCTTCATTCTGTTTGTCTGAATCTTTTAATATAGGCTCTTCTTTCGTTTTGTTTGTTTGACATTCATTTACAGGGACTTGTTCCTCTTCATCAGAGTTTTTTTCAGTTGTTTCTTCTTCAATCTTTTTTTTTTTTTTGGTATAGACACACCTAACTCTATATCTTCTCTGTTCACTTCCTTTAAAAAGTTTTCATCAAAGAGCAAGAAAAGAAAATCAAATACGTGGAAACTGAACAATACCTTCCTTAAAAACCACTGGGTAATGGAAGAAATAAAAGATGGAATTAAAAAAAAAAAATGCTTTAGAAACCCTATGGGGCATTTCCACTCTGTCCTATAGGGTCACTGAGTCAGAATCAACACAACAGTGACAGGGTTTTTTTTTTGTTTTTTTTTTTTAACATTATTTGCTAGTTTCTGTTCAACTTGTAGTCAGTGTGTTGTTTTGCCCATTCCATGGAGGGGATATGCCCAATAATAAAACAAATAAGAATCTCTCTCTCTCTCTATGTATTATATGGCAACACACAGGATGAGAATAGGAGGCCTCAACAGAGAATAACTGGATGACTACTTTGAATCAAGCTGTCAGCAAAGGGCTCTCTGAGGAAACCATATTTAAGCACAGGTGCAAATGAACAAGAAGAGCCTTTTCAGAAAGGGAAGGAAATAAAAATTAAAAACAGAAACAAAGAACTCTAGTCCTAAGGCCCTGGGACTGGAGGAAGCTCTACATTCTCACCTTACTCATTGTTCCACCCGATTGGATTGTAAACACATGGCATATTGCATTGGAAAGATCTCCTCCAAAATTACCTCTTCAAAGTGTGAAAAGGCAAGAAGGACTAAGATGCACCTGACCCAAGCCACAGTATTTTCAACGGTCTCCTTTCCATGGTCAACGAAATGAAGACTGACCACAGAAGAACTGTCGCCTTTGAATTATGGTGTTGGTGAAGAATACTGGATACACCATGGACTGCCAGAAGAAGGAACAAACCTGTCTTGGAAGGAGTACAGCCAGGACATTCCTTAGAAACCAGAATGGTGAGACTTTGTCTCACCTCCTTTGAACATGTTATCGGGAGAGACAGGTCCCTGGAGAAGGACATGGTGTTTGGTAAAGTAGAGGGTCAGCAAAAAAGAGGAGGATCCTCAACAAGACAGATGGGCACAGTGGCTGCCAGGATGGGCTAAAACAAAGCAAGGATGGCCCGGAAGGCACAGGACCCGACGGTGTTTCAGTTCTGTCCGACGTAAGATCGCTAGGGGCAAAACCGCCTCCACCTCACGTAACTCTGCATAGTCAGGGAGTGGATGATCTGTCTCTAGGATGGAAAAGCAGTTTATTAAACTGACCCATTACCTCCTTCGGTCTTATGTAAACTTTCTAAAATATGAATCAGAATTTCTCAGGAATTCTCTACAATCACCGCCTTGGACAAGGCGACCGCTACGCCTAGTTCCAGCAGAAATCTGGGAGTCATTCAAGACTCCGGTATTTGATCAAGATACTTTTCTTGGTAAGCTGGCTATTGTCGATATGGTCCCCACACCCCCCACCCTCTGACTGGAAAAAGATCATTCAAAATGGCCATCCTCTGGAGACCTCCCTGGTGGCGCAGTAGTTAGGAGCTACCCGGCTGCCAAGCAAAAGGTCAGCAGTTCCAATTCATCAGCTTCTCCTTGGAACCGTACAGGGGAGTTCTCCTCCTTCTTGATAAGGTCACTGTGAGTTGGAATTGACATCAACGGGGGACCTAAAACACCCTAGATCCTTTCTTCTTTTCTTTTACTCTCGAACTGAGGCATCCCCACGATGCCTAAGTGAGCTCCACATTTCTTGATAACTCAAGTCTGAAATGACCACATCTCAGGGGACACAGGAACTACATAAGGTGGTCGCCGAAGCTCAAGCCTGAGAATTCTGGTTTCTTTTCCCAGAGAGGGCTTTCTTCCTTCCGCCTCTAGAGCTGAAGCTGCATCCAAGGCGCCCTGACGGTTAATGTTACGTGTCAACTTGGCTCTGGGCCTTGATGCCCAGCATTAAGCAATCACCTGGGTGGTGATGAGATCTGATAGGAGGTGATTGATCCCTTCCGGAAGGAGATCCGAGATAAGGCAGTCACCGCCCTGATGAGATCTGCTCTGAGGCGCCCAGCAGTGGAAATGGGAGCTTCCTTGGGGGCGCAGCCTGCCTCCCCCCACTCCCCCGGGGGTATAAATGGACGTTCCCACAAGGCGGTCAGTCTCTCGCTCTGGACCCGGCGTCCCGCTCGTCTCTGCATCCTCTGACCTCCGGTTCTGGGTGCTTGAGCCAGCGACCGGCCTTGCCTCCCTGCCCGCGGATCTGGGGACCGGTCCACCTCCACAGCCCCGAGGCAGCCTGCCACGGTCTCAGCCTCCAGCCGAGCTCGCCTTCCACCCGTCAGCCTCAGCTGCAGCCCGGGGGCCGGCCACGTCGCCTCTGCAAGATCTCCGTGTCAGCTGTGGTTCTCCTTAGTCGGAGGTTGTCGCTGGGGCCCTCGAGATGTCCTACACGCTTCCGCATCTAGAGAACGGCTGGCAGGTGGACCAGGCCATCCTTTCCGAGGACAACCGCATCGTCGTCATTCGCTTTGGACACGACTGGGATCCCACCTGCATGAGAATGGACGAGGTTCTCTATAGAATCGCCGAGAAGGTCCAGAGATTTGCCGTGATCTATCTGGTCGATATCACCGAGGTGCCTTGCTTCAACCAAATGTATGAGCTTTACGATCCCTGCACCGTCATGTTCTTCTACAGGAACAAACACATCCAGATCGATCTGGGCACTGGCGACAACAACAAGATCACCTGGGCCATCGACGACAAACAGGAGATGATCGACATCGTGGAGACGGTCTACCGAGGGGCGCGCAAGGGCCGGGGGCTCGTCGTGTCTCCGAAGGACTACTGCACCAAGCACAGATACTGACTCCTCCACGTGGCCTTGTGTCCTCAGCTCTCCTCCGACACACCGCCCTGAGGCTTTGCCAGGTCCACAGAAGGAATTCTCCAGGAACACGCCCTCTCCCTCGTGACCACTGGACAAAACTCAGTGTCAGAACACTGGACACAGTGATGCCTGTTGACCTTGGGTTTGCCTTGATTCCTGATGATAAACGTGGCCACCTCAGAGTCATCCTCTGAGGGCCATCCCCAAGGTGGCCAATCAGCATACTTGTGAATTTGTTTCCCAAATAAAGCATTTCATCTGTTTTCAAACCTCTTTGGACTCTTGTCACTCATTTATTCAAATAAACAACTGGGCAACTGCTCTCCTGTGCTGGAGGCCCGTGGGTGCAGTGCTTAAGACTAACAGGGCTAAACAAACAAACAAAAAGAGCACTTGCAACCCTCCAGCCACTCCTTGGAAACCCTAAGGGGCACTTCTACTCTGTCCTGTAAGGTCACTCACCACGAGTTGGAATCTACTCCACCGCAATGGACTTGAGTGTATTTTGTTTATTATTTTTTCAGTATTTGCTAGTCTCTGTTCAACTGGTAGTCAGCTTCCCCCATTCCAGGGAGGGGATACTCTGAATAATAAAACAAATAAGGCCCCAAAACAAAAATATCACATGGCACCTCAGGGAATTAGAATAGGAGGCCTCAATGGAGAATAACTGGATGACTGCTTTGTATCAAGCTGTCAGTAAAGGGCTCTCTGAGGGAAGGACATGTAATCACAGATACAAATGAACAAGAAGAGCCTTTCTGGAAGGGGAAGGAAAAAAAAAATCTAGTCCTAAGCCCTTGAGACTAGAGCAAGCAAGACTTTCCCTACCTGCTCACTCTTCCACCCCACTAGATTGTGAGCACCCAGCGCAGCATGTTGGGATGTTCTCCTCCAAAGGACCTCTTTAAAGCATGAAAAGTCAAAGAGGACTAAGGTGCACCGGACCCAAGCCATGGTGTTTTCAGTGGCCTCCTTTGCTCCGTCAACGAATAAGGAAGACCGACCACAAAAGAATTGATGCCTTTGAATTATGGTGTTGGCTAAGAATATTGAATACACCATGGACTGCCAGAAGAAGGAACAAATCTGTCTAGGAAGAAGTACAGCCAGAATGCTCCTTAGAAGCCAGGACTGTGAAAATTCTTTCACCTCCTTTGGACATATTATCGGGAGGGACCGCTCCCTGGAGAAGGACATTGTGCTTGATAATGTCGAGGGTCAGGAAAAAAAGAGGATCCTCAACAAGATGGATGGACACGGCTTTTGCGAGGATGGGCTCGAACATAACAACCATGGAGAGGAAGGCACAGGACCAGGGTGGTATTTCAACTCTGTCATACGTAGGGTCGTTTTGAGACATTACGGATTCCGTGGCACCTAACAACAGCAACAGAGTGTGAACTCTGCATAGTCAAAGAGTGGATGATCTGTCCCTATGACAGGAAAGCAATTTATTAAACTGGCCCAGTACCTCCTTCAATCTTGTTAAAACTTTCTAAAATATTTATCAGAATTTTTCAGGAATTCTCTACAATCTTTGCCTTGGACAAGGCAACCACTATGGCTCATTGTTTCAGCAGAAACGTGGAAGTCATTCAAGACCTTGGTACTGCAAGACTTCCGACCAACATGGTGCCATAGACAGAAGCACTACGTTGTCCCTCCACAGCAAAGACCCATAAAATTAAGTAAAACAGAGACCAATGTCATTGCTGGAACCTGAAGTGTCACATGAAGACATAAAGAACTCAGCCAAGTGCTGAATGGAATAAGAAACTGACAGAAGACAGAGAGTGAGGAGAGATACATGAAGAGGGCCCCATAGCTAAGGCAGCATGGATCTACCATCTTGGACTCCTGTCAGGGATCAGCAGACAGGGATCACCAGAAAGCAGCTTAGGGGAACTCCCAGCAGGAGACAGAGCACCCAGTAACCAGTGAGACATGCTTTCTCGCCCCCCAGTTCTCTCCCCGCTGCTCTACCTCAGAGCTTCCTGGCTGGCTGCAGTGGCTCATCTGTGAAGCTTAGATTCACCCCAACCACACTGCAGATCAGCGGAAAGGGAGTACAGGAAAGCAGCTTCATGAAGTTCCCAGAAGGAGACAGAGCACCCGGTAACGAGCCATATATGCTTTCCTAACCACCCTCTCCCCTCTCCCCCTGCCCCCCACACCCCCACTTCAGCCTCCTCTGCTTCCTGCCAGCCGCAGCCTTTTGGCCAGGAGACAACTGCTGTGGCCTCAGGCTGGTTGGATTCTCCCTGCCCACACTGGCAGGGCCCATGAGCTGGTGCTGGTTCTTTCCACCTCTTTTGGTTTCTTCTGTGCCTCCTACCACCTCCCTCACCTTTCTCTGGAACACCTGGCTTCATGCGCCATCTTTGCTTCTTCTTGAAAGGATGTGAAGCCATGCAGCACTGGGGAACCACTCCGCCGGCCTACAGCACCACACTGGTGGGATCCCTGGGGCTTTTCTCCTCCTTGTTTTGTCTTCTGTTTGTTTGCTTTCTTTTTCTTTTTGCAGCTTGGAAGCCCTTTCTAGCTGAACTGCACCACACAACTTAGGAGCCACTCTCCCAAACTACACAGCCACATAGGTGGGATCCCTGGGGTCATTTCTTTTTCTTTTCTCTCTCTTTTTCCCTTTCTGTCTTTCTTCACTTCTCAGTTCTTGTCTCTCTACATTTTATCTTCTTTTCCTGTCTCCTGAATACCTGGTGCTGTGTGACATCTATACCCCCTCTAGCCAGGCCATAATCTGCAGCCTGGGAGCTACTCCCCCTGTCTAAACAGCCCCACTAGTGTGACTCTGGGACTCCTGGAGGCTTTTCTTATCTTTTTTTATTTTCCAAATTTTTTTTTTTTTATAACTTTTATTAAGCTTCAAGTGAACGTTTACAAATCCAATCAGTCTGTCACATATAAGTTTACATACATCTCACTCCCTACTCCCACTTGCTCTCCCCGTCTTGAGTCAGCCCTTTCAGTCTCTCCTTTTTTGACAATTTTGCCTGCTTCCCTCTCTCTCTATCCTCCCATCCCCCCTCCAGACAAGAGTTGCCAACACAATCTCAAGTGTCCACCTGATATAATTAGCTCACTCTTCATCAGCGTCTCTCTCCCACCCGCTGACCAGTCCCTTTCATGTCTGATGAGTTGTCTTCCGGGATGGTTCCTGTCCTGTGCCAACAGAAGGTCTGGGGAGCATGGCCGCCGGGATTCCTCTAGTCTCAGTCAGGCCATTAAGTTTGGTCTTTTTATGAGAATTTGGGGTCTGTATCCCACTGATCTCCTGCTCCCTCAGGGGTCCTCTGCTGTGCTCCCTGTCAGGGCAGTCATCGATTGTGGCTGGGCACCAACTAGTTCTTCTGGTCTCAGGATGATGTAGGTCTCTGGTTCATGTGGCCCTTTCTGTCTCTTGGGCTCTTAGTTGTCGTGTGGCCTTGGTGTTCTTCATTTTCCTTTGCTCCAAGTGGGTTGAGACCAATTGATGCATCTTAGATGGCCGCTTGTTAGCATTTAAGACCCCAGACGCCACATTTCAAAGTGGGATGCAGAATGATTTCATAATAGAATTATTTTGCCAATTGACTTAGAAGTCCCCGCAAACCATGTTCCCCAGACCCCCGAGCTTGCTCTGCTGACCTTTGAAGCATTCATTTTATCCCGGAAACTTCTTTGCTTTTGGTCCAGTCCAATTGAGCTGACCTTCCATGTATTGAGTGTTGTCTTTCCCTTCACCTAAAGCAGTTCTTATCTACTGATTAATCAATAAAAAACCCTCTCCCACCCTCCCTCCCTCCCCCCCTC
Organism: Loxodonta africana; assembly: GCF_030014295.1. Taxonomy (NCBI): domain Eukaryota; kingdom Metazoa; phylum Chordata; class Mammalia; order Proboscidea; family Elephantidae; genus Loxodonta; species Loxodonta africana. Next base: position 146,189,923 of record NC_087344.1, on the reverse strand, counting down.
GTAACCACAAAAGTATGTGTTCTTCTCAGGTTTACTATTTCTCAGGATTTTATAATAGTGGTCTTATACAATATTTGTCCTTTTGCCGCTGACTAATTTCGCTCAGCATAATGCCTTCCAGGTTCCTCCATGTTATGAAATGTTTCACAGATTTGTCACTGTTCTTTATCGATGCGTAGTATTCCATTGTGTGAATATACCACAATTTATTTACCCATTCATCCGTTGATGGACACCTTGGTTGCTTCCAACTTTTTGCTATTGTAAACAGAGCTGCAATAAACATGGGTGTGCATATATCTGTTTGTATGAAGGCTCTTGTATCTCTAGGGTATATTCCCAGGAGTGGGATTTCTGGGTTGTATGGTAGTTCTATTTCTAACTGTTTAAGATAACGCCAGATAGATTTCCAAAGTGGTTGTACCATTTTACATTCCCACCAGCAGTGTATGAGAGTTCCAATCTCTCCGCAGCCTCTCCAACATTTATTATTTTGTGTTTTTTGGATTAATGCCAGCCTTGCTGGTGTGAGATGAAATCTCATCGTAGTTTTAATTTGCGTTTCTCTAATGGCTAATGATCGAGAGCATTTTCTCATGTATCTGTTGGCTGCCTGAATATCTTCTTTAGTGAAATGTGTGTTCATATCCTTTGCCCACTTCTTGATTGGGTTGTTTGTCTTTTTGTGGTTGAGTTTTGACAGAATCACGTAGATTTTAGAGATCAGGCGCTGGTCGGAGATGTCATAGCTGAAAATTCTTTCCCAATCTGTAGGTGGTCTTTTTACTCTTTTGGAGAAGTCTTTAGATGAGAATAGGTGTTTGATTTTTAGGAGCAACCAGTTATCTGGTTTCTCTTCATCATTTTTGGTAATGTTTTATATTCTGTTTATACCTTGTATTAGGGCTCCTAGGGTTGTCCCAATTTTTTCTTTCATGATCTTTATTGTTCTAGTCTTTATGTTTAGGTCTTTGATCCACTTGGAGTTAGTTTTTGTGCATGATGTGAGGTATGGGTCCTGTTTCATTTTTTTGCAAATGGATATCCAGTTATGCCAGCACCATTTGTTAAAAAGGCTATCTTTTCCCCAATTAATTGACACTGGTCCTTTGTCAAATATCAGCTGCTCATACGTGGATGGATCTATGTCTGGGTTCTCAATTCTGTTCCATTGGTCTATGTGCCTGTTGTTGTACCAATACCAGGCTGTTTTGACTACTGTGGCTGTATAATAGGTTCTAAAATCAGGTAGAGTGAGGCCTCCCACTTTCTTCTTCTTTTTCAGTAATGCTTTACTTATCCGGGGCTTCTTTCACTTCCATATGAAATTGGTGATTTGTTTCTCTATCCCCTTAAAATATGACATTGAAATTTGGATCGGAAGTGCATTAAATGTATAGATGGCTTTTGGTAGAATAGACATTTTTACTATGTTAAGTCTTCCTATCCATGAGCAGGGTATGTTTTTCCACTTAAGTATGTCCTTTTGAATTTCTTGTAGTAGAGCTTTGTAGTTTTCTTTGTATAGGTCTTTTACATCCTTGGTAAGATTTATTCCTAAGTATCTTATCTTCTTGGGGGCTACTGTGAATGGTATTGATTTGGTTATTTCCTCTTCGGTGTTCTTTTTGTTGATGTAGAGGAATCCAAGTGATTTTTGTATGTTTATTTTATAACCTGAGACTCTGCCAAACTCTTCTATTAGTTTCAGTAGTTTTCTGCAGGATTCCTTAGGGTTTTCTGTGTATATAATCATGTCATCTGCAAATAGTGATAACTTTACTTCTTCCTTGCCAATCCGGATACCTTTTATTTCTTTGTCTAGCCTAATTGCCCTGGCTAGGACTTTCAGCACGATGTTGAATAAGAGCGGTGATAAAGGGCATCCTTGTCTGGTTCCCGTTCTCAAGGGAAATGCTTTCAGGTTCTCTGCATTTAGAGTGATATTGGCTGTTGGCTTTGCACAGATGCCCTTTATTATGTTGAGGAATTTTCCTTCAATTCCTATTTTGGTAAGAGTTTTTATCATAAATGGGTGTTGGACTTTGTCAAATGCCTTTTCTGCATCAATTGATAAGATCATGTGGTTTTTGTCTTTTGTTTTATTTATGTGATGGATTACATTAATGGTTTTTCTGATATTAAACCAGCCTTGCATACCTGGTATAAATCCCACTTGATCAGGGTGAATTATTTTTTTGATGTGTTGTTGGATTCTATTGGCTAGAATTTTGTTGAGGATTTTTGCATCAATGTTCATGAGGGATATAGGTCTATAATTTTCTTTTTTTGTAATGTCTTTACCTGGTTTTGGTATCAGGGAGATGGTGGCTTCATAGAATGAGTTGGGTAGTATTCCGTCATTTTCTATGCTTTGGAATACCTTCAGAAGTAGTGGTGTTACCTCTTCTCTGAAAGTTTGGTAGAACTCTGCAGTGAAGCCGTCCGGGCCAGGGCTTTTTTTTGTTGGGAGTTTTTTGATTACCGTTTCAATCTCTTTTTTTGTTATGGGTCTTTTTAGTTGTTCTACTTCTGAATGTGTTAGTTTAGGTAGGTAGTGTTTTTCCAGGAATTCATCCATTTCTTCTCGGTTTTCAAATTTGTTAGAGTACAATTTTTCATAACAATCTGAAATGATTCTTTTAATTTCATTTGGTTCTGTTGTGATGTGGTCCTTCTCGTTTCTTATTCGGGTTATTTGTTTCCTTTCCCGTATTTCTTTAGTCAGTCTAGCCAATGGTTTATCAATTTTGTTAATTTTTTCAAAGAACCAGCTTTTGGCTTTGTTAATTCTTTCAATTGTTTTTCTGTTCTCTAATTCATTTAGTTCAGCTCTAACTTTTATTATTTGTTTTCTTCTGGAGCCTGATGGATTCTTTTGCTGCTCAGTTTCTATTTGTTCAGGTTGTAGGGACAGTTCTCTGATTTTGGCTCTTTCTTCTTTTTGTATGTGTGCATTTTTCGATATAAATTGACCTCTGAGCACTGCTTTTGCTGTGTCCCAGAGGTTTTGATAGGAAGTATTTTCATTCTCGTTGCTTTCTATGAATTTCCTTATTCCCTCCTTGATGTCTTCTATAACCCAGTCTTTTTTCAGGAGGGTATTGTTCATTTTCCAAGTATTTGATTTCTTTTCCCTAGTTTTTCTGTTATTGATCTCTAGTTTTATTGCCTTGTGGTCTGAGAAGATGCTTTGTAATATTTTGATGTTTTGGACTCTGCAAAGGTTTGTTTTATGACCTAATATGTGGTCTATTCTAGAGAATGTTCCATGTGCGCTAGAAAAAAAAAGTATATTTTGCAGCAGTTGGGTGGAGAGTTCTGTATAAGTCAATGAGGTCAAGTTGGTTGATTGTTGTAAGTAGGTCTTCCGTGTCTCTATTGAGCTTCTTACTGGATGTCCTGTCCTTCTCCGAAAGTGGTGTGTTGAAGTCTCCTACTATAAATGTGGAGGTGTCTATCTCACTTTTCAGTTCTGTTAAAATTTGATTTAGGTATCTTGCAGCCCTGTCATTGGGTGCATATATATTTAATATGGTTATGTCTTCCTGATCAATTGTCCCTTTTATCATTATATAGTGTCCTTCTTTATCCTTTGTGGCGGATTTAAGTCTAAAGTCTATTTTGTCAGAAATTAATATTGCTACTCCTCTTCTTTTTTGCTTATTGTTTGCTTGATATACTTTTTTCCATCCTTTGAGTTTTAGTTTGTTTGTGTCTCTAAGTCTAAGGTGTGTCTCTTGTAGGCAGCATGTAGACGGATCGTGTTTCTTTATCCAGTCTGTGACTCTCTGTCTCTTTATTGGTGCATTTAGTCCATTTACATTCAGCGTAATTATAGATAAATAAGTTTTTAGTGCTGTCATTTTGATGCCTTTTTATGTGTGTTGTTGACAATTTCATTTTTCCACATACTTTTTTGTGCTGAGGCGTTTTTCTTAGTAAATTGTGAGATCCTCATTTTCATAGTGTTTGACTTTATGTTAGTTGAGTCGTTACGTTTTTCTTGGCTTTTATCTTGAGTTATAGAGTTGTTATACCTTTTTGTGGTTACCTTATTATTTACCCCTATTTTTCTAAGTAAAAACCTAACTTGTATTGTTCTATATCGCCTTGTATCACTCTCCGTATGGCAGTTCAATGCCTCCTGTATTTAGTCCCTCTTTTTGATTATTGTGATCTTTTACCTATTGACTTCCATGATTCCCTGTTATGTGTATTTTTTTTTTTAATTAATCTTAATTTGTTTGTTTTTGTGATTTCCCTATTTGAGTTGATATCAGGATGTTCTGTTTTGTGATCTTGTGTTGTGCTGATATCTGATATTATTGGTTCTCTGACCAAACAATATCCTTTAGTATTTCTTGTAGCTTTGGTTTGGTTTTTGCAAATTCTCTAAACTTGTGTTTGTCTGTAAATATCTTAATTTCACCTTCATATTTCAGAGAGAGTTTTGCTGGATATATGATCCTTGGCTGGCAGTTTTTCTCCTTCAGTGTTCTGTATATGTCATCCCATTCCCTTCTTGCCTGCATGGTTTCTGCTGAGTAGTCTGAACTTATTCTTATTGATTCTCCCTTGAAGGAAACCTTTCTTTTCTCCCTGGCTGCTTTTAAAATTTTCTGTTTATCTTTGGTTTTGGCGAGTTTGATGACAATATGTCTTGGTGTTTTTCTTTTTGGATCAATCTTAAATGGGGTTCGATGAGCATCTTGGATAGATATCCTTTCATCTTTCATGATGTCAGGGAAGTTTTGTGTCAGGAGTTCTTCAACTATTTTCTCTGTGTTTTCTGTCCCCCCTGCCTGTTCTGGGGCTCCAATCACCCGCAGGTTATCCTTCTTGATTGAGTCCCACATAAATCTTAGGGTTTCTTCATTTTTTTAAATTCTTTTATCTGATTTTTTTTCAGCTATGTTGGTGTTGATTCCCTGGTCCTCCAGATGTCCCAGTCTGCATTCTAATTGCTCGAGTCTGCTCCTCTGACTTCCTATTGCATTGTCTAATTCTGTAATTTTATTGTTAATCTTTTGGATTTCTACATGTTGTCTCTCTATGGATTCTTGCAACTTATTAATTTTTCCACTATGTTCTTGAATAATCTTTTTGAGTTCTTCAACAGTTTTATTGGTGTGTTCCTTGGCTTTTTCTGCAGTTATCCTAATTTCATTTGTGATATCTTTAAGCATTCTGTAAATTCGTTTTTTATATTCTTTTATCTGATAATTCCAGGATTGTATCTTCATTTGGGAAAGATTTTGATTCTTTTGTTTGGGGGGTTGGAGAAGCTGTCATGGTCTGCTTCTTTAAGTGGTTTGATATGGATTGTTGTCTTCGAGCCATCACTGGGAAACTAGTTTTTCCAGAAAATCCGCTAAAAAAAACTGCAGTCAGATCCCTATCAGAGTTCTCCCTCTGGCTCAGGGTATTCGGATGTTAATGAAGCCGCCTGGGGAGGGTGGGGGAGGGAACAGAGAGATAGGAGAGTAGCACCTCAGAATATAGCCAGAGTTGCTTGTCTTGCTTGGAATGACTATTATATCTGAGATTCCCGCGGGCGCGTTGCCTATGTGTACTGGCTGTGTGGAGATTGCCCCCAGGGGTTCTGGCCCACTGGAGTCATGGTCAGATCCTCTGCTTCCAGTCCCACGCCCAGCGTCAAGGCTCCCCTACTGGGACGGTGCACTCTCGACTCCAAAATCAGTCGCTGCCTCCTGGGGACTTCTCGTCCCTCCAGCCACGTGGCTGTGCCGCCCCCGCAAACCAGGTGGGCCCCCTCCCGGGGTTAGTTCAGATGGGTGGAGCAGCTCCCCGTGCTTGTGCCATGACCGAGTGTTCCAGCTGGGACGCTGTTCTCCCTGCTCCAATACCAGTCACTGCCTCCCGGGGACTTCTCCTATCGGCTGCGTCCCACGCCGCCCGCGCGACCCGGCCAGGCCCCTTCCCAGGGTTAGTTCAGGGGGGTGGAGCAGCTCTCCGTGTTTATGCCGTACCTGTGTCCAGTCCAAATCCCGGCGGGACGATTCCCCGGCTGGGACACTGCTCTTCCTGCTCCAAGACCAGTCACTGCCTCCCAGGGACTTCTCCTACCGGCTGCGTCCCACGCCGCCCGCAGAACCGGCTGGTCCCCCTCCTGGGGTTAGTTCAGGGGGGTGGAGCAGCTCTCTGTGCTTGTGCCGTACCTGACTGGTACGCTGGCTCCAGGCTCTGGAAACAATCGCTGCTTCCCCGTATTAGTTCGTTCTCCGTCTCTAAATCTGTGTTTGTTGTTCAGGTTTTGTAGATTGTTATGTATGTGATCGATTCACTTGTTTTTCCCTGTCTTTGTTGTAAGAGGGATCCGAGGTAGCGTCTGCCTAGTCCCCCATCTTGGCTCCTCTCCTATTTTCCAAATTTTTATGAAGGTATTTTTATCTTTTTGTGTTTTTTCCATTTCTTGGTTTCTATCTCTCCACTCCAATGGCAAGCTCCCTTAGCATTCTTTTTTTCTTTCTTTCTTTGCTTATTCACTTTTGGCTCCTGTTTCTCTCTCCTCTCTCTCCCATACCCCTGTTAGCTCCACACATCACAACCTCCCCCCTCATTCCTGACAACCTGCACCATACACTAAACATCACACCCCTGAACAGCAAAGGCATGGCCTTCTGGAACCTGCCCAGCACTGATTCCTCGCCTGCCCTGTTGGCCCTAGTATGTACCTCAAACAACCCATCCCAGCCCAACCCCTTCAGCTGCACCTGCCCTACTGCACCATAGCTGAATGACTGGCCCTGGCCATGGGAAAAGTAGGTGAAAAGTATCATGATTACAGATGAGCAAACAACAAAGAATGCACAGCCCACCTGCTCAGACATAACCAAATAAAAAGAAAAAGCAGGATGGAACAAACAAATCTACAATGGAAAAACAAAGAAAATAACTACTGAATGTTCTGAAGACAGCAGACAATATCTATCTATCTATCTATCTGTCTGTCTATCTATCTATCTAATCATCTATCTATCTATCTAAACGACAGAGTGGTTCCAGCGGGCATCCAAAATAAAATACCAGATGACTTTCCATTAGAAGAAAAGGCACTAGAACTACCTGACAGGGAATTCAAATGTGTAATATTCAGACCAATCCAAGAGTTGAAGCAAAAAAGCAGACAAAAATGAGGAAATAATAGACCAATTTTTGGAAAAGGCAGACAAATTCATGGAAAATACAGACCAAAAGAATGGAACAATTCAGGAAAGTAATACAAGAACAAAATGCCAAAGCTATTTCACAACTAGAAATACAAAAACAACAATTAGTAATCCAAAAGATAAAAAGATTTCAGAAATGGACAGTGTCATAGAAGGGCTGAGGAGCAGATCTGAAATGATGGAAGACAGAATCAGTGAAATTGAAGACAAACACTTGCATACAACTCTGAGAAAAAATCAGGAAAAAAAAACAAAGAAAAATGAAAAAACTTTGAGAATTATGTGGGATACAATCAAAAGAAAGCATTTGTGGGTGATAGGAGTTCCAGAACAGGGCAAGAAAATAGAAAACACAGATGGGATCATGAAGAATTGCTGACAGAAAACTTGCCTAACATCATGAATGATGAAAAGCTGACCATCCAGGAAGCTCAATGAACCCCATATAGAATAGACCCCAAAAGAAAATCACAAAGGCATATCATAATCACACTCGCTAAAACCAAAGACAAAGAAAAAATTCTGCAAGCAGCTTGAGAAAAACGAAAAGTAACATACAGAGGAGAAACAATAAAGCTTACTTCTGATTATTCGGCAGAAACCACACAGGCAAGGAGGTAATGGGATGACGTACATAAAACCCTGAAAGAAAAAAATTGCCAACCAAGAATCATATATCCTGCAAAACTTTCATTCAAATACAATGGTGAAATTAGGATATTTCCAGATAAACAGAAGTTAAGGGAATATGTAAAAATCAAGCCAAATTTACAAGAATTATTAAAAGGAGTCCTTCAGACTGAGAACAAACAACATCAGACCACAGCCTAATCTAGGATGCAAGATTGTACCAGCCAGATACCAACCTAGGAAATGAACTCTCCAAAATCAAAACAATTGCAACAGGAAACCAGAAAGGCTCATCTGTAAGTGACAACAATGTCAGAACAACAAAAAAGGGAATAAACAGTATAGGTATAAAACATTCTAATGGACAGGAAGGTAAGGCAATAGCAAGTAATAATAGACTGGTTCAAAGCTAGGAAGATCAGGGTAAATTTCGAGGTAACCACAAAGAAAATAAACAAACCTACTCATCAAAATAAAGAAGAAAAACCTAAAGTCTCAATAAAAACAAAATCTACAAAAACAAAAGAAATCCACAGACAAAAGGAACAAAGAAACTGTTAGCACCACAAAAAAAAAAATGCACTACAAAATGACAGCAATAAACTCACACCTATCAATAATTATTCTGAATTTAAATGGCCTAAATGCACCCAAAAAAAGACACAGTGACAGAATAGATTAAAAAAAAAAACAGGATCCACCAATATGCTGTCTACAAGAGACACACCTTAGAAACAAAGACGTAAATTAAAAAAAAAATCAAAGAATGCAATAAAATATATCAGACAAATAACTACCAATAAAAAAGAGCAGGAGTGACAATACTAATCTCAGATAAAATAGACTTTAAAACAAAATCCACTATAAAAAGCAAAGGGCACTATATAATGATTAAAGGGATGATCCCTCTTGAAGACTTAACTACAATATGCATCTACACACCCAATGACAGGGCTCCAAAATACATAAACTCTAACAGCACTGAAAAGAGAAATGGACAGTTTCACAATAATAGTAGGAGACTTCAACACACCACTCTAAACAAAGGTCAGAACATCTAGAAAGAAACTCAGCAAAGACACAGAAGAGCTAAAGAGCACAATCAGCCAACTTGATCTTATAGACATATATAGAACATATATAGAATATTCCACCCAACAGCAGCAAAGTACACATTCTTTTCCAAGGCACATAGAACGTTCTCCAGAATAGACCACATCTTAGGGCACAGAGCAACCCTCAACAAAATCAAAAAACATTGAGATAATACAAAGTGTCTTCTCTGACAACAATGCCATCAAAGTAGAAATTAACAACAGGGAGAGTAAGGAAAAAAAAATCAATTACATGGAGACTAAACAACACGCTGCTTAAAAACCACTGGGTAACACCCTGCTTAAAACCACTGGGTAATAGATGGAATCAAAAAGTTCCTAGAATCAAACAAGAATGAAAACAAATCATACCAAAACCTTTGGGATACGGCAAAGGCAGTCCTCAGAGGTCAAGTTATAGCACTAGGTGTACACCTTGGAAAAGAAGAAAGGGACAAAATCAAATCATTAGCTAAACAACTTGAACAAATAGAAAGAGAACAGTGAAAGAAGTCCACAGCCACCAGAAGAAAGGAAATAATAAGGATCAGAGCAGGAATAAATGAAATAGAGAATTAAAAAAAATAGAAAGAATCAACAAAACCAAAAGTTGGTTCTTTGAAAGGTTTGACAAAATCGACAAACCATTGGCCAAATCAACAAAAGAAAAACAAGAGGGAATGCAAATAGCCCAAATAAGGAATGAAATGAGGAAGATGACAAAAGACCCAACTGAAATAAAAAGGATCATAACAATATTATGAAAACTATACTCCAACAAATTTGAAAACCTAGAGGAAATGGACAAATTTCTAGAAACACACTCCCTACCCAAACTAACACAAAACGATGTTGAAAATCTGAACAGACCCATAACAAGAGAAGAGATTGAAAAGGTAATTAAAAAAAAAACAACTCCCAACCAAAATCGTTCTGGCCCAGACAGCTTCACTGGAGAATTCTACCAAACATTCAGAGAAGAGCTTACACCAGTATGACTCAAACTATTTCAGAACATAGAAGAGGAAGCGATACCTCTGAATTCATTCTATGAAGCCAGCATAACCCTGATGCCAAAACCAGGCAGAGACACCACAAAAAAAGAAAATTACAGACCAATATCTCTCATGAATACAGATGCAAAAATTCTCAAAAAAATTCTAGCCAGTAGAATTCAGCATCATATCAAAAAAACAAATGCACCATAACCAAGTAGGATTCATACCGGGTATGCAAGGATGGTTCAACATAAGAAAAGCAATCAATGTAATCCACCACATAAATAAAAGGAAAGAAAGAATCACATGATCATCGCAATTGACACAGAAAAGGCATTCGACAAAGCCCAACATCCATTCCTGATAAAAACTCTCAATAAAATTAGGTATAGAAGGGAAATTTCTCAACATAATAAAGGGCATCTAGGCAAAACCAACAGCCAGCATCGTTCTCAGTGGAAAGAGGCTGAAAACATTCCCCCTGAGAACAGGAACAAGACAAGGATGCCCTTTATCACCACTCCTATTTAACATTGTGTTAGAAGTCTTAGCTAGAGCAACAAGGCAAGAAACTGAAATAAAAGGCATCCAGATTGGTAATGAAGAAGTTAAACTACCCTATTTGTGGATGATATGGTACTATACTTAGAAAATCCAAAAGATTTGGAAAACCACTGGAATTAATAGAAAGTTTCAGCAGAGTATCAGGATACAAGATAAACACACAAAAATCAGTTGGATTCCTATACACCAATAAAGAGAACTATAAAAAAGAAGTCAGAAAAACAATATCATTTATAATAGACCCTAAAAAATAAAATATTTGGGAATAAATCTAACCAGGGATGTAAAAGACCTATCCAAAGAAAATTACAAAACACTACCGCAAGAAACCAAAAGAGATCTACATAAATGGAAAAGATGCCATGCTCACGGATAGGTAGACTTAACATTGTGAAAATGACAATTCTACCCAAAGTGATTTATAAATACACTGCAATACTGATCCAAATACCAATAACATTTTTTAAAGAGATGGAAAAATTTATCATTAACTTTATATGGAAAGGGAAGAGGCCCCAGATAAGTAAAACACTATTGAAGAAGAAGAATAAAGCAGGAGGACTCGCACTACCTGTTCTCAGAACCTACTATACAGCTATGGCAGTCGAAACAGCCTGGTACTGGTACAGTGACAGATACACTGACCAGTGGAGCAGAATCAAGAACCCAGATGTAAATCCATCCACCTATGGTCACCTGATCTTCGACAAGGGCCCGAAGTCCATCAAATGGGCAAAAGACAGTCTTCTTGACAAATGGTGCTGGTAAAACTGCATTTCCATCTGCAAAAAAATGAAATAAGGCTCATACCTCGCATATACAAAAACTAACTCAAAACGGATCAAAGACCTAAATATAAAGCGAAGAACTCTGAAGTTTATAGAAGAAAAATTAGGATCAACACTAGAAGCATTAACAGGATACAAATCACAACCAACAACACACAACCTCCAGAGGATAAGCTGTATAACGGGAATCTTCTAAAAGTTAAACACTTATGCTCACCAAAAGACTTCAATAAAAGAGTAAAAAGAGAACCTATAGACTAGGAAAAAAAAATTGGCTATTACAAATCAGACAAAGGTCTAATTTCTAAAATCTACAAGAAAATCCAACACCTCTACAACAAAAAGGCAAATAATCCAATTAAAAAATGGGCAAAGGAAATGAACAGACACTTCACCAAAGAAGACGTTCAAGCGGCCAACAGACACATGAGGAAATGCTCATGATATCTAGCCATCAGAGAAATGCAAATCAAAACCACAATGAGATACCATCTCACACCAACATTACTGGCATGAATTAATAAAACAGAAAATAACAAGTATTGAAGAGGCTGTGGGGAGATCAGAACTCTTATGCACTGCTGGTGGGAATGCAAAATGATACAACCATTTTGGAAAACGATATGGTGCTTCCTTAGAAAGCTAGAAATAGAAATACCATACGATCCAGCAATCCCACTCCTAGGAATATGTTGTTGTTTTTAGGTGCCGTTGAGTCGATTCCAGCTCATAGCGACCCTATGCACAACAGAACGAAACACTGCCAGGTCCTGTGCCATCCTTACAATCATTGTTATGCTTGAGCTCATTGTTGCAGCCACTGTGCCAATACACCTCGTTGAGGGTCTTCCTCTTTTCCACTGACCCTGTACTCTGCTAAGCCTGATGTCCTTCTCCAGAGACAGATTCCTCCTGACGACATGTCCAAAGTATGTAAGACGCGGTCTCGCCATCCTTGCCTCTAAGGAGCATTCTGGCCGCACTTCTTCCAAGACAGATTTGTTCGTTCTTTTGGCAGTCCATGGTATATTCAATATTCTTCGCCAACGCCACAATTCAAAGGCGTCAATAATTCTTCGGTTTTCTTTATTCATTGTCCAGCTTTCACATGCATATGATGTGATTGAAAATATCATGGCCTAGGTCAGGCGCACCTTAGTCCTCAGGGTGATGTCTTTGCTCTTCATCACTTTAAAGAGGTCCTTTGCAGCAGATTTGCCCAATGCAATGCGTCTTTTGATTTCTTGACTGCTGCTTCCATGGCTGTTAATTGTGGATCCAAGTAAAATGAAATCCTTGACAACTTCAATCTTTTCTCCGTTTATCATGATGTTGCTCATTGGTCCAGTTGTGAGGATTTTTGTTTTCTTTATGTTGAGGTGTAATCTATACTGAAGCTGTGGTCTTTGATCTTCATTAGTAAGTGCTTCAAGTCCTCTTCACTTTCAGCAAGCAAGGTTGTGTCATCTGCATAACGCAGGTTGTTAATGAGTCTTCCTCCAATCCTGATGCCCCGTTCTTCTTCATATAGTCCAGCTTCTCGTATTATTTGTTCAGCATGCAGATTAAATAGGTATGGTGAAAGAATACAACCCTGACGCACACCTTTCCTGATTTTAAACCAATCAGTATCCCCTTGTTCTATCTGAACAACTGCCTCTTGATCTATGTAAAGTTTGCTCAAGAGCACAATTAAGTGTTCTGGAATTCCCATTCTTCCCAGTGTTATCCATAGTTTGTTATGACCCACACAGTTGAATGCCTTTGCATAACCAATAAAACACAGGTAAACATCCTTCTGGTATTCTCTGCTTTCACCCAGGATCCATCTGGCATCAGCAATGATATCCCTGATTCCAAGTCCTCTTCTGAAACCAGCCTGAATTTCTGGCAGTTCTCTGTCGATATTCTGCTGCACCCGTTTTTGAATGATCTTCACAAAATTTTGCTTGCGTGTGATATTAATGATGTTGTTCTTTAATTTCCACATTCAGTTGGATCACCTTTCTTGGGAATAGGCATAAATATGGATCTCTTCTACTCAGTTGGCCAGGAGGCTGTCTTCCATATTTCTTGGCATAGATGAGTGAGCACCTCCAGCGCTGTATCTGTTTGTTGAAAGATCTCAATTGATATTCCATCAGTTTCTGGAGCCTTGTTTTTCGCCAATTCCTTCAGAGCAGTTTGGACTTCTTGCTTCAGTACCATCGGTTCCTGATCATATGCCACCTCTTGAAATGCTTGAACATCGACTAATTCTTTTTGGTATAATGACTCTGTGTATTCCTTCCATCTTCTTTTGATGCTTCCTGTGTCGTTTAATATTTTCCCCATGGAATCCTTCACCATTGCAACTCGAGGCTTGAATTTTTTCTTCAGTTCTTTCAGCTTGAGAAACGCCGAGCGTGTTCTTCCCTTTGGCTTTCCAATTCCAGCTCTTTGCACATGTCATTATAATACTTTGTCTTCTCGAGAGGCCCTTTGAAATCTTCTGTTCAGTTCTTTTACTTCATCAATTCTTCCTTTTGTTTTAACTGCTTGACGCTCAAGAGCAAGTTTCAGAGTCTCCTCTGACATCCATCTTGGTCTTTTCTTTCTTTCCTGTCTTTTCAGTGACCTCTTGCTTTCTTCATGGATGATGTCCTTGATGTCATTCCACAACTCGTCTGGTCCTTGGTCACTAGTGTTCAATGCATCAAGTCTATTCTTGAGATGATCTCTAAATTCAGGTGGGATATACTCAAGATGATGTTTTGGCTCTCGTGGACTTTCTCTGATTTTCTTCAGTTTCAGCTTGAACTTGCATATGAGCAATTGATGGTCTGTTCCACAGTCGGCCCCTGGCCTTGTTCTGACTGATGATATTGAGCTTTTCCATCGTCTCTTTCCACAGATGTAGTCAATTTGATTTCTGTGTGTTTCATCTGGCGAGGTCCATGTGTATAGTCGCCGTTTATGTTGGTGAAGGAAGGTATTTGCAATGAAGAAGTTGTTGGTCTTGCAAAAGTCTATCATTCGATCTCCGGCATTGTTTCTATTACCAAGGCCATATTTTCCAACTACTGATCCTTCTTCTTTTTTTTCCAACTTTTGCATTCCAATTGCCAGTAATTATCAATGCATCTTGATTGCATGTTCAATCAATTTCAGACTGCAGCAGCTGATAAAAATCTTCTATTTCTTCATCTTTGGCCCTAGTGGTTGGTGCGTAAATTTGAATAACAGTTGTATTAACTGGTCTTCCTTGTAGGCATATGGGTATTATCCTATCACTGACAGTGTTGTACTTCAGGATAGATCTTGAAACATTCTTTTTGACGATGAATGCAACACCATTCCTCTTCGAGTTGTCATTCCCAGCAGAGTAGACTATATGATTGTCCAATTCAAAATGGCCAATACCAGTCCATTTCAGCTCACTAATGCCTAGGATATCGATGTTCCTGTGTTCCATTTCATTTTTGATGATTTCCAATTTTCCTAGATTCATACTTCATATGTTCCAGGTTCCGATTATTAATGGATGTTTGCAGCTGTTTCTTCTCATTTTGATTCGTGCCACATCAGCAAATGAAGGTCCCGAAAGCTTTACTCCATCCATGTCATTAAAGGTCGACTCTACTTTGAGGAGGCAGCTCTTCCCCAGTCATCTTTTGAGTGCCTTCCAACCTGGGGGACTTATCTTCCAGCACTATATCAGACAATGTTCCGCTGCTATTCATTCAATGTTCTTTGCAGCATTGTTCACCATAACAAAAAGATGTAAACAACCTAGATACCCATCAACAGAAGAATGGGTAAACAAAGTGTGGTACATACACACAATGGAGTATTAAGCAATGATAAAGAACAACCATGAGTCTGTGAAGCATGTCATAACATGGTTGCATCTGGAGGATGAGTGAAATACTTTGATCACAAAAGGACAAATGTTTTATGAGACCACTACTGTAAAAACTTATGAAAAGGTTTACATAAAAAAAGAAATAATCTTTGATCGTTACAAGGGAGGTGAGGAGTGGGGATGGAAAAACACTTAATAGACAATAGATAAATGGTAATTTGTTGAAGGGTAAGAAAGTACACAATACTGCAGAAGCCAGCATAACCTTAAAAGGCAATGCCATGGTAGCTCCATAGACACATCCAAACTCTTTGAGGGACCGAATTGATGGACTGGGGGCTGTGGGGACCATGGTCTCAGGGAACATCTAGCTCAACTGGGATAACATAGTTTATCAAGAAAATGTTCTACATACTACTTTGGTGAGTAGCATCTGGGGCCTTAAAAGCCTGTGACTGGCCGTCTAGGACGCTCCACTGGTCCCACCCCTTCAGGAGCAAGGAAGAATGAAGAAAACTAAAGACACAAGGGGAAGATTAGTCCCAAGGACTAATGGACTACATCTACCATGACCTCCACCAGCTTGAGTCCAGTACAACTAGATGGTGCCTGGCTACCAAAACTGTCTGCTCTGACAGGGTTCACAATAGAGGGTCCTGGACAGAGCTGGAGAAAAATGTAGACCAAAATTCTAACTCAAAAGGAAAGATCAGACTTGCTGGCCTGATAGAAACTGGAGAAAACCTGATAGTATAGCCCCCAGACACTCTTTCAGCTCAGGAATGAGGCCACTACTGAGGTTCACTCTTCAGCCCAAGATTGAACAGGCCCATGGAAAAAAAAAAAAAAAAAAACCAAGAGGGAAAGGGCACATCAGCCCTGGGCAGGGACTGGATGGTAGGAGGGAACCGGAAAACTAGTAATATGGAACGAAGGATTGAGAAGCGAGAGTGTTGACATGTCCTGGGGTTGTTAAACAATGTCTTACAACAATGTGTGTACTAACTGATGAGAAAATAGTTTGGTCTGTAACCTTCATCCAAAGTTCGATACAGAGGGGAAAAAAAAAAAAAGACTTTGGTATTTCACCAAGACAATTCTCTGGCTTTTTTCATTATGGTTCCCACACCTCCAACCCGGTGGGTGGAAGATCATTTAAAATGGCCACCTTCTGGAGCCCTGGTGGGACAGTGGTTAAGAGCTAAGGCTGCTAAGCAAAAGGTCAGTAGTCCAAATCTAACAGCAGCTCTATGGAAACAGTATAGGGTAGTTCTACTCTGTCCTGATAGGGTCGCTGTGAGTCCGACTCGACTCGACGGCAACGGGGGACCTGAAACAGCCTAGATAATTTCTTTTCTCTCACTATCGAACTGAGACATTCCCACGATGCCTACGTGAGCTCCTCATTTCTTGATAACTCAAGTCTGAAATGACCACATTTCGGGGTACAGAAGAACTAGGCCAGGCAGCCGTGGATGCTCAAGCCTGAAAATTCTGGTTTCTTTTCCCAGAGAGGGCTTTCTTCCTTCCGCCTCTAGAGCTGAAGCTGCATCCAAGGCGCCCTGACGGTTAATGTTACGTGTCAACTTGGCTCTGGGCCTTGATGCCCAGCATTAAGCAATCACCTGGGTGGTGATGAGATCTGATAGGAGGTGATGGATCCCCTCCGGAATCCGAGATAAGGCAATCACCGCCCTGATGAGATCTGCTCTGAGGCGCCCAGCAGTGGAAATGGGAGCTTTCTTGAGGGCACAGCCTGCCTCCCCACCCCTCCCGCCCCCCGGGGGTATAAATGGACGTTCCCACAAGGCGGTCGGTCTCTCGCTCTGGACCCGGCATCCCGCTCGTCTCTGCATCCTCTGACCTCCGGTTCTGGGTGCTTGAGCCAGCGACCGGCCTTGCCTCCCTGCCCGCGGATCTGGGGACCGGTCCACCTCCACAGCCCCGAGGCAGCCTGCCACGGTCTCAGCCTCCAGCCGAGCTCGCCTTCCACCCGTCAGCCTCAGCTGCAGCCCGGGGGCCGGCCACGTCGCCTCTGCAAGATCTCCGTGTCAGCTGTGGTTCTCCTTAGTCGGAGGTTGTCGCTGGGGCCCTCGAGATGTCCTACACGCTTCCGCATCTAGAGAACGGCTGGCAGGTGGACCAGGCCATCCTTTCCGAGGACAACCGCATCGTCGTCATTCGCTTTGGACACGACTGGGATCCCACCTGCATGAGAATGGACGAGGTTCTCTATAGAATCGCCGAGAAGGTCCAGAGATTTGCCGTGATCTATCTGGTCGATATCACCGAGGTGCCTTGCTTCAACCAAATGTATGAGCTTTACGATCCCTGCACCGTCATGTTCTTCTACAGGAACAAACACATCCAGATCGATCTGGGCACTGGCGACAACAACAAGATCACCTGGGCCATCGACGACAAACAGGAGATGATCGACATCGTGGAGACGGTCTACCGAGGGGCGCGCAAGGGCCGGGGGCTCGTCGTGTCTCCGAAGGACTACTGCACCAAGCACAGATACTGACTCCTCCACGTGGCCTTGTGTCCTCAGCTCTCCTCCGACACACCGCCCTGAGGCTTTGCCAGGTCCACATAAGGAATTCTCCAGGAACGCGCCCGCTCCCTCGTGACCACTGGACAAAACTCAGTGCCAGAACACTGGACACAGTGATGCCTATTGACCTTGGGTTTGCCTTGATTCCTGATGATAAACGTGGCCACCTCAGAGTCACCCTCTGAGGGCCATCCCCAACGTGGCCAATCAGCACACTTCTGAATTTTTTTCCCAAATAAAGCATTTCATTTGTTTTTCAAACCTCTTTGGACTCCTGTCACTCGTTTCTTCCAATAAACGTCTAGGCGACTCCTCTCCTGTGCTGGAGCCACGATGGCCCAGTGCTTCAGCCTTCCTCAGCTAAACACAGAAACAAAAAAAGTAGCACTTGGAATCCTCTAGCCACTCCTTGGAAACCCTGCGTGGCACTTCTACTCTGTCCTACATGGTCAGAAGGAGTCGGAATCGACTCCATGGTGATGGGATTGAGTGTTTTGTATTTATTTGTTTCTTCAGTATTTGCTAGTCTCTGTCCAACTGGTAATCAGCTTCCCGCATTCCAGGGAGGGGAAATGCCCAATAAGAAAACAAATAAACCCCCGAAACAAAAATATCAAGTGCCATCACCGGGAATTAGAATAGAGGGCCTTAATTGGGAAGAGCAGTGTGACTATTTTGTACCAAGCTGTCAGCAAAGGTTTCTCTGAGAAAGGATATTTAAGCACACATACAAGTGAACAAGAAGAGCCTTTCTGGAAGGGGAAAGAAATAAAAATAAAAAAAAATAGAGTGTAAGCACCCAGCATATGGCATTGGGTGTCTCTCCTTCAAAAGACCTCTTTAAAGCGTGAAAAGACAAAGAGGACTAAGGTATGCCTGACCTAAGCCATGGTATTTTCAATGGCCTCCTTTGCACGGCCAACGAATAATGAAGACCGACCACAGAAGAGTCTATGCCTTTGAATTATGGTGTTGGTGAAGAACACTGGATACACCATGGACTTCCAGAAGAAGGAACAAATCAGTCTTGGAAGGACTACGGCCAGAATGCTCCTTTGAAACCAGGGTGGTGAGACTTTGTCTCACCTCCTTTGGACATGTTATCGGGAGGGACAGGTTCCGGGAGAAGGACATTGTGCTTGGTAAAGTAGAGGGTCAGCAAAAAAGAGGAGGATCCTCAACAAGACGGATGGGCACAGTGGCTGCCAGCATGGGCTAAAACAAAGCAAGGCTGGCCCGGAAGGCACAGGACCCGATGGTGTTTCAGTTCTGTCCAACGTAGGGTCGCTAGGGGACGGAACCATCTCCACCTCACGTAACAACAGCACGAGTGTGAACTCTGCATAGTCAAGGAGTGGATGATCTGTCTCTAGGATGGAAAAGCAGTTTATTAAACTGACCCATTACCTCCTTCAGTCTTGTGTAAACTTTCTAAAATATGAATCAGAATTTCTCAGGAATTCTCTACAATCACCGCCTTGGACAAGGCGACCGCTACGCCTAGTTGTTCCAGCAGAAATCTGGGAGTCATTCAAGACTCCGGTATTTGATCAAGATACTTTTCTTGGTAAGCTGGCTATTGTCGATATGGTCCCCACACCCCCCACCCTCTGACTGGAAAAAGATCATTCAAAATGGCCATCCTCTGGAGACCTCCCTGGTGGCGCAGTAGTTAGGAGCTACCCGGCTGCCAAGCAAAAGGTCAGCAGTTCCAATTCATCAGCCTCTCCTTGGAACCGTACAGGGGAGTTCTTCTCCTTCCTGATAAGGTCGCTGTGAGTTGGCATTGACATCAACGGGGGACCTAAAACACCCTAGATCCTTTCTTCTTTTCTTTTGCTCTCGAACTGAGGCATCCCCACGATGCCTAAGTGAGCTCCACATTTCTTGATAACTCAAGTCTGAAATGACCACATCTCAGGGTACAGAGGAAATAGGTCACGCAGCTGCAGGTGCGCAAGCCTGAGAATTCCGGTTTCTTTTCCCAGAGAGCTCTTGCTTCCTTCCCCCTCTAGAGCTGAAGCTGCATCCAAGGCTTCTGTGCTGGAGCCCCTGTGGCGCAGTCCTTAAGAGTTCCACTGCTAACCAAAACAAACAAACAAAAAGGGCACTTGGAATACACCAGCTGCTCCTTTGAAACCCTACAGGGCACTTCTGCTCTATCCTATATGGTCACTATGAGCCAGAGTCGACTCCACCACCACAGGTTTGCGTTTGTTTTTGTTTCTTTTTTGGTTTTTGCTACTGTAAAGAACTGTTTACCGGCGGCAAATCCCACTCCCCAAGGTACAGGTATTCAGTTCTGGTCACCTTGTGTCCTAGCTCTCACTGTTCTATGTGAGGGTTGTAGAATCACTTCCATTTGGAACTATCTAAAACCTTTGGAAATGGTTTGAAAAATGCATGTAGCTGAGGTAGCTGGAGGTTCTTTTTGAAGTAAGGCTGTCTTAGCCTTAAATTTTCAGTCTGCCTGCTGGTTATATATGTATATTGGCAAATATCTGTATATACCTAAGTGAAGCAGGCTTCAGGCTGCAATAAAAAAAAGGGGATATGAAATCCATTAGATTCGAAACGACTACCTCCCTGGAAATTTGTCATGTGTACAGAAGAAATTCCCCAAGAAACACACCTAGTCCATTGTGACCACCGGGGAAAAGTAAATGCCAGAAGTGCCAAGATAGTGATGCCTATTGACAGTGATTTTTCTTTGATATAGAATGATAAACATCGTTACCACAGAGTTATCATCTGTGCAGCATCCCAAACATGGGCTGTGAGTATACTTGCAAATTTGTTTCCAAAATAAAACATTTGATTTTTTTAAATACATGTTTGTACTCCTGTCACTCATTTATTCAATAAACATTTATGTAACTCCTATTATGGGCTAGAGGAAACCCTGGTGGCATAGTGGTTAAGTGCTACGGCTGTGAACCAAAGAGTCAGCAGTTCTAATCCACCAGGCGCTCCTTCGAAACTCCACAGGGCAGTTCTACTCTGTCCTACAGGGTCGCTATGAGTCAGAATCCACTCGAAGGTACTGGGTTTGGTTTGGTTTTGTTGTGGGCTAGTCCCTGTTCAACATACCACCCATGTGTAATCATTGTGTTCTTTCCCCATTTCTAGTGTGGGAATCTGCCAATAATAAAACAAATAAAGCTCATAAACAAAAATATCATATGGCATCACACAGAAATTATAATAGGAGGCTTCAATAGATGTCTGCATGATAAACATGGCCACGTCAGAGTTATCATTTTAGTCATATCCCAAACTTGGCCATTCAGTGTGTTTGCTAATTTGTTAGATTGTAACCTAAGATTTTATGGCTAGTAAAAGAGTGCAGTTTTATAAATATGTGTTGATTAGATAATTAATAGAGAATTCCATACCATTTCATAAAATGTCTTTACATTATCCAAAGAAAATACAACCCCACTGTTCAAAAATAGATGAGAATTGAGTGTCCCCAGGAGATTCCCTTTATTATTTCAGCACACAATCTTCCTAGCCAAAGTCACTCCAATTCTCCTACCCTCTGAATCACTCTGGGATCACTATGAAGTTTTTTTTTTTTTTTTTTGTAGATTGGGAAAGTATTCTGAAGGCAGTGTGGCCTTCCGATGGCATTGACTTTGGCCTCCCCCGCCATCACTGTCAGTGTTGCCATAAACCCGTCGTTAAGGCACCAGACTTGGCTGCCCTTGAAATGAAATGGGGAAATCTGAATTTATGGGCCAGCTTGGTCCCCAGCCTAGTTCCCCGGCCAAAGAGTGTGAACAATCCTGTGTTTGTGACACCCTGGGCCTGCAGTGACCTTCCCGGCCAGCCAGGATGCCGGAGGGATCACACATTCTCTGAAATCACACTAGAGGAAGAACCAACCCATTACCCAAGGGCTGATGAATGGGCTTCTCCCCGCCCCGCCCCCCAGGACAGCCTCAGCAGGGCCCCAAGTGGGGCTTAACTTTTTTCTGTCTTGAACTTTATAGATAGAGACTCATCTGTCCTGTCTCTTAGCTGAAAATTAATCAGGCTGAAAATAGATAATAATTAGTTCTCAGTGCTAAGTACAATTATTTATTTGACTTATTATTTGATTAATAGATTACTCTGCCTTTTTATCAGAGGGCAGGCACTGTCTACTTTGTTTACCATTTTATACCCTGGTTTTTTTTTTTTTTTACCTAGCACAATGCATGGCAAAGAGTAGGTTCTAAGGAAATATATATTAAATGCATAATGATTGTGGAGGTGGGCGGAGGGGGGGACTTGCATCTCAAAGCCTAGGCTCTCATTTTGCTTTGTTTTAGCAGCATTTTCCTCAAGAGTGATTTTTTATTTTTTTCTTTTCATTATAAATACAAAATATACATCAAGTAACTTCTGCTGCTGGTTTTTGACTCAGCGACTCTCAGAATCTTCAGGATAGAGGCTTGGGATTGACCTCTTCTCCAAGTTTCAACTTTGGGCTGGTGATGAGAATTTTTTTGCTTTTGACTTTCTAACGCATATGGATGTAACCAGGACAGGCTACTCCACACACCCATAGGTAAAGACAGCCACATTTACTTTTTCAGGCAAAAAAAGTGACTTAAATTCCTATAATTTAACATCTCTGTCTTGCTGCTCCCTGCCTCCCCATGGTTTGTTTAAACTCCCAGTAGCTTACATAATCCACAAAGGGGGGTCAGCCTGACTTCCACACTTCAGCGGGGAAACGTTGGTCACTACCACACAGTTGTGGAAGATGCCCACTACGAGCCTTCAGATGATGCTGGCACAGGGCTCTGTACAGGCCGCCGGAGGTCTGGTGGAGAAAATGATTCTCTCCCTTGACCAAGATTACCCTCACGTGGGTTCCCAGAATTGCAGCTCTTAGTGCTAACATTCAGTCCCTTACATGTCCTTTCTCCCAGAAGGGCTGCCTGAGATGTTACAGGCTGACCCAAAACTTCTACCCTTTCCATCCCCTGGGATCACACCACTGTAGGCCTGGCAACTTTTCCTTTTTCAGCCATTGAAACACAAAGATCTCATTATTCCCTGTTTCTAGCAAATAGGTCTACCCACCCACTTCCTAAGAGTAGCCACCCTGATGATCTCTAAAAAACCACCAGTTGCCACTGAGTTGACTCTGACTCCTGGTGACCCCATCTATGTCAGAGTAGAACTGTGCTCCATAGGTTTTTCAATGGCTGATTTTTCAGAAAAAGATCGCCAGCCTTTCTTCTAAGGTGCCTCTGGGTGGACTCAAAACCCCAACCTTTCAGTTAACAGTCAAGTGTATCAACCATTTGCACCACCCATGGACTCTGATGGTCTCTAGGGGGCCCTATTACTCTCAGGAAGAGGGAGCTACCTACAATGCCTCGGGATAGTTTGCTCTTCCGGACTTTCTGATACCTCTCTCAGCAGAGAATAGAAGCAGGAAGAGGAGGAGGAGGGGAAAAGAGAGAAGAAGAATGGCAAGAACACTATAATAGAAGCTAAAAACCAGCAGATCATTCCACTACACAGCTATTTACAAATTGACTTCGTAGACAAATTTCCTGCCTTTCTTGGGTAGAAGAGAGACTTCCTTCTCTGAATTATGCATGCTCAAAATTTTAGGCAACAAATTTACAATCAGGAAGAAAATTGAGAGATCATTCTATTGAGTTGTCTAGCTTCAAGGTGCTGGATTTCTGCTGGACACAGTAGTAAAATAATAGAAAAAAAATTTTTTTTTTTTTTTTACACAAAACAGTATTTCAGATGATGGGGCAGGCTACTGGGGTGGAATAAACAGTGTGCTTGGATGAGAAATTTTTTCCGCCTTGGAATAAGAGTCAGATTTATTTTGATGGGGCCACATCAGGGCTGGGAGGCCACTCGTGCACAGACACCGCAGCATGTATTACCTCAGAATGGGGCTGGGGTGGCTAACAGCGGGTCAGGGCATGGCTGTGAGGCAGGACAAACTCTTGCTGAGTCAGGACTCTTTTCCAGGGACTAAAGCATGTCCTCCAGGCCCTACCGCCATCTTAAAGACACCACCTGGCACCTAATTGTTTCTGTTAGCATCTGGCTGCAGTACGCAAAGACAGGTACTGACTCACAAGGCATGATCCAAAGTGCTAATGACCATCAGTAGGAAGTCTGAAAAGAAAATATATCACGTGGTCACAAGTTGCTAATTCATGAGACAAAACTTGAAGATCAATGAAAAATCCAAAAATTTACCACAGGCTACAAAGCTGTCACGAGAAGTAAATGAATCAAGCCAAGAAACCAAGCATAGAGCCTTCAGGTGTCACAGAAATGGGCTCCCAATGATATCTAGAACTGTAAGACCTCAGAGCAGCAGCCACCGGTGAGTGAGAGTGACGGAGTTTCACAGATTCAGAGCCTATGAGCAAAGCCAACATGCACTTACCCTGGAATGTGTCTGTGCTGCTGGATCATGGTGGTGAGTTATCATGATTTTTACTTTATGGTTTGCTTCTATAACCATTATTTTGAAAATTAAAAAAAAAAGAAAAAAAAACCTGCTACCTATTTCTTCCTTTCATCCTGAGTTTGCCAGGCAAAGAGTGGGAGCAACTGGTCTCCCTGCGGGTTTGGAAATGGGAATTCAGGCTGTGAAGGAGCTGTTGCCAGTCTCCTTCAGTGGGTTAAATGTGATTCAGTTCAATCCAATTTCACAAGCAGGCACTGAGCAGCTGGTGTGTGCACGTTGGACTAGGTATTGCTGTGGGTAGATAAGGACAAGTAGGACACCCCTGCAGCCCAGGTTGAACTCATCATCAAATAGAGGCCACAGGTATGCAGATAAAAAACTACAAAACTGAACAGAGGAGGGAGTGGTATATTTTGTCCTAGGAGAATCAAGAAAGCTGCAGAGAAGGTGATGGGTGTTGAAGAATGCGTTGTAGTTGACCTTATGGGCAACCCAAGAAACAGCAAGTAAGATGAAGGAGAGTATGACCAAAGGCATGGCCACATAGAAGTGCATGAGGGGTATCGGGAGACCAGGGTACATGTGTAGCAGGATAGGTGGTGGAGGGAATTAGTTGCCTATTTCAGGACTTAGGCTCAGGCAGAAACTTAGCAAAAACCAACCAGTAACCACTGAGTGGATTCTGAGTCATGGTGACCCCATGTGTGTCAGAGCAGTATTGTGCTCTGTAGACTTTGAGGTGCCACTATGTGGACTCGAACCTCCAAACTTTCAGTTACCCAGGGACTCCAGAAGCTCATTTGTACAGGTCAAAACCTGGTTGCCCTCAACCGTAACACAGGAGGAGGAGCCCAGCTCTCTTGAGAGCCTGGTTCCAGACGGAAGTTATTTCCTCAAGACCTTGCCACTTGTGTCAGAAATTCTCAGCATTCCACTCACTGCTCAGACGACTTCTGGAAAGGTACAAATAGATGTTCCCTGAAGAGAGTGACAGAGTAACAAGCTGACTTCACCTACTTGCACTCAATGTCACTGACAACCGCCATCACTCACAATGGTTGGAACTCTAGAGCTAGGCAGTCTGCCTTCAAAGCCTAGCTCTGCCTCTTGCCAGCTGTGGAGACTTGGAAGGAGCCCAGTGGTACAGTGGTTAAGCACTCAGCTACCTAAACTCAGAATTAGAGGGACATCGAGGCATAGGGTGTATCCAACCCCACACACCAGTGCGTGAGGAGCTGCAAGTAAGACAGACTCTGCAGATTCTGGCCGCAGAGTTTAGAGAACGTGGGCACAAAGGCATTCTTCTGCCCTTGGGCATATTTACCCTCCCCATGCAGCTTCCTAGCAGGCTGCTGTAGAACAGCATCGACCAGCAGAAGTATAAGGTGAGCTACATGTGCAATTTAAAAACTTTCTAGCAATCACATTAAAAAAAGTAAAATTAATTTTAATGCTGTCGTTAGGTGCTGTCATGTAAGTTCTGATTCATAGCGACCCTCTGTGCCACAGAACGAAATACTGCCCAGCCCTGTGCCATTCTTAGAATTGTTGTTATGCTTGAGCCCATTGTTGAAGCCACTGTGTCAATCCACCTTGTTGAGGGTCTTCCTCTTTTCCGCTGACCTTGTACTTTACCAAGCATGATGTCCTTCTCCAGGGACTGATCCCTCCTGACAACATGTTCAAAGTATGTAAGATGCAGTCTTACCATCCTTGCTTCTAAGGAGCATTCTGGTTGTACTTCTTCCAAGACAGATTTGTTCATTCTTTTGTCAGTCCATGGAATAGTCAATAATCTTTGCCAACACCACAATTCAAAGGTGTCAATTCTTCGGTCTTTTTTATTCATTGTCCAGCTTTCACATGCATAGGAGGTGACTGAAAATACCATGGCTGGGGCCAGGAGCACCTTAGTCTTCAAGGTGATATTTTTGCTTTTCAACACTTTAAAGAGGTCCTTTGCAGCAGATTTGCCCAATGCAATGTGTCTTTTGGTTTTTTTTGCTGCTGCTTCCATGGGTGTTGATTGTGGATCCAAGTAAAATGAAATCCTTGACAACTTCAATCTTTTCTCAGTTTATCATGATGTGGATTATTGGCCAATTTGTGAGGATTTTTGTTTTCTTTATGTTGAGGCGTAACTCATATTGAAGGCTATATATAGTCTTTGATCTTCATTAGTAAGTGCATCAAGTCCTCTTCACTTTTAGCAAGCAAGGTTGTGTCATCTGCATAATGTGGGTTGTTAACGAGTCTTTCTCCAAACCTGATGCCCCGTTCTTTTTCATATAGTCCAGCTTCTTGAATTATTTGCTCAGTATACAGATTGAATAGGTATGGTGAAAGGATACAACCCTGACGCACACCCTTCCTGACTTTAAACCACCCAGTATCCCCTTGTTCTGTCCAAACCAACTGCCTCTTGATCTATGTAAAGGTTCTTCATGAGCACTATTAAGTGTTCTGGAATTGCCATTATAATGACATGTGCAAAGAGCTGGAGATAGAAAACCAAAAGAGAAGAACATGCGCGGCATTTCTCAAGCTGAAAGAACTGAAGAAAAAATTCAAGCCTTAAGTTACAATAGCGAAGGATTCTATGGGGGAAATATTAAATGATGCAGGAAGATCAAAAGGAGATGGAAGGAATACACACAGTCTTTATACCAAAAAGAATTAGTTGACGTTCAACCATTTCAAGAGGCGGCATATGATCAGGAACCGATGGTACTGAAGGAAGAAGTCCAAGCTGCTCTGAAGGCGCTGGCGAAAAACAGGGCTCCAGGAACTGATGGAATATCAATTGAGATGTTTCAACAAACGGATGCAGCGCTGGAGGTGCTCACTTCTCTATGCCAAGAAATTTGGAAGACAGCTTCCTGGCCAACTGACTGGAAGAGATCCATATTTATGCCTATTCCCAAAAAAGGTGATACAACTGAATGTGGAAATTATCAAACGATACCATTAATGTCATATGCAAGCAAACTTTTTTTGAAGATTATTCAAAAGTGGCTGCATCAGTATATTGATAGGGAGCTGCCAGAAATTCAGGCTGGATTCAGAAGAGGATGTGGAACCAGGGATATCATTGCTGATGTCAGATGGATCCTGGCTGAAAGCAGAGAATACCAGAAGGTTGTTTACCTGTGTTTTACTGACTATGCAAAGGGATTCGACTGTGTGGATCATAACAAATTATGGATAACATTGCCAAGAATGGGCATTCCAGAAGATTAATTTTAATCATAAATTTTATTTAACCAACTACATCCAAAATATTATAACTTAAATATATTACCAATATAAAAATTATTAGTGATATGTTTTTCATCCTTTTCTTTGTACCAAGTCTTTGAAATCCAGCGTGCATTTTACACTTAAAACCAGTTTGGATTAGCCACATTTCAAGTGCTCTATTTTTTTTTATAGCCATATTGGACTGTGCCATATGGAACTGAACCTATAACAACAGCTGGTAATCCAGTAGTATTTGTTGATTATCACCTGAGAAACCTTGGTCAAATTACTAAACCTAAGCCTGTTTTCTGCTCGGTAAAAGAGAAGTAATAATAAAACTTAAGTTGTGGGGAGCACTACATTGAGATGTGTATCTGAAGCTTTGAATATGACGATTATTTCTCTGTGTCTTTGCACATATAGTTCCCTCGGCCTGGGATGCCCTGTCTTCTCTACCTGCAAACCCTTATTCATTCTTTAAGGCCCTATTCAAAAGTCACCTCCTCTGTGAAGCTACCCATCTTGTCTCTTAGACAGTGTCAGGTGCTCCTGGCTCTGGACCAATTTAACACCTTGTTCTGACCTCTGTAATGGTGCTTCTTACCTTGCTTTGTGATTATTTATTTCCCTACCTGTCTTCTCCATGGATCAAAGGGTCTGATCTGCAACTGATCATGGAGGGCACAGGGCTGTTCCATTGCGCATGGGTTCTCCATGAGTAGGGGGCTGACTCCATGGCAACTAACAACAGCCTGTTTTTCCTGATGAACTAGGGAGGGCTTATCACATTCCATTCATTTTAAGATGTACGTTTTTCACGCTTTCGTATCTCTGGAATCAGGGTACATTTGTATCGTAATAGGCAGCATCTTTTGTTTCTCAGTGAGACAAAAAAGAAAAGTAATGGTGTGATTGTAATGTATTAGATAAATTGCAGTATTTGCCTTTGGGTTCCCAGGCACGGTGCTCAATAAATGCAATAAATGTGTCAAATGTACTGACGACACTAATAAAAGTTCACTGCTATTACCAAATATGTAAATTATTTGGCTGGCTGCCTCTCCTCCACCCGGTGGTAACTTCACCAAGGTCAGAGACTGTGGGCTCTTTCATAATGATAAGCTGGGCCTCTCTTGAGAGGCCAAAAATGAGAAGCGAGTTCAGATGATTTCTGGTTTTTGAGGAAAATGCCTACTTTTGTAAGGAAAGAAATCCCGCCTTCCTCAGTGTTGCATGGTTAGGTTTTAAATTCCTAAAGCAAAATATCTGCTCACTGCACCAGGAAGCAGGGTGGTCCAGGCTTGGGCACCGGATTGAGAAACGTGTTCTTGTGGGACCAAGCTGGGGAGAGAGCATTTTCCCTCAAAGCAACGTGTTTCCTCAGAAACCCACGAGGGCCCCCAACAGATAATCTTTCAAAGGGCTTATTACAAGACAAGAAGGGCTTTTAAATTTCAAACGTTTTAACAAAATCTTTTATCTAGGCGCTCCACTGTCAAATTGTGCTGTCTCTGCCCCAATTTGGAAACCCTGGTGGCGTAGTGGTTAAGTGCTACAGCTGCTAACCAAAAGGATGGTAGTTCAAATCCACCAGGCACTCCTTGGAAACTCTATGGGGCAGTTCTACTCTGTCCTATAAAGTCTCTATGAGTCAGAATCAACTCAGTGGCAGTGGATTTGGTTTTTTGCCCCAATTCAGAAAAATGAGAAACGAATAAGCAAAAATGCACCCCAAACTCTCTTATCAGGAGAATTCCAATGATAGTCAAACATTAGTCATCATAAGGTTAAAAAAAATAATACTTAAACCAAAAAAAAAAGGGGGAAGCTTTCTGAATGGTGGTGATCCCCAAGCTATATACCACCAGAAAGAAGGAATTTAAAAAGGCCCAACTAAGAAATGTCTGGAATGTACACAGAGTTCCTAAAGCAATATTGACTTTTAAATCTTTGAGGTTATCTCAAGGTTGTTGTTTGAAGGTACTCCTTGATTTTCCTCCAGAAAAGGATTAGAATTCCGGCCAAGTAACAGAAAGTCTCAGTCTATTTCGGGTAATCTACCTAATTTAAATAAGGAGTCCTGGTTGCCCAATGGTTAAGGGCTTGGCTGCTAACCAAAAGGTTGGTAGTTCGAACCCACCAGTGGCCCTGTCGTAGAAAAGACTGGTGGTGATCTGCTTCTGTGAAGATTACAACCTGGGAAACCCTACTGGGCAGTTCCCTGTCACGTGGAGTCGTTATGCATCAGAATCCTCTGAACGGCGCCTAACAACACTCAGATACACTGTCCTCAAAACTGCCACCCTCTCTCTGGGAATTATGTAGCACAAGCACCTGGTACCTGGTGAGAACTAAGGGTTTTATTTATTTATTTATTACTTCTTGAAAAGAAAACACTTTGCAAATGCAGGCGAAGTGAATTGCTTCCCACTTTTGGAGCCTGGTGGTGTAGAGGTTAAGAGCTTGGCTGCTAACCAAAAAGTGGACAGTTCGAAACCACCAGCCACTCCTTGGAAACCCTGTGGAGCTGTCCTACTCTGTCCTGTAGGGTCGCTAGGAGTGGGAATTGACTCACCACAATAGGTTTGTTTGCTTGTTTTTTTGGCTACCAAACCCCACCCACCTGCTGGGCCGCCTCAGTGCTCTGACAAGGGATAGCGTGCAGAGTTCCGTACTGAACCTGGCTTGATTCTGGCTGCAGGAGCTCCTGGGAGTGCTGGCCACACTGGGCCTCTCAGACCACTCTTGCATCCTGAATTTGAAAGGGAATCAATCATGCATTCTTTAACTTTCTGTTTTCCTGTCTCTTTCTTCTCTCCTCAAGTTCAATTTAATTGAAATGACTCTGGCTGATGGATCTAAAAGAATCATCAAGTAGAAGCATCCCGTCACCAGGCCCTTTTCACCAGTACACCCAACTTTCTCCTTTTGTCTCCCTCCATATTAATGTGTGACCTTAACCAGCTTCTTTCTGGAGACGATTCCTGCTGTCTGAAGCCAGCTGCCATTGAATTGATTCCAACTCATGGTGACCTCACATGTGTCAGAGTAGAACTGTGCCCCATAGGGTTTTCAATGGCTGATTTTTCAGAAGTAGATTGCCAGGCTTTTCTTCTGAGGTGTCTCTGAGTGGACTCCAATTTCCAACCTTTTGGTTAGCAGCCAAGTGTGTTAACTGTTTGTACCATCCAGGGACTCCTGTCTGACCAGAAAAAAAAAAAAACAGAACAGTTGCCTTTGAATTAATTCCGACTTATAGCTACCAAGTGTGTCAGAGTAAAACTGTGCTCCACAGGGTTTTCATGGCCTTTTGGGAGCAGATCCTTAGACCTTTCTTCTGAGGTATTTCTAGGTGGGTTTGGACTGCTGGCCTTCCAGTTAGTAGCCCAGAACTTAACCGTTAGCACTATAAAGCCACCCCCACTAAGAAAAAATTGTGGTTACTAATGGCTTAAACAACTAAGGGCCATATTAAAGTGACGCTATTCAACATATGACATTCTCCTTGCTCCATTGCAGGAGGTATTCACAATCCCTTAGAGAAGACAGACAATGACAGTTTCAATACCGCAGGGTGGGTCCTGTACCAGGCATATGAATATGTGCTATGAGAGCAGGAAGGAGGAGCTCCTAACTCTGTCTACGTAATAGCCACCGTTGAATGTTTGCTATGTGCCAGGCACGTCTCGTCCATTATTTCATTTCATCTTTATGTAAGGGCCAGCTGTCAAGTTTGACTCCTGAGGAAGGCAGACTCACCATACCCTGCCCCACAGCCCTTTCCTTTTTGACCAGCTTCCTTGCTCTAAGCTAGGATATTTTCCCCAGACCAATAATTTTGCTGAAACTAAGGAGGAAGCTAAGGAGGGACAATACAAAAACACAGGCGCAGATGAGTTTACAGAGTCACAGATTCCTTATGTGGCACAGCTTTCCAGGGAATCAGCTTCCATTCCCCACCCACACTGTCGATCCTTTGTGTGCAGCAAGATATTTCTCTCCCTTCATCTTTCCTTTAAGGTCCCAAGACTTATTAAGCACAACATGATCAACATGAATCCTATAAATCTTTTCTTTTCTTTTTAAACCTACTATGAACCCAAACTGAGGAACATACAACAAAATAACTAATTTGTATTCATCAAAAGAAGAGCCCTGGTGGCACAGTGGTTAACTGCTTGGCTGCTAACTGAAAGGTCTGTGGTTCAAACCCACCAGCCACTCCATGGAAAAAAGATGTGGCAGCCTGCTTCTGTAAGATTACAGCCTTAGAAATCTATGGGGCAATATTACCCTGTCCTATAGGATCACTATGAGTCAGAGTTGACAGGTTAATCATCAAAAGGGTCATGAAAGTCAAGGAAAAAGCGAGAACTGCTCCAAAATGAGAGACTAAGGAAATGTGACACAAAATTGCAATGCAATGAACTGGATCCTTTTGTTTTAATGGACATTATTGGTGAAGGTTAATGGAGTCTGAAAATTAGATAGCAATATAGTATCAATGTTAATTTCCTGATTTTGATAGTTGCATTGTGGTTATGTGGGAGGATATATTTGCTTATAGGAAACACTCTTTAAAGTATCCATGGGTGATAAGACATCATGTTGGCAACTTATTCTCAAATAGTTCAGGAGAAAATATTCTGTGTACTGTACTTGCAACTTTTCTTTAAGTTTGAGATTGTTTAAGAAAAAAGAAAAACTACTCTATATCCAGCAATTGCATGGGGGCATTGGTGGTCCAGTGGTAGAATTCTCCCCTTCCATGCAGGAGACATGAGATCAATTCCCAGCCGATGTACCTAATGCACAGCTACCACCTGTCCCCAGTGGAGACTTGCCTGTTGCTCTGATGCAGTGTTGCATTCTGTTCTGCCTGGGGTCGTCATGAGTCGGGAGCCAACTCAACATTCAACGATAACGTTCCAAAGATCAGCCGTTGAATACACAAAGAAAAGAAAAAGTACAAGGCTATTACTACTTTTGATAGCAAAGATGCAATAACCCAAATGTCCACCATTAAGGGACTGGTTTAGTAAATTATGGAATCCTGGTGGCACAGTGGTTAAAGAGGTTGGCTGCTAACCAAAAGGTCAGCAATATGAATCTACCAACTGCTCCTTGGAAACCCTAATGGGCGGTTCTACTCTATCCTATAGGGTCACTATGAGTTGGAATTGACTCAACAGCAATGGGTTCCATTTTGGTTTGGTTGGTAAACTATGGAGTACCTGGGTGATGCAAACAGTTAATGCACTAGACTACTAACCAAAAGACTGGAGAATCAAGTCCGCCCAGAAGTGCCTCAGAAGAAAGGCCTGTGATCTACTTCTGAAAAATGAGGCATTGAAAACCCAACGGAGCACAGCTCTACTCTGACACTCACGGGATCACCATGAATCAGAATTGACTCAACAGCAATTGGTTGAATAAACTATAGTACACACACACTCTAAAAAGGAGTAAGAAATATTTCTATGTATCACGATGGAATGATCTCCAGGATATATTAAGGAAAAAAAAAGGAGAGTACATATCTGAGAAAAGACTGTGTATGTGTGTAACATTTTAAAAACAACAACAAGGATGTTGTTGTTTTTGTGTGCCAACGAGTTGATTCTGATGCATAGTGACCTTATGCGACAGAGTAGAACTGCCTCATAGGGTTTCCTAAGCTGTAATCTCTATGGGAGGAGATCACCAGCTCTTTTCTCCCACAGAGTGGCTGGTGGGTTTGAAATGCCAACTTTCAGTTAGTAGCTGAACACTTAACCATTTTGCCACCAGAGTGCCTTACTACAAAGATTAAGTCATGAAATTAAAAAAAATAAATGATTACCTATAAGGGAAGGAAAGAAATATGGTAAAGGAGATACAAATAGGAGCTAGATAACTTTAAATATATTTTGTTTTGTAGATTTGACTTTGGTACTATGTAAAGATTCTACATGTTTATAAACAAAAGTACAGTTTAATAAAGTAATTCTTGAAAATAAAATGAAACAAATGACCGTAAATGTGAATATGGTTGGATAACCAAACAGAGAGGAACTCTTCCATGGGACTTTAAAACATTAACTTCGCTGTATGTCCCTAGGAAACCCTAGTGGAGTAGTGGTCAAGTGCTATGGCTGCTAACCAAGAGGTCAGCAGTTCAAATATACCAGGTGCTCCTTGGAAACTCTATGGGGCAGTTCTACTCTGTTCAATAGGGGCGCTGTAAGTCAGAATTGACTCGAAGGCAGTTTTTGGTGGTGTCTCTAAAGGGATATGCCCTTGAACTATGGGGTGGGGCGGGGGGAACCACTTAAACTCTTTTCAGGAATCAAATTGCTGGCAATGTTGGTAGTTATTCTGAGACTGTTATGTGTGTGTGTTTTGTGTGATAAGACAAATGAATAATTATATGCTAATCTATCATTCCCAGTGTCTCAACATTGAGAGAGAGGTAATATAGGGTTGAAAATTAAGCAAAATCCCTGTAATCCTGAATTTGCATTTAAATATCAGGATGAACTCATGATATAGATTATCTTAAAAAATAAACACATCTCCTAGCCCTGTCCACTAACAGGCCTAGACCAACCCAGTTTAGCATAATGTATCTCCAGTGCCAGAGTAAGTTCCAGAAATATTCTCCTTGGAGAAGTGCTTGCTTCCAGATTTAGAGTAGGAAACGCACAAATATGCCTAGAGTATCTTGCCATACTAGAGAGCATGAAAGTTATCAAAGACTGTTAGGATTGCATCAAAGAACTACAGAGCCGACTTTAAGAGGCTCTCACTAGCCAAAGATGAGACAATTTGAGCATCAACAATGACAGTAACTGCGATAGATTAGAACACATCAAATACATTTAGATTTATGAGGAGCTCATAATGACTCTAAAGATAATAATTGGTCACTCTTGGAAGAGACTGATGAATCAATTCATTTTTTAAAAATAACATGTAAATAAGAAGAAAAAAAATCAAGCATTTAGCCTGCCCTACTTATATGAACAGTGTCACTGGATAACAAAGTAGTAGATGAAGATAAGTTTCTTTTTACAGAAGTATCCCAGCTAATAAACAAAGAAGAAATGGTATAATTTTAATATCACAATTTTGCAACCTCTAATGAAGTAGTGGATGTAGGCATTGATCGTCAATAGCTACTGGTATCACAAAAAGAGAGAAACCAGTTATCACGTGTTTTTTTTTTCCTTGATAGGCGAATATAGCACCACTTTTTTTTTATGACTGGGTGGAATCGACTCAATGGCAGTGGTAGTGGGTTGGGTATGACTGGGTTTGCTGGGGATGACGTAGTTTTACCTCCTACTCACCCCCCTCCCCAAATTAACCTGAAGCTGATTAAGGCCTAGTTACAACTACCAATTTACAGGAAAAACAGGAGACAAAGGAGCATATAAAATGACACCACAGGGATCTAGCCAGAAAACTCGAGACTATGAGAAACTCTACGTGGTTAATAGCCCACTTTCTTCAAGACAAGAGAGATATAGATGGATGGATGGATGGATGGATGGATGGATGGATGGATGGATGGATGGATGGATGGATGGATGGATGGATGGATGGATGCATGGGCGGGTGGGCGGATGGGATAGACGCATGGATGGATGCATGGATGGATGCATGGCATGGATGGATGCATGGATGGATGGATGCATGGATGGATAGATGCATGGATGGACAGGTGGACAGACAGGTAGACAGAGGAGTAAGCTATAGAAAAAAGAAACATATTGAGACATAGCAACCAATCTCAGTGTGTGGACCTTGATTTTAAATCAAATAAGCAAACTTTTAAGACAATTATTACATTTATGGAAGATAATTTTAAAATTCAAACACTGGTTGGATATTTGATGATACTAAGGACTTATTAATTTTTTTTTTTTGGTGTGATAATGCTATTGTGGCTGTTTTAAAAATAGCCTTTCTCTTTTAGAGATTCATATGGAGCTACTTACAGATGAAATTTTATGATGTCTGGAATTTGCTTCAAAATAATGAAGAAGAGAAGGTGGGTGGAGGTGTATATCAAAGAATATTTCATATATGAACATGAGTTCACACCTATTGAAGATGAGCGATGGGTGCACAGGTTCACTCTACCTTTGCGTACACTTGAAATTTTCTTGTATGTTCTATCTTTGTTGATGCTTGAAATGTTATATAATAAAAAGTTAAAAAGTAACACCTACTGTATACCAGGGACTAAGGTTGGCATGGATACACCTAAGCTATGAATTGGTCTTATAGAAAAACATAGAACCTTTCCTTCATGACTTACACATGTGGGAAGGGAGAAGAACTTGGTGTAAAACCCTTAAGTCTCCCCTTGCTTGATGAGATGAATATGTGGTTTTCTTTGCCAAATTGGAAATTGAGAGCAGAATGCAACCCTGTCTAAACTGCTCCTCCTTCATGGAGTGCATTGAAGGCTGGAACCATTACTCAGGGTCCAGCTGCATAGCATTCCCATCCACCCAGAAACACATGTAGATATGCATGAGACCAAAATAGGGCCACATGTGGGTTTTAACAAAGAACAGCCAGACAAAAGCCCCACAGACGCCACTGACCTCTCCCTTGGCCTCTGGGCCTTCCATGGAAATGTGAACTTTCCTTTGACACTCGCGTGACACCCTCTGGCAGTTAACAACGGTCCTATAGAAAGTGGGCAGTGCCCTTTGGCTGCATCAAGGGCAGGGGGCCTGATGCTCTAGATTGCGTGCATTCACACCACAATCTCCTATTATTTCTGGGCCCCACCCTAATTGCACTTTAGCTTCGTGGTCCTTGAGGGCAGAAACATAAATTCAGCTGGACACTCGCCTGCCCAGTGTGGTGACCTTTATCATACATGCCTGGGATGTTTTCCCAAGGAATCCAAGAGAAAATGACTTCATCAGAGGCTTGTGTTGCCATGGAAATGCCCATACAGAGAACTGGGCTGGGCACAGGTCTCCCTGGGCTGGCTTTGGGCTGGCAGTGAGTTCCTTGTGGGAACCCCCTATGGGTGTCTGTTCATTCACTCATTCCTTCAAGCATTTACTGATCCTCAGCATTAGAAGCTTTGTAGGAGGTAAGGAAGAAAAAGACAAAGTGCCCTAAAGAGCTCTGAAGGTGATGGGGGAGAAAGACATGTTCACAAATAACTTTAGTTTAGGGCAGAATGTGTTCAGAGTCATGAATGAGGAATTCAGAGAAGGGAAAGAGAATTTACAACTGCAGTGGTGAAATTGTAGGAGGTGAAGTGAGATGCAAACCTTGAAAGATGAATCAAATTTAAAATTTAAGTAGTCAAGAGATGGGGGAGTGGTGGGTGGGTGATAAGAACAGAGAATTCCAGGTGGAGGGAATGTCTTGAACAAAGTCATGGAAATGAGAATTTTATGAAGCCTTCTGTACATACAGTGGGTAAAACTATTGGGGGAAGGACCTCTATAAATGCAAGGAGTACTGCAGAGCCTCAAGAACTAATACGACCTATTTTATTCCCTTGTTCATATTTACTAATCTTTCTAAATGCAGGAACAGAATGCTTATGATCTTATCTTAAAGAAAGAGAAAATTAAAAAAAGCATGATACCCAAAAAAGCAAACCCATTGCCATGGAGTTGACCCTGCAGGACAGAGGAGAACTCGTAGTGAGCCTGCAGGGCAGAGCAGAACTGCCCCATAGGCTTTCCAAGGCTGTAAATCTTTACAGAGGCAGACTGTCACATCTATCTCATGCAGAACGACAGCGGATTCAAATCGCTGACCTTTTGGTTAGCAGCTGATGGCTTGACTACTGGGCCACGAGGGCCCCTAAAATATAGTAATAAAAAAGCATAAAAGTAAAATAATCAACAATTGCCTGGAACAGACCAACCAATCCTGGAAGTGAAAGTCAAAATGATGTGTGGTGCAGCTCCACTTATCCGGCTCTTCCCAATTTCATGTTGGATCAAACAACTCATCAACTTCTTGGTAAACAATGAAAGATCCACATGGTTTTTGTTTTGCTTTTTTAAAATTTTATTGTGGTAAAATACGTATAATAAAGTATCTGTCATTTTAACATTTACAGTTCTGTGGCATTTTTAATTATATTAACATGTCATGTAACCGTCACCACCATCCATTTCCAAATATTTTTCATCACTCTAATAGAAACTCATCCCTGGGTGGCACAAATGGTTTATGCTCAACTACTAACCTAAAGGTTTGCAGTTGGAATGGACCCAACAGCTTCGTGGAAGAAAGGCTTGGCAATCTGCTCTGTAAGGATTACAGCCAAGAAAACCTTATGGAGTAGTTCTGCTCTGTAATACGTGGGGTCGCCATGAGTTGGAGTAGACTGGACAGCAACGGATTTTTAAAAACAGAAACTCAGTACCCCTTAAGCAATAACTGCCCTTTTCCCCTCCCTCCAGCTCCTGGCAGCCGCTAATAAACTTTTATCTCTATGCACTTGTCCCTTCTAGATATTTCAGATAAGTGAGATCATACAGCTTTATCCTTTTGAGCCTAACTTATTTCACTTGTTATGTATTTCATTATTTCGTGATGTAGCATGCATCAGAATTGAATATCTTTATGGCTGAGTAATATTCCATTGTACGGATATACTACATTTTGTTTATCCACTCATCTGTTGATGGACACTAGGGTTGTTTCCACTTTTGGCTGTTGTGAATAGTGCTGCAATGAACATTGGCGTACAAGGTTTGGTTTTTATGAACCTCAAGGCTATTGACATTTTTGGCTGGATAATTCTTTGTCGTGAGAGGGCTATCCTGGGCATTGCAGGGTGTTTAGCCGTATCCCTTACCTTTACCCACTAGGTGCCAGTAGCACCCTCCTCCACCAGTGTGACAAACAAAAGTATCTCCAGATATTGCCAAATGTCCCCCTGGGGGGGGAGCAAAGTTGCCCTGGTTGAGAACCATTGATCTATATAAAAAAACCAAATTCATATTAAAAGCTTAAATTTATTGAGTGTTTATAATATACAAGGCTTTGTAGTAAGCGATTTACACATATTATCCCATTTAATCCTCGCAAACCCCCCTTAAGGTATAGGTATAATCATTATTTGCATTTGACAGATGAAGAAATTGGAAGTATTTATCAACTTGTTAAAACTCATTACCCATGAATAACAGAGCCACAGTCTGACCCAGGCAGTTGGACTCTGGCACCTAAAAAAAAAAAAAAGTTGCCATTGAGTCTATTCCAACTCATGGAAACCCAATATGTGTCAGAGTAGAACTGTGCTCCAAATAAACACCAAGCTATATTGTATAATATCCTGGGGTTCCAGGGCCACTGTCACCTGGAGGTGTAAGCCAGAGTGTGGGCACCAATAACAGGAGACCCTTGCTAGCAGTCCCAATGAGAGTAATTGCTGGAAACCAGAGCCAGCATGCCCTAGCATGGCTCACTCCTCTCCCAGGATAGCCACGAGTGCCCTCCTCACTGGCTCATGGTCTTTCTCTCCTCCCCATCATGCCCTTGAAGACCCCATGGCTCATCTGAATCCCACATTGGCAACATCTTTTCTGGAACAACTTCTACTCCTGTCCATCCCTCATGACAGTA
The DNA here is from genome assembly GCF_030014295.1 of Loxodonta africana. Taxonomy (NCBI): domain Eukaryota; kingdom Metazoa; phylum Chordata; class Mammalia; order Proboscidea; family Elephantidae; genus Loxodonta; species Loxodonta africana. The sequence continues at coordinate 146,150,966 of NC_087344.1, read as the reverse complement.
CCCCTCTGGTTATTAACAGGTTGATCTCTTCTGGAGTGTTTCTGGAGTACTAATTTGGCTTCAATTCACCCAGGAAGGGTAAAATTGTCCTGTGAGGCCACAGGGCATGAAGTTCAGTTACGGACTCTGCAGTGGACATTATGAGTTCCTCTTTCTCTCAGTAACTGCACTGATGGTAATTCAGGCATCCATAACACCCCAATGCAGTGGTGTCGCTAGGTGGATACTGGGAATTTGGACTGCACCTGGTGACACTGTTGGAGTGGGTAACATCAAAAAGAATGTCTATAAAATGTGCAGTGTTTCAGCAGAAATGTATTGTTATAAAAACATCCCAGTAGTTAGTTATAATAACAAAACTTTTTCTGTTTCATTATACCTCTAAGGCTAAAACTCTATGCTAATTTACTTTTTGAACCTTCTAATGCACTCCAGTCAGAGCTGTCATTATTACCCAATTACAATGATGCTTTGAATCACGTGGCTTCTCCTGCAGGTACTACAAGTACGCACTGTTGTTTTCATTGCTGCCAGGGTTTTTAAAGTCGCTGATTTTGTCAAATCTTCTGGTGTTTTAGCTACAATATTGTGGTAATTAGAGTTTGGAACCTATATCAATAACTTTTTTGAGAGTGAAGTAGTAATTAAAGGAAAAGAAGGAGAAATTTTTAAAAGGCTTCCACTCAGTTACTAATAATGTAATTCAGTGTAGAAAAATTTCACAAAACAATTTAGTTGTTCATATTCATATAATCTAAGAAATATTACGTTTAAGCAATTTACAATTTATCACATACTATTCTATGATTTCAATTAATAATAAACATTACTAAGGATTCTGTATGGGCTGCTACAGGAAGAGGTCCATGGGGGGCTGATACCATGAGTTACCACACTGGGTGACACCAACCCTAGTTACACCCCTGCCTCCACACAGTCCTGATCTTAGGCAATATGTAGGTGAATATTCCACAAATATTCAAAGACAAATCTGAGTTCAAATTCTGATTCGACTGTGTACTAGATGTGCAATCTTTTGCAAGTTAATTACCTTTATGAGCTTCAGTTTCTTTACCTGTATAACAGATAGGAGTCCCTGGGTGGCCTAAATGGTTACATGTTGGGCAACAGGCAACATCCTTGGTTACTTTACATACTACTTTTGGGGCCAAGTAAAGACTGAATGGGCAAAGTTAGAGAGCAGAAAATGGGAGTAGACCACTTAGAAAGGAGAGCCACAGGAAGGAAGCAAAGAAGGGAGGGAGGGACATAGGGAAGAAAGGAGAAAAGGAGGAAAAGAGAAAGGAAAGGAAAGAAGGGGTGAAAGAAGGAAGCTGCTTTCTCCTGCCTTGGTAATAGTCACTCAGAGGGATATTTCCAGCTGGCTTATCCGTGAAGAGAAGCGTTTCCGGTGAGACTGAGGCATAGGCGGTGGGGACCATGACTGCTGTGGAGCTCCATCACTCACTCACAAAGCATGTGCTCTCTGAGGAGGGGTGTTGACAACACCATTTTCACCTCAGAGGGAGGGATGTTTCCGCCTTATGTGGAAGGGCACGTGTGAGGGACATTTGCCAAGTAATGCGTTTCAGACTCAGGGAAGAAACTGACTGCACCACAGAAAGAGTCACCCAAAGAGCTGTGGAGAAAATGGGACCAAGATGTTGCCTCAGACTCCCTGAGTTCCCGGTTCTGAACCACCCTCTGCATATCCAAAACCCTGTATCACAAAGGCTGTATTTAGAAAGCAGAATTTTACAATTGGCACATTTCTGTAAACACATAGGTTTAATTCCAATTTTACAGCTTGGCTACTCTCTGTAACACACAGTCCATAAAGTATTTACAATGTCGTTTGAGATCTATATACTATTTACATTCCCTGTCCTCCATGCAGGTAAAATGGATCTAGGAACTTGGCCAGAGTCCCAGGGAAACAGCTGGGATTAAACAGAAACCACCAAAAAATAAAGCAACAACAAGAACTCTCAGTGGGACATGAAGGGGACAAGGAACTCCAAACACAAACCCCCAAAGTAAAGAGGGTACAAACCACACGTGAGCAAGCTGAGGGAGACAGGGGGTTTTGGGGCCTCCTTTAGGTGACCAGATGGGTGTTCAGTCCCACCTCACAGTCTAGGGGTTACGTGAGTTAGTTTCTCTAACACTCCATCAAATAATGCCTTTCTTTGGATATTCAGGGGCTGAGGTAAATGTCCTTTGTCATGTGCCATCTGAATTTCTCCAGCAGTCACCTGTACCCTCTAAACCTTCCCTTCCATGTGGCACTTGGTCTGTGCCTGGGTCACTGACATGGACATTGCACCAAATACAGTACCACAGCTCAGCTCCCAGTCAGCTCAGGGAGGCTGCCTAGAGGTAGCCCAGAGCTGGTGGGATCCCTTGGCCTGCCCTGAGTTCACCCCTCCTCTCACATACTTTGGACATATTACCAGGAGGGATCGGTCCCTGGACAAGGACATCATGCTTGGTAAAGTAGAGGATCAGCAAAAAAGAGGAAGACCCTCAACGAGATGGATCAACACAGTGGCTGCAACAATGGGCTCAAGCACAACGGCATTGTGAGGATGGCGCAGAACCTGGCGGTGTTTTGTTGTGTTGTACAGAGGGTCGCTATGAGCTGGAACTGGCTCCACAGAACCTAACAACAACAACATGAGGCGTAGACCCAGGACTCTTTGAGTAGAGCAATCATTAATGCACTCAGACGCTAACTGGAAGGGTGGAGGCACCTTGGAAGAAAGGCCCGACAATGTACTTCTGAAAGATCAGCCATTACAGACCCTGTGTGATACACAGGGCTCACTATGAGTCACAGTCGACTGTACAGCAACAGGTGAAGGGGTAAAATCAGGTTTGGTGAGGCCTCAAGTACATATAATTTTTTGACCTTTTTAAAGACAAAGAATACAAAATGCAAAATTAGATACAGGGTCTTGGGAGGTGCTGTATTAGAAACAAGGCCCTGATGTTTAACAAACAGCTTTGCAGTCAGCCCACTCCCTCCCCAGGCTCTGATCACCTGAGGAGATCTTTGATGGCTCCCATCTGGTGGTAGGAAGCAAAACTTGACCTAACTTCCTTGTTCAGGGTAGAAAGCAGAAAGATCAGGGTAAAAAGTAAAAAGGAACTCAGCAAAGCTGAGGACTAGATTGAAGTACTGATATAATCAATTCAAAATTAATCATTTAAAAATATCATTTTAGAAACTGTCACTCTAAAATATTTGCTGTTTTAAGTAGAATTATGAGATATTATATATCAGTACATAGAATTTTACATTTACAGATTTTTGTTGTTGTTGCTGTTACTCTTCAATCCCATAAACCCCTGGAGACATGGATCACCCATTGCCTTCGGACCCCAAAATTGAGCTGTTTCACAAGGGAAAACCAAAGCGGGGGGTCAGGCATAGACTGAGCTCTACCTTTTGCCTTTAGAGCTAGCCTGGCTGTCATCAGGAGCAAGGCTAAGGCAGAAGGTTTAGCTCATCTCCTGCTTAGATTTGATTTTTTGGCTACTCGATCTGCTGTGATAGGACGAACAGAAGGAGACGTTTCAGGATCCATAGTGAACTAAACCAGTGAGTCGAGTAGGCCCATTCCGTCATTGTTGTTTTTAGGTGCTGTCCAGTCAGTTCCAACTCATACCGATTTGATGTACAACAGAACAAAACCCTGCCCAGTCCTGTGCCATGCTCACAGTTGTTGCTATGTTTGAGCCCATTGTTGCAGCCAGTGTCAGTTCATCTTGCTGACGGTCTTTCTCTTTTTCACTGACCTTCTACTTTACCAAGCATGATGTCCTTCTCCAGGGACTGATCCTTCCTGATAACATGTCCAAAGTACATGAGGGGAAGTCTTACCATCCTCACTTCTAAGCAGAGCTTTGAACCAGTTCTTCCTGGTTCAGTCATGGCTGAGGAAGCAACACTGAAACAGACCTGAATTTTTTAAATTTTGGTGAACCAGAACCATAACCGGAACAGGAAAAATTACGGGTTGAAACCTTGCTAGAAAATCTCCCTCTTAAAAAACAAGGGCAGGGTTCACGTTGCATAGCAGCCAAAGCTCTTGCTCATTGGATTTTGTGAAGAGGGAAACAGTGGCCCCCCACTCAAAGATGGTGGCCAGTTGCACTATTTTGTAATGTGCTGCTCTCCTCAGTCCTGGCAATAATCCAATCTCATGCATCAGGCACCTGAAAGGGCTCACTACACCTCTTCCCAGTCTCCTATTCTAGGGCTTCGACCTGTAATTTTTCGTGCCGCAGTTATGGCTCCAGATCACCCAAATTTTTAAAAATCAGGTCTGTTCCAGTTTTGCTTTGTCGGCCATGACTGAATCTGTTCGAACCTGTTTGACGTCCTGCTTCCAAGGAGCATTCTGGCTGTACTTCTTCCAAGATAGATTTGTTTGTTTTTCTGGTAGTCCATGGTATATTCAATATTTTTCACCAGCACCGTAATTTAAATACATCAATTCTTCTTCTGTCTTCCTTAGTTGTCCAGCTTTTGCATGCATACGAGGAGACTGAAAATACCATGGCTTGGGTCAGGTACACATTAATCCTCAAAGTGACATCTTTAACACTTTAAAGAGGTCTTTTGCAGTGGATTTGCCAATGCAATACATATTCCATCACAGGAGAGGGTATCTATGCTTCCAAAAGTACAGGCAGCACCTCAGACCAGAATAGGCCGTGCAGAGGTTCTTGTTTACGCCAAGTGGCTGTACATGAGGCCTGCTGGAAGGACTCCAATCCAGCAGTAAGACCTGGATTAGAGAAAGTGTCCTCAGTATGCCATGGCCTCTGTTATTGGAAACCCCAAACCAGACAGTGTCAGGAAACCAAGTGTGACCCTGGGAGGGGTTAGAATAAGGCTTTCATTGGGAGGAGGCACAGGCAGGTAAGGGGAGCAGAGTGAGGAAGGGGGACATATCCACAGAAAGGAAAGGACAAAGACAGGGCCAGCCAGCTGCCCTTAGCTCCTGCTCCTGAGAGTCAGTGTCTCTTCTGTGCCCAGAAACTGTCCTCCATGGGCTGAAGCTGGGCCACCAGTGGGCCTCAACCTGCCCAAGAGAGCAGAGGAGGCTGGGACAAAGGTTGGGATTCCAGGGACCATTTCTTTTAATGCTTACTGGAAGGGAACAAAGGTGTTTTTTAGGAGGTTCTCTGTTCATCACAAATCTCCTCACTTTGAAAACTTCATAGTGGCATTTCCTGTTTGTATCTGTCTCCTCTCACTAGACTGGAAGGTCCCTGGAAGCAAGTGCCTTATCTAAATAGTAATAGCTTCCTCTTATTGAGATCTTGCCATGTGCTAGGAATTATTCCACGTATTTTATCTTAAAAGTCTCACTCACAAAACCATCTCAGACTCAAGGTTCAAACCATAATTTACTTCTCTAAGATCACTGGCACAGTGGTTAAGAACTTGCCTGCTAACCAAAAAGACAGCAGTTCGAATCCACCAGCCACCCCTTGGAAATCCAATGGGGCACTTCTACTCTGTCCCATAGGGTCGCTATGAGTCGGAATAGACTTGGCACTAACAACAACCACAAAGATCACACAGCGGGCAGTGGTGGTTCAGTGGTCGAATTTTTGCCTTCCACTCAGGAGACCTGGGTTCGATTCCCTGCCAATGCACCTCATGTGCAGCCAACACCTGTCTGTCAGTGGAGGCTTGTGTGCTGATACACTGCCAACTCAATGGCAGCAAACAACAAGATCACACAGCTAGTTAAGTGGTGGAGCCAGCAAACAACCCCAGGATGTCAGATTCCAAAGCCATTTACAAGATGCTTGTCAAATTAATTGACCTAGTTCCTACTGGGTATGAAAATATGAATATACTCAACTCCTGATTTGTGATGATTAAAAATGACCATAAAGCAATCCCAAATTCATCAATGTTTCATCCTGGAATGTTTTTGCCCATACGTTTGAATATGGGTGTATTTGCTATTCTAGGAATTCATAATTCAAAGTAATTAAGATACTAAGTAGAGAAGCTCAAAATTATAAATTTTCCTACTCTGGTTTTCCTCCTAGAACTACTCATTACACAGAGCCAGCCCTGAGCCTATTTCTTTTCTGCATCTGTCACCTCTCCCTACAGCTTTAAGTACCTAAATACTAACGACTCTTACTTTTCTATTTCTAGCCTTGAGCTCCCCTAAGCTTCCAGACACATATTCAGCTGCTTACTTGACATCTCCACTTGGATGCTTAACAGGCGTCCCAAACATCATCCACAACAGAACCCTTTGTTCTACTATCTTCTCAACCTGTTCTTTTCCCAGTCTTCACCATCTCAGGAAGTAACATCACCATCCACCCAACTGCTAAAACCCAACACTTAGGATTCATTTTGATTCCTTTTTACTCTCCCTCCACAGCCAATTTATTACCAATTCCTGTTGGTTCTTCCTTCAGCATACATTCTGAATCTTGTTTAAGTCACCGTCTGTCCTAGTTATCTAGTGCTGTTATAACAGAAATACAACAAGTTTATGGCTTTAACAAACAGAAATTTATTCTCTCACAGTTTAGGAACTAGAAGTCCAAATTCAGGGTGCCAGCTCCAGGAGAAGGCTTTCTCTCTCTGTTGGTTCTGGGGAAATCAATGTTCCCCTGGTCCTAGGAGTTTTTCAGCACAGGGATCCCAGGCCCAAATGATGCACTCTACTCCCAGCTCTTCTTTCTTGGTAGTAGGAGGTCCCTCCCTCTCACTGATCACTTCTCTCTTTTATATCTCAAAAGACATTGACTCAAAATACAACTTAATCCTGTAGATTGTGTCCTGCCTCATTAACATAACTGCCTCTAATCCTGCCTCATTAACGTCATACAGGTTAGGATTTACAACACATAGGATAATTACATGAGATCACAAAATGGTGGGCAACCACACAATACTGGAAATCATGGCCTAGCCAAGTTGACACACATTTTGGGAGGATGTAATTCAGTCCATAACACCATCTATGTAGTAGGTTCATAGAAGCCTCAGTCTATCCATGTATAAAATTGGTAGTCCAGCTATTCTACTTTCTTGGCAACTATTTCAGTATCAAAAATGCTAAGAGAAATGCTAAGGAGCCCCAATGGTACAAACAGCTAGGCTGCTAACTCAAAGATTGGTTGTTCACACCCACACAGCAAGTCTACAGGAGAAAGACCTGGTGATCTGTAAAGATTACAGTGTAGGAAACCCCATGGAGCAGTTCTACTCTGTCACATGGGGTTACCACGAGTTGGAATCAACTCAATGGCACCCAACAATAAGAGCCACCAAGCAAAGACAACAGAAATTTTCCTAGGACACCCTTGCCCAGAAAAAGGGGACGGTCCTTTCCAGACCTGTGATTCTGATATAAAATTCAAGATGCCACACAGTCCATTACCAAAATATTTCCTGGTCTATCTACCAATTCTGTACTGCAAAATTCCCCTCTTGGGAATAATCATTTTCTTAGTTCAAATTGAGAATTTTTTTTTTTTTAGATGTCAACTGTTTAAAAACTGAAGATAACGTAGGTATATCATGTTTACCTAAAAATAAAAACTGAAGGTTAACTCATTTTGATGAGGACGTATTTTTTAAAAATGGCAAAGATGGTCTCGGAGTAAACTGGGCAATCACTAAATCCCTTAGCAGCATTAAATAAATTCCTCTTCTGTGAAGTATCAGGAATTGTTTATTTCTCCATGCCCTCACAGGCAATCTGGATTTTCAGTTAGACATCACAGGGTAGACTGAAATGGGAGCTGCAGTTGCTGGTAGATTAATTATAATTTTTTTTCAACATACTCTTCCAATTATTCAATTGACCTTAAAAAGTAGATCTAAAAATCTTGGAGTCTATAACATTTTGGGTCAGTTTATATAAGAGAGAGAGAGAGAATGTGTGTGTGTGTGTGTGTGTGTGTGTTTAACCTTGCCCAGAATTCCTTGACCATCTGCTGCTGCTCTGTGCACTGATGGGCCCTGAGCAATACTGCAGAAATACAGATAGTACCACTCCAAGGCTGTGGTCTTTCATATACATTCCTGGGAAATGTAATGCTTGTGGTTTCCAACCTCATCTCTCTTACAATACAGATATGAGCCAATTTTCCTTTGAAAAGAACACATGTACTTCAGTGTACATTAAGATCAATTTGAGATTTATAAAGACAGTAGAGCCACTTGGGTTTAATACTTACTAAATCTCCATTACACTGTATCAGACTTAGTTAACGTTTAAATTCTAACTTAATTGTGACAGGCTTCCTTCTGTTTACATTTCTGAGATTAAACAAGCTATCACCTCCTCAGTGGTCCCTCTTAAAAAGAAACACAGCTGGCTTAAAGTTGTTTTTGGTCCCCAAGTCCTCCTTTCCCACCTTTTTTTCCTTCATAGATAAAGAAAATATAGTTCTACTCCCAGCCCAGCTGTTAGGGAAATATAAACTTGTATTGACAACTAAATTAAATATAAAAACATCTACAGTTTGATTCAAAATTTGCAGGAGTTAACTTGGGGATCATTGACTGATAATTGCACTGTATTGGTAATAGAGAATAGCTTCTGATTGTTTCTCTGTCAGTTATACTAAACCAAAGGAAAAACAAAAAAAACAAAAACCCCCATTGCCGTCAAGTGGATTCCAACTCATAGCCACCCTGTAGGACAGAACAGAACTGCACCGTAGAGTTTCCAAGAAGCACCTGGTGGATTCAAACTGCCAAACTTTTGGTTAGCAGTCGTAGCTTTTAATCACTACACCACCAGCATTTCTGTCAGTTATACTGGAAGCTACTAATTAATAGTTTAAACTTGGAAAACCATAACGGCAATTAACTCGTATTCCATGCCTTCCCATTAGAAAGCTCTTTGCTAACTAAGGCTGCTTACAAAAATATTATATAAAAATTAGATCTCTCAACAGCATACTTAGACTCTTGTTGGATATGTTAATGAGATGGCTATTAGATTAGGTGAGCTGCCTCTGGTTAGGGCTCTATTCAACGTACTGGATAACTGAGAGGAGTAATTCTAACAAAGTTGTTGTTAGCTGCCATCAAGTTGGCCTCCAACTCATAGCAACCCCATGCACAGGGAACAAAACGCTGCCTGCTCCCAGGCCGTCTCCGTGATCAGTTACGAATTGGACTGTTGTGATCCATAGGATTTTCGTTAGCTCATTTTCAGAAGTAGATCTCCAGGCTTTTCTTCCTAGCCCATCTTAGTCTGGAAGTTCCACTGAAACCTGTTCAGCATCATAGGAACATGCAAGCCTCCACTGACAGCCAAGCGGTAGCCACGCATGAGGTGCACTGGCTGAGAATTGAACCAGGGTTGCCTGTATGGAAGGTGAGAATTCTACCACCAAACACCAACGTCCCATTCTAACGAAGAATTTAATTTTGATCTCCATGTAGCAACTATGTAGATAATTCCCCAAAAGAAAGACCGGTTGGAAAAAGGAAAATAAACAGAATTTGGAAGCAACTTTGAGTTGTAGTTAATAGAGCAGGATACAGATGTGGTCAGAAACGGCTAAGGAAGAGAAAGAAGGTGGTCTGAAATGGTAGGTATAAATTAAACTCCTTGTGGTTAAGTGGCTTTTAGGGCCATGACTTTGGGTTTACATTACTCACTAGCAAGTATACAGAAAAAGAAGTTAACTAAAGCACAAACTGCAAATAATAAAGCCGAAACTCCAAGGTTTCAATAAGCATGAGTTTGCTCCAACCTTCCCTGCACAGGTCATGAATCCAGACCCCTTTTGTATCTTTGTTACATCTTCAATATCTGTATGCTTAGTTTTACTCAGAGAGGTGCAGTGAAGCTCAGTGGTTCTATCAGGGGAAAAGGTGGAGCATGTTGGTTAAAATCAGACGGCTGAGTTTTCATCACTTTCCAAATTGTGTAACCTCTCTGAGCTCAATTTCCTCATCGTAGCAACCCTATAGGACACCGTAGAACTGCCCCATAGGGTTTCCAAGGAGGAGCTGGTGGATTCAAACTGCCGACCTTTTGGTTAGCAGCTGAACTCTTAACCACTGCACCACCAGGGCTCCATCTATAAAATAGGAGTGATAATTTTGTGCATATGTCACAGAATTACATAAATGCCTGGCACATGTGGAGAATTCAATGAATGGTAGATACACAAATTATGACTTAAAGGTAGATTTTTGCCTTCAATCCGTTCTTCATGTAACAGACATAGAACTGGATGGGAACACCTAGAGAGAAGGTTTAGAGGGAGAAGAGTTAGGAGAACCCATTCGACCCCAGAAGCAGAGCATGTCACTGCCCCGTTCAGAACCTGCGGTGTTCTCTTATTAAAAACCAAACCACTTACCCTGGATTTGATCCCAACTCACAGCAACCCCATGTGTGTCAGAGTAGAACTGCGCTCCATAGGGTTTTTGATGTCTGATTTTTTGGAAGTAGATCTCCAGGCTCCTCTGGGTGGGCTCAAACCTCTAACCTTTGAGTTATCAACCAAGTGTGTTAACCATTCACACCACCCAGGGATAGCCTCTCACTATACCTAGAATAAAAGCAAAGTCCTCAAATGCCTTCTTGATCTACACTCCTCTCTGATCTCATGCCTCTACCACGGTCCCCTTCATGTCCTCTGTGTCAGCCACATTTTCCTCCTTCTGTTCTTTGAACAAGCCAAGCATCCATCTGTGTTGGGCCCATTGTACCTACTGTTCCCTCTACCAGGAAGCCTTTTTTTTTTTTTTTTCCCATATGTCTGTTGGCTTGCACCCTCACTGCCTTCAGGTCTCTGCTCAAATGCCTTTCCACCCTAGCTAAAAATAGCACCCCTTTTGGGGATCTATCTTCCCACCGTATCTAAAAACAGCACCCCCGCTCTCCATCCCCTTACCCTGCTTTATTTCTCTCATGACACTTCCTACTCTGTGATGTTAAAATGTGTTTATTTATCTACTTATTGGTTACTTTTCTCCCCCTCTAGAAGGTAAGCTTCATTAAAGGCAATGACTGTTTTATTCGCTGCTGTATTCCTAGAGCCTAGAACCATGCCTGACACATAGTAGGTGCTCGATAAATATCTGTGCACAGAATGAGTGAATACCAGACAAAGCAGATTCTCACTGATTAGTATAAGCCTTAGTGGGCATCAGAATCACCTGGGATATCAATGCATGGACCCATTACCAGAAATTTAGATTTATTAGATCAGGAGTGGGATCCGGGAATCTGTATTTTAACTAGCATCCTAGGTGATTCTGAAGCAGTTCATAGACTACACCTTCAGAAACGTTCATCCAAAGTGAAAGGTCACACCCACTGTAAACCCTGCGGAATCAGTTCTCCTCTGAAACACGTGAGGTTACCGCAAGTCAGAGCAGTTGACTTGAGAGTGGTTGGTCTGGTTTTGGTTGGCATACCTGGTTAGGCAGAACCTGACATTACTTTTAGCTGGGGCTGTTTCTGTTTAAAAGTTGTCAGGCTCTGCTCCATCTGGAGCCCTAGTGATGCAGTGGTTATGAACTTGGCTGCTAACCAAAAGGTCAGCAGTTCAAATCCACCAGGCACTCCTTGGAAACCCTATGGAGCAGTTCTACTCTGTCCTGTCGGGTTGCTGTGAGTTGGAATCAACTCTACAGCAACAGGTTTGCTCCATCTAGGAAGATGATAAATTTTGCTGGAGTGAGTCTTTGTTCTGTGAGCGATCACTACAATGGCCCTGGCCGCTCTTACTTAAGTGTCTTAAGACTTAAATGTCTTAAGGCATTCAGTGCCCCAGAGGAGGGAGGCAACAGGAATATTTTTTTGAGGCTTGACAAAGGCTGCCCCTCCCATAAAGGGTTTATGCAGAAGTTTACTTATTAGAGTTTCTCTGAGAAGACAAAAAATAAGTAAATAAATAAAACCCAGCCCCTTGCCATCGAGTAGATTCTGACTCATGACGACCTCCTATGTCATAGGGTAGAACTGCTTTGTTGGCTTCAATTTTTCTTGGCTGTAATCTTTTCAAAAGTAGATTGCCAGGCCTTTCTTCTATTGTACAACTGGGTGGATTCAAACTGTCAACATTTAGGTTAGTAATCAAGAGCAAATCATTTGTGCCATCTAGGAACCTTCTCTCTGAGGATCGAGAGGGTCCAAACAAGGTTTGTTTTGGGAAAAGGACGTCTTAGACTTCAGGGGAGAGCTCATGGAGAGGGGACAGAGGAAAAGGGGAATTAGGGTGAGGTCCTAAAACCCAGGCTAGGGCCTGAGCTATCAAAATGGAAAGGTATTGGGAAGGAAGCTTTGCTCTCAAGGCTCAAACTGAAAGGATCCCATACTTCACCAACCTCCTCTGGGATGGCTGGCTCCTTGACAGCAACGTGTTGTTGTTGTTAGGTGCCACTGAGTCTATTTCGACTCATAATGACCCGATGTGACAGAGTAGAACTGCCCCATAGGGTTTTCTAGGCTGTAATCTTTTTCGTTGCTGTTGTTGAGAATATACACAGAAAACAAACCAACTCAACAGTTTCTACACGTACAATTCAATGACATTGATTACATTCTTTGAGTTGTGTAACCATTCTCACCCTCCTTTTCTAAGTTGTTCCTCCCCCACTAACATAAACTCACTGCCGTCTAAGTTTCCTATAAAATCTTTCAAGTTGTTGTCACTTTGATTCCATATAAAAAAATATACATAGTATTAAAAGAGCGTAATGCTCAAGGCAAATATTTTTTAGTACTTAAGCTAAACTGTTGTTTGGTTTTAAGAAGACTTTGAAGGGTATTTTTGGTTTAAGGTTTAAAGATTATCTCAGGGCAATAGTTTAAGGGGTTCATCCAGCCTCCATGGCCCCAGGAAATCTCTAGAGTCCATGAGAATTTGAAATTCTGTTCTACATTTTCCCCCTTTTGATCAGGATTCTTCTAGAGAGTCTTTGATCAAAATGTTCAACAACGGTAGCCAGGCACCATCCAGTTCTCTGGCCTCATGGCAAAGGAGGCAGTTGTTCATGGAGGCAATCAGTCATACACTCCATTTCCTCCTCCTGTTCCTGACTCTCCATCTTCCTCTGTTGCTCCAGGTGAATAGAGATCAATTTTTGTGCCTTGGAGGACAGCTTGCAAGCTTTTAAGATTGCAGGAACTACGCAACAAACTAGGAAGTAGAATAGAAGCACATTATTAGGCCAATTAACTGTGATGTCCCACAAAACCATGACCCTAAACTTCCAAACCAAGGAATCAAATCCCATGAGGTGTGTAGCTGTACATAAGTAAGACTGTAATCTTTATGGGGGCAGATCGCCAGACATTTCTCCTGTGGAGCCGCTGGGTGGGTTCAAACTATCTTCACTCAGCAGCTGAGCACTTAACCTTTGCATCACCAGGGCTCCTTTGGGAACAACTAGGCATTGAATTATAAAGAGTTGTAACTTTGGAAGCCTGAGTTGTGACCCGTTTGGTCAAGTGTAACACTAAGGAGTGTTGTCCTTCCTCAAGAACCACTTTTACCCTCTGCAGGAATCTGCACTGACTCTTATTGGTTTTCCTGTTTGTGTGGCACATCTCAGCAATAATTGCTCCATTTTCCTTTGAAAATGTTGGAAAGAGAACCCTGCATTTCTGAAACTTTGTTAAAGTGGTTTTTATGGCACAAAACAAACCGTTCCTAGTTTAAATGTCCACTTTATTTAACCTGGTAATAAGAAACAGTCTCTTCTCTGGGCTGGCTTCTCTGCCTTATTATTATTCCTGCCCCATAAACCTGTTGCCATCGAGTTGATTCCGACTCGGCGATGTGAGTGTTGTCATTTACTTGTTTGTGACCTGTAGGATTTTAAACAAATGGTGTAAATTTAAGAAATCTAATTACCAAGTCATATTGTTGCCATCCTAGAATCAAGTCCTTGAGATCAATAGTGGCCTTGTCTGTGTGTTGGTGTGTATTTTCCAAAACAGCTGTGGCAGTTTCCAAATGTCACCGCTTTCCTTTGCATTTTAATCACCCCCACTGTAAACCTCTTGGCTGGGTGCTGGGTGAGTGTTAACATAAGGGAAAATCTGACAAATTTGATATCAGGATCCTTCACTCCTTCATTCCTCCTTTCCCCCAGACAACTAGGCTCTACACACACACACACACAATGGAGAGCACTGTGCTAAAAACAGAGGTCCAGAAGGATGGTTCTTTTGGGTTTTCTTATCAAGCCCCCGTTGCCTTCATTTGATGGGACAGGATACTGCAGCTCACAGGACGTCTTTGACTAACACTGTCAATAACAGAGTGAAAAATCACAGAAGTGAGATTTGCACGCAAAGTTCTCAACCAAGACTCATTTCTCTTTTTTTGTTTTTAATAGGTACTAAAAAAAAAAATTTTTTTTCTTTTTTTTTATTCACTGAGGGCCTGCTAAGTACCAGGTTTAGTGCTGTTTCTGCATTAAATCATTCAGCCCCCGACCCCTATGATGTATGTATCATGTCCATCATACATATGGGAAAACTGAGGCAGGCTCCTGAGGCTTAGTAACTTTCCCAAATTCACAGATTCGAAAGTGGCAGAGCTGGTATCTAAACCCAGATCTACTGTTCTCTTAACCACCATATGATACTGCCCTTGTGCCACCTTCTTTAAGACAGTACTCTATCATGGAAGGAGCAGTGGATTTGGGGTAAAAAAGTCTTATTCAAGTACCACTGGTTATGTGAACTTAGGCAAGTAAATTGAGCCTTTTGATTTCGTGTTTTTCCTGACTATAAAATCCCTCCAGGATGCTTGAGAGGCTCAAGTGAGATAAGATACGGAAAAGCACTTTGAAAACCGAGGTGTGTGCTGCAAGACGCGATTGCTGTGGTTGGAGCCTGCTGTCCACTATTGCACAATGTCACTTTTCTTCTGCTCAAATTGTACCAAATGCCAAAGACGAAGGCCTGTGTTAACACAGTTCATGAGCCTTGTGCTTGACTTTCCATCAAAGGGAAGAGACTGTAAGGTTGTGAACCTGGGGTCAAGCCATGTACGTTAAAGGGTATGGATTTTGACCTTGCGGATCATACTGCCCAGAGCAAGGGCTGCAAGGAAGGCAAATCCTTTCCAGGAATGAGGAGAAAAGAAAACTCTCGCAGTGCCTCTGTAACTTTATAGAGCAGTAATTCTTCTTGAGCAGAGCTTGCCACACTGTTTATGGTCTTTGAGTAGCGTGATTATGTGTGCCAAAATGTCAGCACGACCAGAAATATCCTTGCCATTATAACAAATGCGCCAACACAGAGATTAAAACTGACATTTGGTTTATGATTTGTGAGTTCCACATCTCGGCCCACAGGTTCTCACATCTTCCCAATCCAATCCTCCATAAAAATTAACCTCTCTTTTATTTATAATTCTAAGTGAATTTTAGGAGCAAAGATTAACATGCTAGCATCCAATGAAAAATATTTTCAGATTTAGCTTTGGCTGGGAGGTATCCACTATTCCTCCGACCTGTAATCTGATTGCAGAGGCCCTCAAGGAGATAAGCCTTTAGCCTTTCTTTGTTAGCACTGGTAGCACATTTTGTAACTTAGGGATTTGATGGAGTGTGCAAAGCCAGGTCTTCATAGATATAAGAAAGCACAGAAATGAGGCAATATGCCAAATAATTAGAGGAAAAAAAAAATCAACCCTTTGATTCATCAGATGTAGGCAGAGAATGCTTTTAGAATTCTCCTCGAACCTTTTAACTGCATTGTTTTGCTTTGACGTCTTCATACCAAGATATTTAATGATAGTAATAAAATGAAAAAAAAAAGAGGGAAAAAAGAAATTCTGAATGCAAAATACAATATATACATGGTATTTATTACATCAACTCCCTGATTCCCTATAAAAGGGAAAATTCAAGATCAAATTTATATTTGGAAAAACTGAAAGCAAACAAGACACAGGAGATTTTTCTGAAACTTGAGCTTGAGTTCCCGATCTGGGGTTTGGACAGTAAGCCTATGTCTATAACTATAGCTCCTGCTGCTACTAAGGACTTGGCCAGAGATTTGACTCCTGCTTTAACTAGTAAGATTTGCTGTTATAGGGCCTCTGTCATCAACCCTGACCCCTAGCAGCTGTCTTGACATCCCCAGCTATTTGTTGCAAGGGGAGTATCAGAGAGAGGGTAGGTGGATCTGCTCAATCAGTTACGGAAATGCATGTACTGCTGCCTCAATATCATCTTTATTACAGAAAGGGCCCTTTAGGATACCACTTAGGTTCCTAAAAGGACAGAGTTTCACAACATAAACAAGGGTTCAAAACACAAACATAAAGATTATTTACTTGCAAAAAATTTCCTTTAGTCCAAAGGACTAGTAGATCCCAGCTACCACAGCCTCCACCAGACTGAGCCCAGCACAACTGGATGGTGCCTGAATGCCACCACTGACTGCTCTGACAGGGATCACATTAGACAGTCCAGGACAGAGCTGGAGAAAAATGTAGAACAAAATTCGAAGTCACAAAAAAAAGACCAGACTTACTGGTCTGACAGAGACTATAGAAACTTCAAGAGAATGGCCCCCGGACACCCTTCTAATTCAGTACTGAAGTCACTCCTGAGGTTCACCCTTCAGCCAAAGATTTAGACAGGCCTATAAAACAAACAATAACACACGTGATGCAACCACATATTTTTTTATAAAACAAACAATAACACACGTGATGCAACCACATATACAAGACTAATGGCCACATTACCATAAAGAAACGATGAAAAGGCAGGAAGGGACAGGAAAATTGCACGAATGGAAATCAAGACTCTGAAGTCGAGAAGGGGAGAGTGTTGACACATTGAGGGGTTGGCGACCAATGTCACAAAACAATTTGTGTATTAACTGTTTGATGAGAAACTAATTTGCTCTGTAAATTTTCACCTAAAGCACACACACACACACACAAAAATGTATCTCTCATTAAGCAGGAGCCCTGTGGCGTAGTCAGCATTAACCAACCAATCTCCATTGAGTCAATTTCCATGGCAACCTCATGTGTGTCACAGTAGAACTGTTTCCAAGGGCTGATTTTTCTGAAGTAGATCACCAGGACTTTCAAACAATCATCCTTATTTTGCCCCTCCCTAATTTGTTCCCCATTTCAGAGATATCTGATGCTGCCAATTCCAGAGACTTTTGAGGTGTACATTGGCTTGTTTCTTGGCTTTCTCTACTGCTTGCCTAGGATTTTCGTTTGCCTGGGTCTGCACTTGTCCCTCTATTCTCTGACTTTTCTTAAAAAATGTATCGTAAGTATTTTTCAAGTCAGTACAAAACATCTACCCTAGCTTATTCTTTTTTAACTGCTCCATAGTATCCCATACAATGGATTACAATAATTTAACTATCCCTGTATTCATTGCACAATGATTAAGAGTTCAGCTGCTAACCAAAATATCTGCAGTTTGAATCCATCAGTCATTCCTTGGAAACACTTTGGGGCAGTTCTCTGTCCTACCTGGTCCGCTGAGTCATAATCAACTTGACAGCAATGGGTTTGGTTATTTGGTTATACTAACTGACAAGCACTGGTGGCACAGTGGTTAAAGTGCTCGGCTGCTAATGGAGAGGTTGACAGTTCTAACCACCAGCCACTCTGAGGGAGAAAGATGTGGCAGTCTACTTCCAGAAGGATTACAGCCTTCAGAATCCAGTGGCGGCAGTTCTACTCTGTCCTATAGGGTCTCTATGAGTCGAAATCGATTCAACAGCAATGGGTTGTGGGTTGTATATAACTGATGTCTTGTTTCTAACTTTTGACATTATAAATAATGGCATTATGAAGATGTTTGCATATAAATATATATATATATATCTTGGTACAAATGAGCAAGTAGATGTGTAAGACTGAATTTCCAGTAGTGGAACTGATGCATCGAAAGACACATGCACTTAAAATTTTGATGCCAGATTGCTCTTCTAAAAGGTTATATCCATTTATTCTCCCAACAACGTGAGAACGTAATTATTTCTTCACGTCCTCGAACGTTGGTTTAATCTTTTTAATTGTCGATAAGCTGATGTGTGGAAAATTTATCACGTTATTGTTTTATTTACAGCTCCCTAATGAGTCCAGGGATCAGTTCCTGGAGAAGAACATCATGTTTGGTAAAGTACAGGATCAACAAGAAAGAGGAAGACCCTCACCGAGATGGGTTGACACAGTGGCTGCAACAATGGGTTCAAACATAACAACAATTGTGGGCGTGATGCACCGCACAACTGGGCAGTGTTTCATTCTGCAGTACACAGGGTTGCCATGAGTTGGAATTGACTTGATGGAACCTAACGAAAACCTAACAACAACAATGAGCTTGGTGATGTAGTGGTTAAAGCACTCAGTTGCTAACTGAGAGGTTGGCAGTTCAAACCCACCAGCTGCTCTGTGGCAGAAAGACAAGGTAGTCTGCTTCAGCAAAGATTACGGCCTAGGAAACTCTAAGGGGCAGTTCTGCTCTGTCCTATAAGGACGCTATGAGTCAGACTTGGCTTGACAGCAAACAACAACAATTACCAGTTAGGAGTCCCTGTGTGGTGCAAATAGTTAATGCGCTCAGCTGCTAACCGAAAGGTTGGAGGTTCAGGTTCACACAGAGACACTTCAAAAGAAAGTCCTGCTGCTCTACTTCCAAAAATTTAAACACTGAAAACCCCGTGGATCACAGTTCTACTCTGACACGCAAGGTCGCCATGAGTCAAAGTCAACTCAGGGGCAACTGGTTTTTGCCGTCGAGTTGATTCTGGCTCATAGCGCCCCTTAGGTCAGAGTAGAACTGCCCCACAGAGTTTCCAAGCAACGCCTGGTGGATTTGAACTGCCAGCCTTTTTGTTAGCAGCTGTAGCCCTTAACCACTACGCCACGAGGGTTTCCAACTGTGATTATGTACATATTTAAACATATACTTGTTTTTAAAAATAGGTTTATAGGGGAAAAAAGTCAGGTGAGGTTTTTTAAATTACAGGTAAAACAAGATAATTATTACAAAACAAGAGGAGTGAATCACAATTCCCTAATGCTATGAAACTCCTAAAAATATGGCAGAAACGTTATTTTCACTTGATAATTTGAGGAAAGGACAAGGCATCTCATACCTAGGATTATAGAAAAGAATTTAGAAGAGCTTAAATTAAAAATTAAAAGTAGAAATGAAAATGAAATAAGTTGTAATTACCAGAGAATCACCATTTAGACTTATGGATTTACCCATAGCTTTAGGTCACAGTATTGTTTAGGGAATTTTACCATTTCATAAGTCTTTAGGAGGAAAAGATGAGTGAGGTAAAGTTTTCAGGAGAATGTAATGGAACAGGTGGATGACTAGGCTGTATGTTGATTTGAAATCTATATTAGATCAATTTGGATGCTTTTGGCAGCAAATGCTGCAAACACCAACTCAAATGGACTTAAACAAATTTAAGGAAATTTATTATTTCATATAACAGGAAATCCAAAGCCAGATGGGCTCCAGATGTGCTGTGTCAGGACTCTGTTCAGCTTCTTATTGTTTCTTTTTTCTTTGCCCAACCTCTTGTCAGCCTCGCCCTTGGGCTGAGAGCAAGATGGCTGCCACATTGCAAGCCTCGTATCTAAACATGACAACATCTATAGAAAGAAGGGCTGTTTCTTCTTGTTCCTCTTTCTTAGGCGCAAGGAAATCTTTCCCAACCCCCACCCCCACTCCCACCCCAGCAGACTTCCCACCTTTTGCTGAGCAGATTTGGGTCCCTTGCTTGCTCCTAAACCAATCAACAGGACTCCCATGATTGGATTAAACAGAATTTGCCCCTATGATTGGCTTAAACAGCTCAAGATGGAGTCTGTTCCCTGAATCACATCAGGGAGAGGTGGATAACTGAACACAGTCAGAGTTCTGTCAGGAAGGAAGGAAGAAGGGTGGAGGGGGGGTGGATCTTGAGTAAGCAACCGAGTTGGCTACAGAAAACTTGGTCTTCATCTGAGTGTTAGTACAGCATTACCACATGCTTTATCCTCTTGAGACAACATTACAGTTTACTCTGCAGCGTTTTCTATCAAATTTTTATGTGAAGCATCATTTTTCTCTGACTTTGTGCTGCAAGCTTGTTTCTTTTTTTCTTTAGTGGAGACCACAATGGAAATCCTACTATAAAAACACTCGAGTGCTATCAAAGGATCAGACCATATAAGGTGCTCAGGGACCTTTTTATTTTAAATAAGAAACAAAACTATTTATACTTTTACAAGGAGACTGCCCTATTTTAGTAAATATTTGGCAAAACTTCTTGATTAAAAGAGCAAGCTGACCCCTTGTTCTGCAGGGTTGTTTTGCTATAACTGAAATCGTTCATTAATTTTCTGAAAATAGAAGCAGCAAGTGTGTGTTCTTTTGCACTGTGACTAAAGTAGTGCTTACTTGTGATTTGTTTTAAGCTGTATTTACTTAGGCATAATTGGTCAGGTGTCTTTTATACCTCAGCCCTAATCAGACCCCACTCTGAGTCACGATCACCAAATGGAACAATTGGAAATTAATCTACTGTGGATGGAGCAAAGATGCATTAGTCTAGCCCTGGAGAGTGTAGTCTGTTTGATAATACGTTTCAAATTAAATTTCAGAGGTCCAGGATTTGGTAACAAGTCCCAACTGTTTTTGAGAAATTGTGATTCCCTAGGTTATTAAACAGTGTGTGCTCTGAGAGAAGCTTGTTGAGTACCATATGTTTCTGATTCATTGGCAGTTAACTCATTCTGTGGTGTGGGGTTTGTCGGAAACACTCCAGGCCCAACCACCTTCTCTTCTTTAAACGTATCCTCTTGCCAGCTAAATTTGGAAGGGTGTGGTGCAGCTGCAAGGAGCGTTTTTAAATCATGCTCAGAAATTTTTGTAGGGCAGCCATATTGGAAGCTATCCCATGATGCCACACAGCAGATCTGGCTAAGGCCGGCCAGCAGGCTGGGTGCAGCGTTTGGACACAGAGCTTGCCATCTGTCATGCTCACAGTAAAATGTGTCTCTGCCTCCAACCACTACCCCCTATCCTCTGGTGTGGGCTGGCAGTTTTTGCTCCTAAATCAAAGCTGCCAACAGAGAAGTCATTAGTAGATAACAAGGAAAGGACTCAGAAGGATTCAGAATCCTAAAATTTCGGGGCTAGAAATGGCCCGGAAGATCATCTAGTTCAATCTCATTTCTTAGATAAGCAATCTGATACAAGGTGACGGCCCCAGTGTCATTCTCTCAGCCCTTGCTGCCTCCCAGTTACTACTGGGAAATCCACAACCCAACTTTCAGTGTGGGGAACTCAAGCAGAACAAACTCTACCACTTAATGAGCTGAAAAATGAGGAAAATAAAGGGCCCCACCTCATAGGTCCATTGAGATTAAATAATTTAATTTGGCGAAAGCTCGATAAAAGTATCTATTTCTGCTATTATTTTCTCCTGACTGTTACCAGGAGGCAAAGGGGTACAATGAAAGAAGCTCCAAACTAGTAGTCTTAAGAAATTTCTAGTTCTAGTCATGTGACCTTTGATAAGTCACTCGCCTCAAAACCTCAGTTTCCCCTGCCTTCCTCAGATGAGGATTTTATATCTGTGAAAGTGCTTTGTTGGTCATAAAACTCTACAGCAGAGCTTCTCACACAGTAATGCACATACAAATCACCTGGGGATCTTGTTAAAATGTGGCTCTGCTTCAGTAGATCAGGAGTGGAACCTGAGATTTGGCATTTCTAGCAAATTCCCAGGTGATGTTGATGCCACTTGTTCAGGGGCCTCACTCTGATTTGCCTGCACCGCCCCATGTTCTTCCCACACAATGGGCAATGATGTGCCTATCGATCTGTTCCCTGAGGATAGAAACTCTGTCCCCAGGCCCCACCACAGGCCTGGATTCCAGTAATACAACATTTAAGGGAAGCATTCTGGTTATCAGGCTGACAGCAACCTCCAAGCCTTCAAGTTGTCTCCTTGACTCCAGATGCAGCATTCATAAAGAAGCTTGGATAAGTGACATGCTGCTCCTAAAGATTTCCCAAAAAGTGGATCCAAAAGTGGATCTCTCTTGGTACCTAGTTTTCAGGTGATGTTGTTGTTACCTGCTGTTGAGTTAACCTCCAACTCATGGCAAGTCCATGCACAATGGGACAAATTCTGCTCAGTCCTGTGCCATCCCCATGATTGGCTGTGGATTGAACTGTTGTGATCTATAGGGTTTTCACTGGTTGATTTTTGGAAGCAGATCGCCAGGCCTTTCTTCCTAGTCCATCCTAGTCTAGAAGCTCTGCTGAAACCTTTTCAGTATCATAGCAAGATGCAAGCCTCCGTTGGTGGGTGGGTAGTGGCTATGCATGGAGTGCACTAGTTGAGAATCAAACCCAGGTCTCCTACATGAAAGGTGAGAATTCTACCACTGAAGCACCAATGCCTCATTTTAAAGTCTTATATCTTTATTTAGTTTCCAGTCTCATAGCAATCTCACACTTTGCTCAGTAACATCTTGCCTATCTGGTGATGTCAGCATTCTAAGGGCACTCCCCTAACTGCTGGTTCTGATTCCTTGGAAGTTAACTCCTTCATGTTCCAGTGGATCTGGTACCAGAGTTTGCTATTAGGAGGATAGATGAGATACCAGGGGAACATGGATGAAAAATTTGGCTCTCAGGCTGGGAGCAAACTATGTTTCTGGCCACCTTACCAAGCATTGGTATAGACTGGGCACGGGTGAAAGTAGAGGCGACAGCAAAATTCAACAAAGCAGCCAGGAAAATTGTGAATAACAGGAAAGAGACTTGAAAGAGAAATGTGTTTGTGTTTTAAGTGAATTGCAGAAATTTTAACAGGCCAACATAGCTGAGAGGACTTAATCAGCTTTAATTAGAAGGGGGCGAGGGAATAGGTGTTTGAAACTTTGGTAATTCTGGACAGTCAGGAAGTTGGCAGGGCTTTGCATTTGAGAATTTCTTTAGCTAGGAGAAGGGGGCCAGAGATAGTCATAAGAAAAAGTGTGACTTTAAGTTTTACTACTGGCCTCCAGGTTTTCTTTCTTCAGAAACAATCTAGTGGTCAGAAAAAAATGTGAGAGAAGGACAGTACAGGCAGAGAAGTGAGAACCAAAGAACAGAGGAGACCACCAGTTAACTCCTGCTTTAGCTCCAAGACTCAGCAATCCTGACATCCACACAACCACTGCCTGTGCCCTTACCACCACTGTTCTTCTCACACCATGGACAATGATGTGCTTATCAGTCCATCCCCTGGGGGCAGGGACAGTGTCCCCAGCTCCCATCACAGGCCTGGATCACAGTAAACACTTGGTTTATGTGTTTCTGGAATGAGAATGAGGAGTAGAGGTGAAGAGGGAACAGAAGGAGGGGAAAAGTGAGGAGGAGGAAAGGAAGAAAGAGAGGAATTGAGAGAGAGAGAGAAGATGTGGGAAGCCAACCTTTCATGATTTCAAGAACATTTTCCAAAATCTTTCAAACCCAGGTCCTACTAAATGGCTCTGCTTTCCAGCTTAGCTTGATTTCATATGCGTAGTAAAACTAAATGATGTCTGAGTCTGACTAAAGTTTAACACTCTCCAAGGCATCAAACGCGGCCATCCAAGTTTAAATTTGGGGAGGAAGACTCAGCTGTGTAGTTTCTAGTTTAATGTTGATTTCCTGTGTGTTTGAAGCCAGGCGAATGATGGAGCAGGCAGGGTAAACACCAGAGCCCAGAGCAGACACTCTTCCTGTCCCTAGAACCAAGAAGGCCTGACTCCTCAATGTCCATCTCCATGGGAGAGGAACACAGGGCCAGGGTCTACTGACGCTACATTTCCTAAAGCTACAACAAGGAGATTGTATTGTTTCAACCATGCTTCATTGGATAGCAAATATGTGAGCTGCTTTATGAGGATTCGGGACTTTGTGGAGTCTTGAAGTTCACAGCTGAGCTGCCCCACACAAGAGTTAATCACTCAAATCAGGCACTGTTTGTGGTGTTAGCTGTAGAAATGGTTCCAATCCCCTGGCACGTTTAAGCTACAAGGGTGTGCTGAAAAGAGAAAAAACTCAGTTAAGGTTACATTTCAGAAAACCCTGGGGGCTACTTTTGCCCCAAACTTCTTGCTGCAGTGACAGTTATAAAACAGTTGCGTGTGGAGTTTCCTCAGCGACATACCACATACACACACCACTGCCATCAGGGAGAAAGCATCTCTGTTCTCTCTCATTTGTATGACCAGAAAACTAAGTTTTAAATCCAGCCATTCCAGTGGGAACACAAGATATGACTTTGGGCCCTAACTGTAACCTTTGGGCTGGTGTTCCTCCTACTGTAAAACTCAAGATTGCTTACAGCCTACTTCATATACAGGGTTCCTGTATGAGTCCATGGAGTGTTTTAAAACACTTTTCAAAAAATAGATTGCTTATGTTTTTGGTGGCTTTGTAAATTGTCAACTTAGCCATGTTGAAGTCAAGTCTCCCAGAATTCTCCTCCCTCTATAGTTCCAGGTAAGGCCCCTGGGTGGTGCAAATGGTTTGTGTTCAACTATTTACCTAAAGTTTGGCAGTTAGAATGCACCCAGCAATGCCATGGAATAAAGGCTTGGCAATCTGCTTCTATAAAGATTGCAGCCAAGGAAACACTATGGAGCAGTTCTACTCTGTACACATGGGGTCTCCATGAATCAGAATCTACTCAAAGGCAATGAGGGATGGTTCTGGGTGAGATTTGGAAGGTCAAGGTAAGGCAGCAGCCATCGCTATGCTCTGAAAGTCAGTATAGGCACGAGAAACACGGGCAGCTCAAGTACACTGTTACAACCTGCTGACCTACCCCATTGATGTGAGGCTCCTGCTCCTGCCAGTTCTCCTCCTTCAGTTCCTCCAAGTCCTGGGCCAGGTACATGATCAACTCTGTCAAAAGGCACCAGCTTCTTCTTCAGGTCACCCATATCATCAGGGCTGGAAACGGTGAGACAGATGTGGTTACCAGTTTTTCTCATGGGATCACATTTTTTTTTTTTTTTCTCCCTCACTCCATATCCAGTTTTCCTTCCCGATTGACCTATGGCAACTTCAGTCCCAACACCAGATGCAGAGGCAACCATCTTCCATAGATTTCTCCATCATGTCCCACAATTGCTTAAGGTCTAATCCCCATTTAAAAAAAATCTCCACTCCTGAGGCTCGCCTTTCAGCCAAAGATTAGACAGGCCCATTGGACTGGACAATGGAATAGGAAATGATACTGGTGAAGAATGAGCTTCTTGGATCAAGTAGACACATGAGACTATGTTGGCATATCCTGTCTGGAGTGGGGGATGGGAGGACGGAGAGGATCAAAAGCTGGCTGAATGGACCCTAAAGGAGAGTGAAGGGGAGGAGTGTGCTGTCTTATTGGGGGGAGAGCGATTAGGAGCATATAGCAAAGTGTATATAAATTTTTGTACGAGAGACTGACTTCATTTGTAAACTTTCACTTGAAGTACAATTTTAAAAAATAAAAAAAAAAAAAGTTAGGTCCATAAATCAAAATGAGACTAAATGGGCACATCATCACAGGGGCAAGGACTAGCAGGCAGGAGGGGACAGGAAAGCTGGTAACAGGGAGCCCAAATTCGAGAAGGGCTGAGTGTTAACATGTCATGGGGTTGGCAACTAATGCCACAAAACAGTATGTGTAGAAATTGTTTAATGAGAGGCTAGTTTGCCCAGTAAAACTTCATCTAAAGGACAATTAAAAATCCCTTAGTCTGTATCGCTCATAGTGGCTCTGCTTCTCTGACTGACCCCTGGCTGCTATAACGTACAGACCCAGCTCACCAGCACAAACTTGCAAGAACAACGTGAACAAACGACAGCTAATTATGTTCAACCCCAGTTTTAGTTATTATTTTATCTTCTTATTCAGTGGGGATGTTCTTCAAAGGTGTTGTTGACCAATTGACCAAGTTGCCTGCTTTGAGTAAAAATATCCTTTTATTTCTTCTTTTCCGTGTCTCCATAGTTGTTGTTCCACATTGTATCCCTTGCCCTGGCCCTGTTTCCGGGTGATAACCTTGATCAGGACCAGCTGATGCAAACTCGCACACTACAAAAGGTCTCTGTGTTTTCACCTACGTGCTCTCCTCACATAGCTCTGAGCAATCACTCCTTTCCCTTACCTGTGCTGACCCTCTTCTGGGCTCTTGCCCCAGCTCCACTCCCTCGGGCTGCTCTCTTCATCTCTCTTTCTCCAGTGTTCGACATCATTCTCTCCCGTTCCACAGAATCCTTCCTCCTGCCTTCAAATATATTCAGGTCACCTATTCCATTTGTAAAAGCACCTGTCTTTGACCCTGCCACTCCCTGAAACTACTATCGTAGCTCTCTGCTTTCCATCAAACTCCCTGAAACGGAAACTGTTGCCTCTACCTCTCCAAACCTCTTTTCTTATCCGGCCCCATCAAAGCAGGCTGTTGCCCACCTTCTATACCAGAGGTTCTCAGCCTTGGCTGCACCTGGGAAGCTTTAAAAATACTGAGGCCTGGGTCCCATCCCCAGATATTTTGACTGGATTGCCCTAGAGTGTGGCTTAGGCAAGAGGGAAACTGTTCTTCCGCTGCACAGCTGCAAATCCAGTGCTCTTGGTGGGCGGAGGGGACAACTTTCTAAGCCTAAAGCAATTTAAGGAAGCTGTGAGGAAAAGATGGACATGCTTGCCTACTTACAAATTTTAAAGCTTCCAGGTAAATAAAATTTAAAAGATTATTTTGCTATTAAATTAATGTACAAATTGTATGTATTAATACCCTATGCTGTTGAGAACAAGCTTCTCATTCATTGCTAGTGACTGAGTAACGAGGTATAATCCCTTGGAAAAACAATTTAGCAAACTATATTCAGAGGCATAAAAATGTACATAGTATTTGACCCATTATTTTTACTTCTGGAAATCTATTCTAAGGAAGTAATTCAAATGCTGAAATAAGTCCTTGAAGTGTTCATTGCAGCAGTATTTGTAAGAGTAAAATCTGGAGATACCCCAAATAACCAAAAGGGAATGATAAAAATTATGGGCCATTCAGTGGTTGGACTATTAAGGTATAAATTAAATGAAGACTAGAACATGAAAAAAATGCTTCTGATGCACTGATAAGTGTAAAAAGCTGAACATGCGGTTATAATGTTGGGAAAAGTCAGTAATGACATTGTATGAATAAAGGCTGGTTTAAATTAACAGTGTGGCTTTTCAAATGTCACAATTTCCCATTTCAATAATGAATTCTAATTCTTAACTTGGAAATTTGGGCAAATAGGCTTCAAAATCTTTTTTCCTTTTACACTTTTTCTTATAGCTCTCTGTGTAAGTTTTTAGTTTGGACTTTAGTTGACTTTTTCTAATGTATTTGGAAGCAAGATTAGCAAGTTACTTTTGTCCTGATGGTAGCATGCTCACCCTAAACTTGAGTCTGTAAACAGAGCTCAAGACGATAACACAATTCCCTTCAGCCTCGTCCCTTTTTAGGGAAGCTGCTTTCGGTTCCCCGGCTGGAAGATTAACGGAGGACGTTTGACTTCATGCTCTTATTTCGGTTTCATCAGCAGCATGATTTCTCCTGTGGATTTTTTTTTCCCTTGTGGCAAAAGGAAGAAATATTCAGGCTTGCGGTTAAATGCTGATTCTAGAAAGCGATCCTGAGGGACATTGTGCTTGACTTTCCCTGAATTCCCTTGAATCATAATTGACGAGAATTGTGATTTTGAATCCTCACTTGGGATGGAAGAGAGAAATTAAAATGAAACTATCATTTAACAATAGAAATACATCACATAGTGAAACAAAACACATAAATGATTGGAAATACAAAGAAGATGGTTTCTTAGATTAAAAAAAATAAAAAACGAGAGGCTTGTAGCGCGATACAAACTGGGAGGTGCGCCTCCCACTTGGTCACCTTTTGTCACCCCCTAACATCAAAGATGAGCCCTCATGTAAACAGTCTTGTTCCAGGGTAGCATTTCATGTAGAGAAAATGAGGATCCTGAGCTTTGAGAATACAGGTCAGGTGACGTCACAGTGAAATTTGGCATGGGCTGAGCTGCTCCAGGCCTTCATCGTATCCTATCCTATCGGGACATCAGTTTTCTGAGGGAAAAGAAAGTGACCACCACCTTCCCCCACTCCCACCCCTGTTTCTGGAAATGAAGTTTTATGAGCCTACCTCTGCAAACAGGTTTAAACCTGCTTTTGCTCACACAACTGAAAATATCTTACTAGTTGGTGCTCAAAAAGCACAGATTTATATCTTCTATTTTATTTGTAAAAATCCTAACTTGCCTTCAGCTTGATTCCTTTCAAGCCTTCCCAGGGTTTGGACACCCAGGGTTGTGGTAAAAGACATCATTCATTCCCCTTAGCCTAAAGTCCAATTTTGAGACCAACAACAGCCTGTTTAAACTGTTCAAACCCTATTTGTACGACCTCATAATTTTTTAGGTATACTTTGTTTTTTCTCAGAAGACTCAAGGGTAGGTGGGTGAGATTGGCATTAGAAACAAAGTACCATACAATATTATGGAGAGAGCAAGACTATGCAGAAATACGAGGAGCCCTGGTGGCACAATGGTTAAGGGCTCAGCTGCTAACCAAAAGGTTGGTGGTTCAAACCCACCAGCATCTCTGTGGGAGAAAGATGTGGCAGTCTGCTTCTTTAAAGTTTACAGCCTTGGAAACCCTATGGGGCAGCTTTTCTCTGTCTTAAAGGGTTGCTATGAGTTGGAATCCACTCAAAAGTAATTTTTTTTTCTTTATGCAGAAACACACCTGTTCGTCATTGTGCAGTTGGAAGTCTTTTGTGCAAAGGACAGCAATGCATTTATGTTACGTTTGGGATTTGCATAGATAGAATTTGGGACCAGTTAAAGTGATACACAGTGCGGAAGCATTTACATGGAATTCACAGTACACTATAAATGCAGCCTCATTGACATCCTTTGCACACAGTTCCTTCCTGTCAGGTGTGTTGTGGAAGCAGAAGGCAATGGAGTGGGGGTAGGGGGAGCTGAAGCAGCCATCACAGCTCCAAGCCAGTTAAGGCAAACTGCTGGCACGGGAGCCTGAGGCTGATTTTCATGATAAAGGAAGAGGTGAGACCTATGTTGGAGACAAGAGGAGTGAAGAGAGTCAACACTGACTTTTCTATTCAACGTTTATTCACCTGTCACGTTTCCTGAGGAGGGCTTCTTCTGGGCCTCACAACCATGCTGGGTGAAAGGTCAGCTTTGGCACTGTGTTTATATTAATAAAACAGTGAAGGAGCTGGCAGGAAACTCACTGAGAAACATCATTAACGAAACCTGGACTGGTGACACAGAAGGAAACAGGTTGGAGTCAGGAATGGTCTAGCCTGGGACTAGGACTCAGAGCCAGGTTTCCAAAGCTTAAAAACCAAACCAAACCTGTTGGCGTCAAGTTGATTCCGACATATAGTCACCCTATAGAACAGAGTAGAACTGCCTCATAGGGTTTCCAAGGAGAGCTTGGTGGATTTGAACTGCTGACCTTTTGGTTAGCAGCTATAGCTTTTAACCACTATGCCACCAGGGTTTCCTTCCAAAGCTTGGGTGTGGTTTTTTTCTAAGTCAACAGTGACATTTTAGGAGGTAACGGTGAGCCTGGTTGTGCAGTGGATCACAAGATCTGCTAGTTAGAGCTCAATTCTGAGACTCCGGGTTGTGTGGAGTCCTTGTCTTAGTCATCTAGTGCTGCTGTAACAAGTGGATGGCTTCAACAAACTGAAATGTATCCTCTCACAGTCTAGTAGGCTAGAAGTCCAAATTCAGGGTGTCAGCTCCAGGGGAAGGCTATCTCTCTCTGTCAGCTCTGGAGGGAGGTCCTTCTCATCAATCTTTCCCTGGACTAGGAGCTTCTCTGCACACGGACCCCAGGTCCAAAGGACATACCCCACCCCCGGCACTGCTTTCTTGGTGGTATGAGGTCCTCCACTCTCTGCTCGCCTGCCCGTTTCCTTTTATCTCTTATAAGATAAAAGGTGGTGAATACCACCCCCCAGGGAAACCCCCTTTACATTGGATCAGGGATGTGACCTTAGTAAAACCCATTGCTGTCAAGTCAATTCCGATTCATAGAGTCCTTAGTAAGGGTATTACAGTCCCACCCTAATCCTCTTTAGCATAATCTAATATTGCCTTATTAACCACAGGCAGAGATTAGGATATACGACACATAGGAAAATGACGATCACAAAATGGAGGACAACCACACAATACCAGGAATCATGGCCTAACCAAGTTGACAGATATTTGGGGGGGGGGGCACAATTCAATCCACGGCAATCCTCCGCCTGGTTGTGCTAAAACCAGGGCTTCAAGTTGGCTCCTTCCGATTGCAACCCCTAGTGAGAATTTGCCTTTCTAACAAGTTTCAAGATGATGTTAATGCTGCTGGTTAGGAACAAATTCTGAGAACCACTAGTAGAGCGCCTGGCGGATTTGAACTGCCAACCCTTTGGTTAGCAGCCGTAGCACTTAACTACTAGTAGAGCAGTGGTTCTCAAAATTTATTATACATACGAGTCACCTGGGGATCTTGTTAAAATGCAGATTCTGATTCAGTATATCTGGGGTAGAAATGTAAATTCTCAGCAGGGGTTCAAATCAGTTCAAAGCCATGGCTAAAACAACTGCATGGGTTTGGGAAAGTTGCCTTTTTTCTCTGTACCCTACCTCACACTTCCAGGAAAGGACAAATTAAGACATTATCAAAAGGTTAAAGTAATTTTTTTCCTTAACCTTTTAAAGAGATTAATTCAATAAAAATATATAAAGGAAAGCAAAGTCAGAGATTAAGTATCACTTAGAAAACGGTACATTTAAGAAAAAAAAAAAAATAGCCAATGTTTCCTTTCTATTCTCAAGAAGTTTATCCTCCACATAACTGTAAAAGAACTTTGTAAAACACCTATCAAGTCGTTTTGCTTCCCTGCTTACAGCCCCTCACTGGCTGCCTGCTGCCTCCAGAACACAGTGCAAACTCCTTGGCTGTGCAGCCAAGATCCTCTGTGATGCAGTGCTTCCCACCCCTCTGGTGTCAGCTCGCACTAACACCCCCCCACCCACCACCACCCACACACACCTCTTCCATGCACCTCTCTGCAGGGGTTCCTCAGGCCTGAGGGGTGGAGGTAGCCCCACTGTTGTAGTCACAGTGGAAATGCCTCAGAAGACCACGATAATAAAAAGCCTCATCAGTCCATCCATCAAGGCCAATTGTGTAGAAACCCAAAAGAGAGTGTCCTTGGCCACCCTTTGGGATCTTTCTACCAAGAGTCAGGGTTTCTCCACTAATCTGCAGACACTTGCTTCTTATCTTTCCTTCTCGAGCCTGTTCTTGGCCCCCCCAGGTTTGCTGGATGCGCTCTGATTTTGCACGTTATCTGTCAAAATGATTGCTGAGAACTCCAATCCCAGCAGTAGCCAAGGGCCCAGGCTCATTCATTCAGATAGGGCCCAAAATACAAAGAAACAAGTGAACTAGCTACCGAGATGTGACAGAGATGCAGACTACAGCTAGAAGATTGTCGAAAGCAGAGGTACAGTGAGGTTCTGAGCAGCCACGTTCCATCTATCAGACCCGACCACCCCTCTCTTGTGGCCCTGCAGCTGCCACATTTCCTGGTGTTGACTGTCTGGGAGAGTGGTCTTTTTACTCATCTTCCCTCAGGTTCCTACTGAATGGATCTTGCTGGTTCTTCCCTAAGTGTTAGGCTCTCTCCACACAATCCAGCTGCCTAATTTCCAATGACTTCTTATGCTTCACCATTCTGCCCTGGATAAGGCGGAGGACTCCTGACCAGGTCAACCAAAGAACAGCCTTGTCAGCCTCACCCCCAAATCAGGTGAACAAGTGTCTCAAGGAACCAAATGATTTTAGCAGTCTTATTCTGGGTAAGATGATAAATTTGCATTGTCTTAGGGCATTAGGTTTGTTGTAAGGCGCCCTGGTGGAGCAATGGTTAAGCACTCAGCTGCTAACCAAAAGGCCAGTGGTTCAAACCCAGCAGCCATTCCATGGAAGAAAGATGTGGTGATCTGCTCCTATAAAGATTTACACCTTTGGAAACCCTATAGGGCTGTCCTACTCTGTCCTATAGAGTCACCAGGATTCGGAATTGACACGCCGGCACACAACCACAACACTCTGTGTAGGCACTGGGCCAGCCCTTTATATACAATATACATTTCTGCTTTCTACTCCCTCCTTCACCCTCTGAAGAAGGTGTTATCATCCCCATTTTTTCAGATGTGGAAGCTGAAACCTAAGCTCAGTAATTCACTCAAGGTCATACACCTAGAAAGACATGGAGCTGGAGTTCGAACCCAGCTCTGATTCCAAAGGCAGCTCTCTTCCATTATACCAATCATTACATTGCTCTTACTATGTCCTAGGTACTCTTCTAAGCACTTAAACCTCACAACAGGGAAGGATTGTTAAAACTAGGGCACAGAGAGGCTAAGTAACCTACCTAATATCACACAGGTAGTCAGTGGCAGAGCCAGGATTCAGACTAGCAGCCTGGCCCCAGATTCTGTGCACCTCACTCCTGTGAGTCATGGCCTCTCCAAGCTCCAGCCTCCTAAGGTTGTCAATACAATCAACACTTGTTGAGCACCTGCCTTGGGCCGGCTCAACACTAAGGCACTGCGAGAAGAAGGCAAAGGAGAAACAGGCCCCTGGACTCAAGCAATTCAACCAAGTCCACATAACAGGTCAGTGGAGCAGGAGGCTTTTACAGGCAGGCTGAGGGTCACATCTACTCTCATCTCCAGGTTTACTTTTACAAACCATAACAGAGTTCCTTTTAGGAAATCTTTACAATGCACAGGCCTCTGTGCTGTCAGGGAGGCTGAGAAATAGCAAGAGCCTGACTTTGGCTTTATCTCCTTAGATAGAGGAGAAATCCACAGTTATGTGGGATCTAAGAAGAGCCAAGCTTTTGACACTGTCCAGCTCTGCCTGCAGAAAAGGCAGCGGCTGGAGCAGAGGGTGACCGTGGAAGATAGGCCAAGGGCTGCAAAGCAGCAAAACCAGAAAGCCAGGTGCCCCCAGCCTATGCCTGAGGCTTCCACAGCCAGCTAGGAGGCTTTGTCTTGGAATCTGTTCAATATCCTTGGTCACTCTAGGCCAAGTAGGGGCTCAGGGAATGGTCTGGGAGCTCCTGGGGCTAGAGACACTGGTCTAGGCATTTGTTCTCCCTGGAGTCCCCTCCCTGGCTCACAGTGAGCACCCAGTTAACAGCATAAACTCTGAAGCCAGGCAGATGGAGTGGGAATCTAGCTGTGGGATCTGGGCAAGTTACTGAACACCACTACTTTATCCATAAAATGACACTAAAAACAGTGAGGGTTCAACACAATCATAATATAAAACAGGGTCTGGCACATAGTCTGTGTGTAATACATGTTAGCTATTATTAAAATTCTAACCCCCAAGTCAACTGTCAACTCTTTTCTGAATCCTTCTGTCCTTCCTCTATACTCCCCCCCCCCCCAACACACACTTAGTCTCTCCCTTCTTTGGGCAAGTGCAGTACTCTATACATATCTCTGCTATGACACTTATCATACTGGTCTGTAAGTGTATCTGACTGTCTCCTCAGCTCAACCATGAACTTTCATCTGACAGCTGGGTCTTATCTATGTGTACCCAGCAGTGTCAGACGCTCTGTCTGTGTTCACCGTTGGCTGGATTAATTGATTAAACAGAATCCTATCCTGTTGTGCCTTGGTGACTCCCTACACTACAGTCCCACAGGCCCTAACTAAAGGCCTGAGAAGATGTGTCTGCTGTTCAGGGAAATACTTCCTTTGGAGGCCCTCACAGGCCTGCATGCAGCAATGGGACCCAGGTAAGGAAACAAAGGAACTCAAACCCTGGGCCACATTTCCAGATGCAGCCAGTAGGAGATGTGTCAATTCTTACTTCCTTGGCCTTCTGACTGCTCCGCCTCCCTGAATACCCTGTATTGTAACAGCTTCCTAAATAGCCTCCTACATTGTTTTTTCCTTTCTCTAATTTTTCCTGCACACCAGGGTTCCTCGAACTATACCATGCATACAAATCACCTGGGATCTTGTTAGAACAGCAGATTTGAATTCAGTGGGACTGGGGTGGGGCTGAAGGGCTAACAAGCTCCCAGGAGATATGAATGCCGCTGGTCCTCATCCAACAGTTTGAGTAGCAAGGCTGTGCGCCACTGTCAGGATAACCTTCCTAACATGGAACTATGATCATGCCACTTCATTTGATCTGAACAGACCCTTTACCAAGAGAGACATAACAATGGCAAATGAGCAGATGAAAAGATGCGCCACATCATCAGTTGTTGTTAGTTGCTGTCAAGTTAATTCTGACTCCTGGTGACCCCATATGTTACAGAGAAGAACGGCTCCATTGGGTTTTCTTGGCTGTAATCTTAATAGAAGCAGATCACCAAGTCTTTTCTATAGTGTGGTACTGCGGGGTGGGTTCGAACCACCAACCCTTAGGTTAACAGTCAAGAGCAAGCCGTTTGTACCACCTAGGGGAACTTATTAGTGGGAAATGCAAATTAAAACAGTGAGATTCCAGTACACACATATTAAAATGGCTAAAATAAAATTTACTGACAATACCAAGTGCTGGTAAAGATGCAAAACAACTGAAACTCTCATACATTGTTGGTGGAAATGTGAAATGGTACAGCCACTTTGGAAAACAATTTGGCAGATTTTTAAATAAAGTTAAACATTTGCTTATAAACATTCAACCCAGCAACCCTACTTCTATACTCCTAGGTATTTACCCAGGTAAATTGAAAACCTATGTTCACACAAAAACCTATACATGAATATTTGTAGTGGCTTTATTCATAATCTCCAAAAAACTGGAAACAACCCAAATATCCTTCTACTGGTGAATGGATAAACAAACTGTGATATATCGATAGAATACCACTCAGCAGTAAAAGAAACAGCTATTGACACACAAAAACATGGATGAACCTCAAATGCGTTATGGTGAATGAAAGAAGCCAGACTCAAGCTACTTTCCATATGATTCTATTTATAGAGAGCATTTTGGAAAAGGCAAAACTGTAAAGATTGACAACAGATCAGTGGTTTGGGGGGATTAGAAGTAGGGGAGAAGTGTTGGGTACAAAGAGGCCTGAGAGAACTTTGTGGCATGATGTAAACATTCTATAGCTTGATTATGGTGGTGGTTACATGACTGTATGCATTTGTCAAAACTCATAGAACGACAAAATGGGTGAATTTTACTGTATGTAAATTATACCTCAAAAAGAAAAACAAAAACCTCTTTCGCTGTTCTCAATTTCCCAAAGAATTAAAGTCCAAAGTCCTCAGCCAGACCCCTTACCCTTCTTAACCATTTCTACCATTCATCTCTAAATGCCATCTAACCTTCGTTACTGCCCAAACATGCACTGGGTCTTCTTATCTCAGTCTGTGCCATCCCATCCTCCTGGGATACCCTCTTCTCTAGCTGTGTCACTCCAAACCGAATGCCATCTGTAAAGGCCCGCAGTTATTGTCACTTCCTTCCTTACACCCCTTCCTCCCTCCCTACAATCTGGAAGGGCTGATCCCTCCGTAGCATTCAGCTTCCCCACCTGTCCCAACTATCTGCCTGGTCTCTGCACACGTTATATTCATTGATACCTCTGTACTGTTACATTAGCTTTCACCTTCTTCCTCTTTGCCCCCTACACACACACACACACACACACACACACACACACATTTTGCCATGTGGGAAACTCCTAGACATTCCCTAGACCCAGTTAACACGTCATTTCACAGGATGCCTTCTCTGAATCTGCCCATGTGGGGTTGGGCACCTTATCCTCTGTCTTAGTCACCTAGTGCTGCTGTAACAGAAATACCACAAGTGGATGGCTTTCAGAAAAAGTTTATTATCTCACAGTAAAGTAGGCTAAAAGTCCAAACTCAGGGTGTCAGCTCCAGAGGAAGCTTTTCTCTCTCTGTCAGCCTTCTCATCAATCTTCCCCCAGACTAGGAGCTTCTCTGTGCAGGGACCCTAAGTCCAAAGGATGTGCACTGCTCCCGGCACTGCTTTCTTGGTGGTAAGAGTTCCCTCTGTCTCCTCTGCTTACTTCTCTCTTTTATATCTCAAGACATTGCCTCAAGACACAATCCAGTCTTGCAGATTGAGTCCTGCCTTATTAACATAACTGCCGCCCATCCTCCCTCATTAACATCATAGAGGCAGGATTTACAACAAGTACGAAAGTCACAGGATACTGGGAATCATGGCCTAGCCAAATGGATACACATATTTTGGGGGGGCATAATTCAATCCCTGACATCTTCTATGTACCCTCAGCTCTTTGTTGATGCCTGGATTACAGCCTGGCCATCTGTGCTGTGTTTACTTGATTCTACTATTATTATAAGGAGCCCCGGTGGTGTAAAAGGTTAAGAGTTGGACTGTTAACTGAAAGGTTGGCAGTTCAGATCCACCCAGCAGCTTTGCAGGAGAAAGACCTGGCAATCTGCTTCTGTCAAGATTACAGCCAAGAAAACCCTATGGGATGGTTCTACTCTGTCTTATGGGGTGGCCATGAGTCGGAATTGACTAGATGGCACCTAACAACCACGACAACAACATTATTATTGTTATGATGATGATGCAACCCTCTATACGAGGCTGTTGCTCACAGTGAGATGATTGTTTTAAGGCTAGGAACTGTGTCTTATGGATTTTTGAATCCCAGGACTTCTTTTACAAAATAGGTAGATAATAAACACTGGGTGAATGAACGAATGAATTTCTTCAATAATATTCCTTGCCCCCTCCCCCATACAAAAAAACTGTGCCATGGAAAGATAAACCTGCAGCCCTGCCCTTCTTTCTCTCGGTGAGAAGCTCAGTCCTTTGTAAGGGCTCTGTTTTACTCTGGTTGAAACAGTCCTTTGGACAGGCAAACGTACTTAAACAAATCCCAGTGTGCTCGCAAGGCAGGGGTGAGCAATCTCTGCGGTCTAAGAAAGGCGCTGGGCCAGAGCCGAAACCCGCGGCCCCGCCCGGCGCACGTTCCTGCGCTCAGGGTGCCGCCACACTCCGCGCTTCCTGGCCTAGGTGCCGAGAAAGACAGCCCCGCTGACAGGAGGAGCCGCGTGGTGTCACCCGCTTGTGGTAATTGATGCCCCTGTCCTCACTCTCTGTCAGCGGAGGCGCTCTTCCTGTCTGCACGTACAGGGCCTTTCTCTGGGGAGACGCCCGCCCCTGCGGGTCCGGCCCCCAGCACAGCCTCTCGCGGGGCCTCTCGCCAGGTCTTCAGTCCTCACCACATGCTCTCCGCAGGCCTGGCGGGCTGACAGGCAGCAGGGAGGGAAACGCAGGGGTATGGAGCCTGGGGGCTGACTTCCATGGTTGTTCTCCCTGAGAGATCATTTGAGCTGGGACCAAGGACCCCAAATCCTTGATCAATCCCTGCTATGAAGATGAACCCGGAGGAAGGTACATACACAGAGGACGAAGCCGGGGTGGGGGGTGGGGGGGGCGGATTATATACCTGATTGGAGCTTTCACCCAAACCAAAAATCCTTCGCCATCAAGTCAGTTCCAACTCGTAACAACCCTTATAGGACAGAGTAGAACTGCCCCTATAGGATTTCCAAGGCTGTAAATCCTTATAGAAGCAGACTGCCAAGACTGAGGCATCTTTGTCCAGGGGAGTGGCTGGTGAGTTTGAACCACCTGCCTTTTGGTTAGCAGTCTAGTGCTTTAATCACTGCACCACCAAATTGTCTCATGGTGAACTAGGAGAAGCCAGGGTTTTCAGGCTATATATATAGGCAGGCCTAGAGCCTTGGTGAATCTGGCTGAAGGTGGCCAGCACCCTCATCTGAGACTCTAGATTTTACCATTCTTGAGGAAAGGAAAGGTAAACCAAAGAAAAGCGGGGAAGGCCTTTTGTCCCATTTAGACTCCCTCTGACAACAGCCCCCTATGACGTCTTTACCTGCCTGTGGTCCACGTGCCACCTTCTCTTGAAAGGGAGGCTCAGGAGGGTCCCCAGGGAGGGCCCAGGAGGGTCCAACAATGGTGACATGGAAAAATAAAAACTCTGCAACATGTACATAAACTCACTGCCAGGGCTGGCTATATAGTTTGTGGGGCCCAGTGCAAAATGAAAATATGGGGCCCCCTTGTTCAAAAAGCAGGGAAAAAAGTACCACAAAAGATATGAAAATATAAAGCTTTTTTCTTCCACAGTTTCTATCTCCATCTGCCATGTACTTTTTGTATGCAATTTACATTCTAAGTAAAGAAAAATTTAAATTTTAAATTGTTTGAATGAATCTTACCATTCAACTTTATACTGTGCAATACTTGTTTTAAATTCAAATATAAGAGCATTTAAATTATACACAGAATCAGTGAAATTACACGGTTCATACCTTGTAGCTTGTATACGCATATGTATTTCATTCTTACCAGAACAGTGGAAATGCTGCAGCTATTTTTATTTCACATTTTGATATGCACATCTTCTACCAACACTCTCCAACTTTGAATTGCTGATGAGTAAGGAGTTACTGAAAAGAAAAGGAACTGTGGGTTGGCCTATCTTTCCCTTGCCTTCTACATCATTAATCTCAGTGAAACCAGTGGTTGGCTAACATAGGCAAGTAAGAAAGGATGTGATAGGGTTTCCTGGATGTTTCTGCTTCTTAGAAAACCTTTGAATTCTTTCTACATTTGAAATAAATTCTGGTTCAATCAGAAAGTGTGGCCTTTGGGCACTGCCAATGCCTGCCATTACTGAGTCATAGACAGAACACACTTACCTTGTACTCACATTGAGTCTCAATGAACTCCTAAGCACAGTGGGTCCACACGAATTCTGTGAGCATAAAACAAACAAAAAAAAAAACCCAACCCACTGCTGTCAAGTCGATTCCTACTCATAGAGACCCTAGAGGACAGAGCAGAACTGTCCTATAGGGTTTCTAAGGAGCGCCTGGTAGATTTGAACTGCTGACCTTTTTGGTTAGCAGCCGTACCACTTAACCATTATACCACTAGGGTTTCCTCTGTGAGCATGGGTACTGCAAGTGCTATAGGCAAATGGGGAGGCAAGGAATGGTGGGGACACACTTATTGAGCTATCTGCTCTACACACATGCCACAACCCAAACCTCCTTGTCCCACGTGCTTGACTTAAAAAAACAAGTTCAAAGATAAATTATTAAGACTTTCAAGATGGTGACAGTAGAGCTTCAGCCAAGTGTTGGGCCATTCTGTGTGAAGTGTCCTGTGTGACTATACAGGTCACATACCTTTGAAGTTGACCTGATCTCTTCCTGCCTCCCTGCACACCCCTACATACTCTCTGTGACCTGGAAATGCATGAAGACTCAACAGCCCCCTCTAGTGGTTTGTTCCCTGGGAAAGTCAAATATACTACATGAAGTTTATAGCCCAAGTTTCCCTCAGACTGCCTCAGCCTGGGGATAGATACAGGCTTTCATGCTGAGACCTCCACCTACTAATTAGTGAGCACTTACTGCATGTGAAACACTGGCCTTTATACACATCGTTATCTCATTTAATTCTCACAATAACCATATGGGGAGTATTATCATATTCTCACTTTACAGATGAGGATATAGTTGGCCACAGAAGTTAAGCAACTTATCCAAGGTCATATAGGGTGCGAGTGCCAGAGCTCGTCTTGAACCCAGATCTGTAGTATTCCAAAGCCCACATTTAACCCTTAGGTCCACCTCAAAGTCTAAGAGTCCTGGAGCATCTCAAGGAGCTCCTTTGTGGCGTTTGCATGTTCCTCTCTCCTGCTTCCCACCTTCTAGTAAGCTGTCTGTCCCCACCCTTGCTGCCCTCCTGGCCTCTTAAGGGGGCTTCCCTATGAGAAGGCTGATGTCTGCACAGAACGTGCAGGGTGCAGCCCCTAATGCTCCCAGAGCTGCAGGCCATTCAAGTGCCAAAGCCGGGCTGAGTGCCCAGGAACCCTTGGCAATGAAGCCACATTTGTTTAGAATGTCCCATTACCCAATTCTTTCTCATATTTTGTCATTAAAGTAGTTGTAATAATAGCTAGCATGATTGAATATTTGCTATATATTGGACATGTTGCTAACTGCTTTACCCACATACCATGTACAATCAGGACTGCTTACTGCCACGTGTCTCTCAGAGTCCCGGTGACAGAAGTTTCTCATGCTTTAGTCCGTGGCTCTCTCTCCAGAGAGTTTAAACATGTACTCATCAGGCTAGGCTCTGAGGCCAGGGAAGGGGGATAGGAGTTATCAGGCTAGATCCCTGTTGTCTTCTGAATCTATGTAGGATCCCAATGCTCCTTTGAATTTCTTCCATTCTCTGAAAGGCCCACATGCAAATCAACCCTGTGGGTTCTCTTTAACCAGTAAAAACAGTTACCCTTGAGTCAATTCCAACTCATGGTGACCCCATGTGTGTCAGAATAGAACTGTGCTCTGCAGGGTTTTCAATGGCTCATTTTTCAGAAGTAGATCTCCAGACTTTTCTTCCAAGGTACATCTGGGTGGACTTGAACCTTCAACATTTTGGTAAGAAACCAAGAACTTAACCATTTGTACCACCCAGGGACTCCTCTTTACCATTCAGCAAAAAAATGAAAAATAAATAAAATTCCAGACTCAGAAAGAGGTACCTAGGCTAAAGGGGAGACCCCCAGTACATGATGTTTCTCTCTGTCTCTGTCTCTCTCTCTCTCACATACACACACAGGGTACCCTAATTTGAATATTAACTTCTTTGACAGAGGGACCCCTACCCCATACTTTACTAAGAACCCTTTCCCTCTCTCCTCTCGTGCTTCTCCTGACGGGTATTATGTGCATTACGCAGGAACCATGTGAGCTGTGCTGCACTTGTGAACGAAGTGTTGATTCAGGGACTAATCAGCTCAGAGATATGAAAGGGGAAGGTTGCAGCCATGACCTGGTAATCCTTGGGCTGCGTTGTCTGGGTCTCAGCTACATCACAGGCACTTGATTTCAGTGCACAGTTTGTGTATGTTGGTGTAAGGTTCAGGGTCTTATACCATGAGTTTCCAAAACAGACAACTCATGAGTGTCCTTTTTCAGAAAATAATAATAAAAAAAAAACAAACATGTTTTAAATCACAGAGTTAATACACAATCACTGCAGAAAATGTATAAAGACATACAAAAAGATAACTACATGACTATCGGCGTATATATATCAGTTCAGCATTCTTCAGTATGCATACATATAACTCATATATACATGTATATATGTATATACAAGCATTGTTTTTTATTTCTTAGTGGTGGAAAGGGTTCAAAATTTGGTTCAGATCTTACATGTAAAATTTTGCAGCCAGCTTTTTTTCTCAGCAAGAGATCATAAGAATTTCAAATTCTCATGGACCCTCAACTTTCTGGAGCCATAGAGCTTAGATGAACCCCTGAAACTATTGTCCTGAGATGAACTTTGAACCTTGAACCAAAACTATCCCCTGAAGTCTTCTTAAAACTGAACAACACTTTAGCTTAACTAGTTAAAAAGGTCTGCCCTGAGCATTATGTTCTTTTAAGAACTGTCTATATGGGACCAAATTGACAACAGCAACTCAAAAGATTGGATTGGAACATCAGGGGTGGTGAGTTCATGTTAATGAGTGTTCTGAGGAACAACTCAGAAAAGAAAGGTGAGAATGGTTGTACAACTCAAAGAATGTAATCAATGTCACTAAATTGTACATGTAGAAACCGTTGAATTGGTGTGTGTTTGCTGTGTGTATTCTCAATAGCAAAATAAATAAAATTTAAAGGAAAAAAAGAAAGCATGGAGCATAGTTCTACTCTGACACATGGGGGTTGCCATGAGTCTCAGTATATATAGCCTCAGAAATACTTGATTATGTTCTCAGCTTAATGTAGACGGTTGTCTTTAGAGATGCCTACGGCTGAGTCATTGAATAGACTTTTGACTCAGGGCTTCAGAAGATACCCCAGTGATAAATTACCCCCCTGTTGTCGTTAGGTGCGGTGGAGTCAGTTTTCGACTCGTAGTGATCCCATGTGACAGGGCAGAACTGCCCCATAGGGTTTTCTAGGCTATAACGTTTACAGGAGCAGGTCTTTCTCCCGAGAAGCCACTAAAAAACCCGAAAAACCCAGTGTCCTCGAGTCGATTCTGACTCATAGTGACCCTATAGGACAGAGTAGAACTGCCCCATAGAGTTTCCAAGGAGCACCCGGCGGATTCGAACTGCCAATCCTTTGGTTAGCAGCCGTAGCACTAACCACTACACCACTAGGGTTTCCCTATGAGTTCTATCCTAGCCCAAAGATGACACAGCCCGTGAATGTGAAATAACCTTCCTTGGGGGTGGGGGTGGTGATTTAAGGAGCCCTGACGATGCAATGGTTAACCACTATGCCACCAGGGTTTCCAAGAAGCCAATAGGTGGGTTCAAATTGCAGATCTTTTGGTTGGCGCTTAACCATTGCACCGTCAGAGCTCCTTAAATCACCATCCTCGCCCCCAAGGAAGGTTATTTCACATTCACAAGCTGCGTCATCTTTGGGCTAGGATAGAACTCCTAGGGAAACCCTCGTGGGGTAGTGGTTAAGTGCTACGCCTGCTATCCAAGAGGTTGGTGGTGCGAATCCGCCAGGCGCTGCTTTGGAAACTCTGTGGGGCTATTCTACTCTGTCCTATAGATTTGCTATGAGTCGGAATCGACTCGACAGCAGTGGGTTTTACCTAGTTTAAAGCCCAGAGCTCGGTTGTATCTGAGCACGAGGGACTGAAAACAGGAAAAACAGACAGAGGGTGAGTTGTGCGTGTGTGTGTGTGTGTGTGTGTGTACCTGCAACGTGCAGCTCAGAGCCTGAGTCCACAATGTCCTGTAGGTCAGCCTCCAAGCTTTGTAGATACCTCTCCCTTACCCCAAACCGCATGTGTACCCCCTACCCTTCTTTCTACTTTGGTTAATGAATCAAAATTGGTGAGCAGGGACCGGGTGGGTGGTCAAGCACACCATCATCCACTAAACCCTCACAGAATGTGGCGATGTCACTATATTCTGGTTGGAAGCAGGGAATGAGAATGTCAGCTCACACAGTGAACCCTGGGATTGTCTCAGCACCCTATGACGAAAGTGATAGCTGGAGTGGAAAGGCCTAGAACTTGTTTCCAGCCCAGGTGACACAGCCCCTGAATGTGAAACACCCTTCCCCCAGGGGGGTGATTTAGCACTGAGGTATCTTCTGAAGCCCTGAGTCACCCGACTCCGGGAAATATGGGTGTGGACCAGACTGGGAACTCGCTGGATCCTTGTTAGTGTAACTTAGACCCACCCAAAACTTCTGGGGACTTGGAAGAAGCCATATCATCTGGACTAGACCCCACTTCTGGGTAAACTGTAGAAAAGCTTTAGACTTCCTGGGGTCACCCAGGTCTTAACTAAACCCATGAAGCAACCCCAGAGACTTTAGAGGCTCCAGGGCCTCCCTGGACTTGCCCCACTTTCTGGCTCAGCTACATAGCAAAAAAGTCAGGATGGATGAATGAGTGCATGAACAAATGAATCATAACCTCCCTTTTTCCCCAAGAGAACTTGGCAGCGTCCCTCAGCCTGTAAGAGATGGCCTGAAGAAGCTGGGGAAAGGCCACGGTGTCCAGGGAGCCTCGAGGCTGCAGCGGGGGAGAGAACGGCCTGCAATCAGCATCCCGAGCAGGTCTCAGGAGA
This sequence comes from Loxodonta africana, assembly GCF_030014295.1. NCBI lineage: Eukaryota > Metazoa > Chordata > Mammalia > Proboscidea > Elephantidae > Loxodonta > Loxodonta africana. The sequence continues at coordinate 146,107,142 of NC_087344.1, read as the reverse complement.
CTTCTGAGCTCTATCCCACAGGCTCTGGAACCAGCCACACCTCTGTTCCTCAGTTTCCCCATGTCCAACATGGAAACAATAACCACAGCCTTCGGACTTCATTTGTGAGAAAATAGTCTCAGATGTTTTCACTGTGAAGTCGTCATGTGCGCTTACAGCCCTGGCGCTCTCTCCTGACTCTGGGGCTGGCAAGAGAACTTTTCCAGTGTAATTATGGTTCCGGAAGCTGATTCGATCCATGTAATAAGCAAAACCCTGTATTAAAAAAACTATGTTAAATTGAAATCCTGTGTTAGTATTTTTGTGCAGGGCCCCGGGAAGAACTCATGACGAGCAAGAGGAGTACATCAATGAGACGAAAGGGGAGAGCTGGGACCTTGAAACAGGGAAAAGGCACAGGGGTAAACGCCTGTAAGGTCTAGCAAATACCGAATCACTTGCTATGGAATATTGCAGTAAGGAAGGTACGTATTTTAGATAAAACACTGAATGAGGTTCTTAACATAAAAGGTTTGCTACTGCTGGTAGACCGTTTTGTAAGTCTTTCACTAATTTATCTACCCACTCACGTGTGTACACATATGTAGGTGCCGCTACTCTTGCGAGAATCGTACAAAGGAGTAGTTAGGCAGTGGACTGAGGCGCCAGGCTGCCTGGGCCCTGATCTGCCATTTACTAGCTCTGTGACATTGGGCAAGTTGCTTAGCCTCTCTGTGCTTCAGTTTCCTCATTTATAAAATGGAATAATGACAGTAATTCTTTCATGAGGCTAATGTGGGGAATAAAAGAATTAATACACGTAAAGTGCTTGGAACAGGAGCCTGGCACATAGTAAGTGCTCAATACTAAACCAAACTCATTGCCATCAAATCAATTCCAACTCATAGCAGGCCTACAGGACAGAGTAGAATTGCCCCCATAGGGTTTCCAAGAAATGGGTGGTAGATTCGAACTGCCAATCCAAGTGCTCAAAAAATGTTAGCAATTATTATTACCTAGAAAAGGATCCTATATAATTCCCCACATACTCAGCATGTACAAGGAGGACAGATGGCATCATCATCCAATATTAACAGGTTATGCCACGTGTCACAAAGTCATAGTTAATATTTTGCTTTTTCCTAATATACATCATGATGTTATCTGTCATTTTCAACCTCCATTTTATCTGCAAACACAGGCTGCGGCTTTCAAGCACTCTGGCCTGAAAATCTTCATGAACAAACAGATTCTTCTGAAAAAGACAAAAAGGCAAAACCCCCAAATCTGACCTCCTTCCAAGCTCTGAGTTTAAGCAGATTACGGCAGGAAGCTTTACCTTCCGGTCATGTTTGGTGACGGTGTATGGCCGGGCACGGTGGCACCTGTGGCAGGACTCTGGGGCCTCAGAAAGGCCTCTGCTCCAGTTAGCTCAACTAGCTTGGCTCCCTGGGGCTTTGTAAAAAAGCTGGAGTGGTTCCCTACCTCCCCATCACTGTATGTCTCATACTGCAACACCCCCAACCCCCAAAGCATCGACAGTGTCTTCCAAGAACGGTCTTGTCACCAGATTGTGGGAGCATCTGTCTTGGATTTACAGAGACGAAACAGATGGGGGTGATTTCAGGGTTCCACTCACTCTCTCAGCATAGCATTAGTGACCACAGGTGTGAGGCTGCCATTTCCCACTGGAGGCTGCCTAGAGAGGCTCATAGGGCACAGCAGCCCAGAAGCTCGTGACGCTAAGCTCCTTGAAAAGGCATCTTCCGGTATAGATTACTGCAAGGAGGAAGGAGAGCAATTGAGGCCCAACAAAATTCCTTTCTTTCAGAGCTTTTCCCAAAATAAGTGAGGGCTGCCAGTGCTGGTTCCCCTGCCGCCCTCCCAGCTACACACCCCCTCCTCAGCCTAACTCTGTGTCCTCTCCCAGTGCAGAAATTCAGATGGGAAGGAAACAGAGTTGTGAGACAGACTACCTCTGCAGCCTCAAATTACTGTTCCATCAAAAGACAGGCCTGGTGATCTGTTCCTGAAAACCCTATGGAGCAGTTCTACTCTGACAAACATGGGGTCTCCATGAGTCAGAATTAAATAAATGGCAACTAACATTTTTTTTAACAACAACAACAAAAATGTGCATAAAAGGGGCCAAGTTGGTGTTCCTCTGATTTGATGGGACTGGTCAGTGGCAACTAAAATTTTCCAACTTTGTGGTCTATGGTCAATGAGCAGATTATAGAAGACATTCAGGTCAACTTTTCATGGAGCCAAACCTGGTCTGGTGAAGACTTCCCAAATATACCTGGAAACACAGGACATGGTTGAGTAAGAAGGGGCCTGGGAGCTTAACAGAAGCCCTGTGTTTTCTAAGCAGGCATCAGGAGTGTCAGGCATCTGGGCATCTCAGAAGCAGAACTTGACTGACATGCATGACTACCTTGGGTATGTCCCACCTTGAGCCACCTGGCCTAGAGCGGAGTCAAAGGACCATCAACTAAAGCTTCCCTTATTTAAAAAACTCACAAATAATTAAGACTTAGTTTGTTCACCCTCAGTTTTTAGAGTAATATTAGAATATCAATAATAGCTACCACCTATGTTTGGAGCATAGTGGTGTAGTGGCTAAGAGTTTCTCTGCTAACCAAAAAGTCAGCAGTTCAAATCTACCTGCTGCTCCTTGGAAACCCCATGGGGCAGTTCTACTCTGTCCTATAGGATTACTATGAGTCAGAGTAGCCTCAATTGCAATGGGTTTGGGGTTTTTTGATTTTTTTTTTTTTTTTTTTTGGTATTGAGAGCTTGGATCCCTGGTGGCACAGTGGTTAAGAGCTGCTAACCAAAAGGTTGGCAGTTTGAATCCACTAGCCACTCCTTGGAAACCCTACAGGGAAATTCTATTCTGTCCTATAGGGTCACAATGAGTTAGAATCGACTCGACGGCAATGGGTTTGGCTTTTTGGTTTTATTGAGGGCTGGTGGCACAGTGGTTAAGAGCTCAGCTGCTAACCAAAAGGTCAGCAATTTGAATTCACCAGTCACTTCTTGGAAACCCTATGGGGCAGTTCTACACTGTCCTATAGGGTCACTATGAGTCGGAATCAATTCGATGGTGACGGGTTTGGTTTGGTTTTGGATTGAGGGCTTACACGTCAGGTAACGTACTAGCCATTTTACACATATTATCTCATTTCATCTTCATTAAAACCCTGTTAGATAGTTTTTTTTAGCACTGTTTTTCAAATGTCAAATTGAAAATTCAAGAAATTAACTTGTCCGAGTTTATATATGTAGTAAACGGTAGAGATAGGCTCTTAAACCAGGTTCGCTTGATCCCAAAACTCATGCTATCCTATCCCCCAAAGTTCCTCATGTGCAGCACAGTGGCCGTGTTATTACAGTTCAGATAAGAAGTAAATTCTAGAGACACTAAAGGGAAACAACAAAAAGGCCTGTGTTCCCAAGCTCTTGACTCAATAAAGGGTTTGTCTCTAGCTCCCTTGAGGAAAGCTGAAGTGGAGGGAGGCCCAGTTACCAAGACCTGGCTGTAAAATCTGTCCTTACAAATACCGTGAACCTTCTGTCCAGTGCAGGCAAAATCGTAGGTCCACTCAGACACGGATGCAATTTAAACACTTTCATCCACTCACACTGGTTTGGAGCCACTGGAGCTTTCCCAAGATGTGCAGCTATTGTTTAGAAAGCCACTCGTCTGGGCACAGCACTTTCCCCCAAGTCACAGCACATACAATGATGAGTGAAAGAAAATGTGACAACTACCTCAAAGGTGATTTCAACTCTCACTCTCAGAACTTAGCTTCCTCTGGCTTGGAGGATTTGACTAAGTTGAATGGAAAGAATAACAAATGTTTTTTATAGAATTTTATTTTGTTTACATATGAATTTGCCAATTTTGTAGGTCACAAGCAATCAAATATCAGCAATTTCATATGGTTTGACCTTATGCAAAGCTTGTTGACTGAGTGACTGAATCAATCAATCATACAGCCAGTCAGGCAATTGGAGAGACAAAACTAACCCATGAGGCAATCATAGGACTAAGTTATGTAGTAATGGCATTTACTAAAACAAAATTTATGTATATTGTCTTGTTTAATTTTCACATCTGCCCCACTGTGATGGTCTGTGTCATCTCTGTATTACTGAGGTCAGAGGGCTCCTAAGTGGTGGATCCAGGAGGGCGACAATGTCCTTCTACATACCTCAAATCCTCCAATGTGGCCAACGCTGACTCCTGGCAGTGCCTGAAGAATGGGTAGGAATTAAATGGGCAGAGAGGACGGGGAAGAGCATTTGGACAGGAGGAATAGCATAAACTCAGATGCCGGGTCAGGCTACACTGAATATATCTGAGATAAAGAGAGAAAAAAACCTGATCAAATGAAGGAAGCATTTAGGATGCTGTGGGTGACTAAGCTAGATAGAGAGAGGGCAGTCAAGTTATATCGGCCAGTTACCATCAAGTCCATTCCAACTCATGGCGACCTCATGTGTATCAGAGCAGAGCTGTGCTCCATGCGGTTTTCAATATTTGCTTCTTCAGAATTTTTTTTTTTTTTTCCAGATTTTCCTTCCAGGGCAGCTCTGGAAGGACTTAAGTTCCAACCTTTCAGTTAGCAGCTGAGTGCAATTAAAGAGGGTCCTAAAAAAAAAAGGCAGAAAAGTTTTCACTTTAAAAAACATCAGTCGCAGAGCTGGCAGGAACCAAAAGAGATTATCTGTCCTAGCCAGCAGATTTCAGACAGGAAAGATGCTATCTTTCTAATTTTACAAAGTAAACAACTAAGGCTCAGAGACTTGGTCAGAGGTGGAGGGTAAACTACAGAGCGATTTCTCGCTTCCTTATCTGAGCTTGGAAACCCTGGTGGCGTAGTGGTTAAGTGCTGTGGCTGCTAACCAAAGAGTCGGCAGTTTGAATCTGCCAGGCGCTCCTTGGAAACTCTATGAGGCAGTTCTACTCTGTCCTATAGTCGGGATCAACTTGACAGCACTGGGTTTGGTTTTTTGGTTTTTTTTTTAATCTGGGGTTGTTAAATCTCATCACACTGAATTAGACTTGCCCTTCAGATTAATAAAATAATTATTTTTGCCTAACAACATCTTCTTTATAGACCGTTACTACGCAAACATATTACACATTTCTACAGTGGCAACAGGGAACATAGGTTTTTAAATAGACATTCATGACCATGATATAATGGCAGTCTTTCAGAAAGGTTAGCCTGTCAAAAGCACTCTAAGTACAGGTAGTCCTGTACTTATGATGTCTTCCAGTTACGATGAGTTACAACAAACTGCACTTACCACTAACCATGTTTTTTTATTTTTATTTGTTTTATTTTCTTTTTGTATATCTTATCATTAGTAATATATACCACATACAACGTTGCAGTGCATACTTTGCTGATGTTATCATTCTCAGATGTTCACTTGCAGATTCAATGTTATGATTAACTGTTCAAAACACTGCTGTAAAGCAGGCTATGACAATAATAATGAAAACTAAAAAAAAAAAAAGGTAGTTGACTTACATTAGAACCAACTTACAATGGAGTCGTCAAGATGGAACCCCATCGTAAGCCAGGGACTACCTGTAGATCAGAGAAGAGGGAGCCTGGAGTCAGGAAAAGGGGTGAATTAGCAAGGCCTCAGAGATGTATGGGATATGCGGCCCAGAGGAAAGGGAAGAATTGTAGGTAATGCTAGAAGAATGGCAATCCTCTGATAGCACTGGGGAGGACTGGAACAGGAGCCAGCTCTGAATGGGGAAAGATGTTGAGTTTTAAGGGAAAGAGACTGATATCTATAAGGCAGTTGGAGACACAAGTCTACGTCAGTGTGAGTCTGATACTAGAAACATAGATTTAGAAGTCATTAATCCCTGGCGGCAAAGTGGTTAAGAAATCAGTGGCTAACCAAAAGTCAGCAGTTCAAATCCACCATCTGCTCCTTGGAAACACTATAGGGCAGTTCTGCTCTGTCCTATAGGGTCGCTATGAGTTGGAGCTGACTCAAAAGCAACAGGTTTGGTTTTTGGTTAATCCTGAGGTAAAAATGGAAACTACAAGAATGGATGAGTTCATCAAAGGAAACAGTCTCATGAGAAAACTTGAGGGCTGTGGTAGAGATGGCTAATTATGCTCCAAAATCCACTTTCCCTTTCCATGGAATAGAATTGATCCCAGGAAGGGGCTGCTCAGAGTGAATTATATTTCCTAGCTTCCTTTGCATTTAAATATGGCCATGGGACTATGGAGAGTGAGCAGAAGTAATGTGTGTCACTTCCAGGCCAAAGTCTTAAAGAAGTAGATGTGCCATCTCCACTCTTTTTCCACTTTGGCTGGTTGGGTGCAGATAGCAATGAGGCCGTAGAGTCTAGGAGGTGGTAGAACCAGGGTCCCTGAGTGGAGGAAATCTACCTGCCCATAGGAACATCCACTTTGGACTAATATATGACTTTGAAATAGACTTCTTTTGTGGTTGCACCATTATAATTTTGGAATCTGTTTAATACTGAAGGTTGGCCTGCCCTAACTGACATGAGTGCTATTAAGGAATGTCAGGTTGAGGATGAATGGCAAGATGAGGGGGATAAAGAAGCAGATTATTCAGCTAAAGAAATAAGAGGGGTGACTAGACAAATAGAAGAACTGAAAAAGTATAGTGTTGACAGAAATCAAAGGAGAAACAGCCTCAAGCAGAAAAGAAGGGGTCAACATTGTGGAGTGTTTAAAGATGGGACAGGAGGATTGGCACTGAGGGGTAATACATTAGACCTATAGCATTAAGAAGATTGTTCAGAATCTTCTAGAAACAAAATACAGATCCATGCGGTAGTTCAGAGAAGATTCAAGGCCACACAGCCAGTTATTGTTTCTTTCCACTTGTTTTGCTGTTGGGCTTTTCTGTCCTGGCTCTGAAGGAGTCTGAACTTCAGAACATCCCCAAAGGACTATGCAGCAGAGACCAAAACCAATGGAAAAGTGACGTGAACTCTGCCATTATGTAATGCAGTGGAGAGTCCCTTAGTTGGGCTGCTTTGTGAGAACCAACTCCTGACACGTCTGGGACTGCAAAGCCCAATTGGACAACAGGGGAGGCATTTCTGTTTGTTAAGTGGAAAGAAAAAAAGAATTCCAGTCTTGGACCAGACTGACAGGCTGTGTCCCCCCTGGCAAGCAGCAGGTGGGGATCCTCCAGCCTGTGTTGCAACAACCAGCAGCACCTGCAGCCTGGGGGAAGGGGCCAGCAAAGGGGCTGCAGCCAGCACAGAGCAGGAATGAAGACGGGCCAGCCTCCAAACCAGTTTTCTGTATTTGGGGAGCCTTCTTTTTTTTTTCAGGAAAATAGGCTAAATCATTCGGTCTGCTTTCTCCTGCCTTATTTAGTTATATTAGTTCAAATGAAGTACGAAACCTAAACAAAACAAATCCCCAGTAACATTCTGCTCACTATGAAGTCAGACTGAGCTTTGCAATCGGACAGACCTGGGTCCAAATCTTGACTCTACCTTGCAGGATGCCAAGGAGTGGCTGGGTGGTACTGAGGGACTCTCTTCCCATCTATATTTGCCCCTCAAAGCCCCCCCAGATATAGAACAGAAATTGCATTATATATCAACTATGTAAAATATGAATAAACGCATCTTTAGAAAATACTCTGCAAATGCAGCTTCACGGTAAGTCTCCAGGTGCCCCTTCCAACCCAATGTTGCCCCTAAGCTCCTCTTACTTAGAAACTCTGGACTCTCCACTGGCTCCATGCCTGAATGTCTTCTTGTTCTTGGCAAATTATCTAGCCCCTTTTTCAACTCAGGCTTGTAGTCTGCAAGCAACCTCACAGGGCTGTAGTGAGGACTACATGAGATGACATATAGCCACCTGTTTGTTCCCACTCCCTACTTTTCCTGACAGAAGCTTGGTCATGGTCAACTTCTAAAGTAGCCTGTGCTACTGTGTGAGTTGGGAATTGTAGAGCGCCAGAGAAAGAAGAACGTGCCTCGCCTGGTTCCTCGTTTGTCTGGATGGAGCCCAATACTCACAGCAGCTGAGTTCTCCCAGTTCAGTATTTTACTTGTAGGGGAAGACCAAAAGGCAGAAACCTCAAAGGCAAAACTCCAAAACCAAGATTATTAAAATATGGATCACTTCATGGACCACAGAATCACCCAACTTCCCACCCAGTATCAGAATTTCTCCCATAACTTCCTTGATGGTGGCCAGCCAGGACCTTCTTCTCTAGAGCCAGGCAGTTCATTGCCTTCCTTATGACGCGTCCACCCTGTTGCCAATCAACCCTATGTTGCACCAAATCCACCTCTTTATAAACTTCTCCAAGAGATTCTTATTCTGCTCTCTGGAGCAAACCAGAATAAATATAATGCCTTTTCCATATGATCACTCCTTGAATTTTTTATCACCATTATCAGGTCTCCCCCATTCCCTATCTATGTCATTGTTTTTTTGAAGTTAACTACCCCACTCTGTCAACATGATATAAAGACTTTTAGCATCCTGTTTACCTACATTTGAACTTGTCCTTATTCATCACAGAAACTTTTGAATTTTTTTTTTTAACTAATAGGTGACTTAAGTGGACCCAAACACCCAGATGTAGCTTAAACAATGCAGAGGGCAACGAAAATATTGCCTGCCTTAATATACTGCCTACTGTATATTAAAATAGCCTTAAAAACAAACAAACAAAAAAGTAGCCCCATAGTTGACTTACATCCAGTTTGAGTCAATTAAAACTGTTATTTTCATGTCTGATTTTAAATAACACCAGACTGACTTCCCTGATAGTAACTTGTCCAAATTTCTTCTAAAATACCTGTGAAGCCACATAAGATGAAAATCTCATCTACAAACAAAGGCTGAGACAAGTAGAAAAACAATTGTCAAAATGTAGTTGGAAATTATATTTAAAACTAAGGAAAAAGTGGATGAGAAAATCAACTATCAGCCTGGCCTTAAAAAAAAAAAAAAGTGGAAGATCTACCATTTTAGTCCCACTAGGATGGCTAAGATTATAACAAAAAATAAATAAATAAAACCCAGAAAATAACAAAACTTGGTGAGAATGTGGGAAAATTGGAACTCTTATCCATTGCTGGTGGGAATGCAAAATGGTATAGCCATTGTGGAAAACAGTCTGGCAGTTCCACAAAAACCTAAAAATAGAACTACCATATGACCAGAGCTTTGAACCGGTTCATTCCGGTTTGAACTCTTAGCTGAGAATTTGAATTTCCACCCCAGATATACTGAGTCAGAACCTACACTTTAAACAGAATTGCCTGAGGATCTTGTTAAAATGTAGATTCTGATTCAGTATATCTGGGGTGGAAATGCAAATTCTTAGCAGGGGTTTGAACAAGAATGAACCAGTTTTGAAGTCCTGCATATGACCTAGCAATTACAGTCCTAGTTATATACCCAAAAGACTTGAAAGCAGAGACTCAAACAGATACTTGTACACCAAATGTCCATAATAGCACTATTCACAATAGCCAAAAGGCGGAAACAATCTAAATGTCCTTCAAGGGATGAATGGGTAAATAGAATGTAGTATATACAGACAATGGAATACTACCCACCCAGTAGGAGAAATGAAGTCTTGATACGTGCTACAACGTGAATGGAGCTTGAAGACATTGTGTTGAGTGAAATAAGTCAATCGAAAAAGGACAAATATAATATGACCTCATGTATATAATAAACAAGAACATGCAAACGTATAGAGACCAAAGTTTATTAATGGTTAACCAAGGGCAAGACAGGGGGTGGGGGGAAGTGGGGTTATTGTTTATGGAGCTCTGAGTTTCATTTTAGAGCGATGAGAAAATCACACTGATTAAGGGTAAGTTTGTCCAGCTGATTAATGTAATTGCTGTCAATAAGTTGTACACCTGTAAAAAGTTGAATTGGAAAAGCATGATAGATACATTTACAACAATGACCAAGGGGCGGGGAAAAAAGAATAGCTGCTGAAGCTGCTTATGTACAACCAAACACCTCATGGGATTTGGTTACATGGTTTGGAGGTTTAGGACCATGGTTTCCCGGGACAGTCCCGTTAACTGGCCTAATATTGTGTTTAGTGCTTCTGTTCTACCTCCTGGGCTTGCATAGTACCTGTGGTGTTAAAAGCTTATAAGTAGTTATCCAAGATACAACAACTGGACTCTACTTGCCTGGAGCAACAGAAGAAAAAGAAGAGTCAGGAATAGAAGGAGGAAATGGAATGTGTGGCTAATTGCTTCCACAACAACTGCCAGCTTTGCCATGAGCCCAGAAGAAATGGATGGTGCCAAGTTACTGTTACTGAACATTTTGATCAAAAATTCTACAGAAGAATCTGGTCAAAAGGGGTGAAATGCAGAACAGAATTTCAAATTCTCATGGACTCTAGACTTTCTAGAGCCATAGAGAATGAAGGAACCCCTCAAACTATTGCCCTGACATGATCTTGAAACCTTAAACCAAAAATATCCCATAAGTCTTCTTAAAACCAAGCAATAGTTTAGCTAAACCAGTAAAGAATGTCTGCCTTGAACATTGTACTATTTTAAGAATCATCTACATGGGATCAAATTGACAACAGCAACTTAAAAGATCAGATGAGAAACTTAGGGGGCAGTGAGTTTATGTTAATGGGGAAGGAACAATTTGGAAAAGGAGAATGAGAATGGTTGCATGACTTGAAGAATTTAATTCACATCACTGAATTGTACATGTAGAAATTGTTGAATTGGTGTACGTTCTGCTGTGCATATTCTCAACAACAACAACAAATAAATAAACAAAAACAGAAGACCTCTGACCATCTAAAAGAAGGCAGGAAGAGGTTTTGTTTCCTGGCTGCTCTATTCTCCTACTTAGAATCCTGGAGTCTATACTGCAGGAAACCTGGTAGCTACCTGTTTATTGTGAGATCATTGCTTTTTGACTTGATATAAATATTGTTCTCCACCTCAATCTTTTAACATCCATTTAGAGACTAACTCGAGAGAGTATATGAGACTGAGGATGGTGGATACATTGCCTTCTGGAAGGAATAATCACCAGAAATAAAATCCTATAGCTGGGGGTAGAAAGAGGAAGTACCCCAGTAGCAATATATACAGAGGAGTGAATCACAGAATCAGATGGTGGGTGTAGGAATCCAGCACAGCTAATCCATATCAGAGGAATGTTAGCTAAATTATTAGAATTGGATAGGAATCCGCTCTCATTAACTCATTCTCCAACTGTAGATCTAAGAAGATTTAATCATTACCCAAGTATCCAATCAATAGAGCCAAATAAAATCCACACACCCTGTCTGTGGGTGAATTCTGAGGCTGGATAGTTGTCTCCTCACCCAAAGATGAGTAATCATAAAAATTGTCATAGAGAACATGAAAAGCAATTACATAGAAGACCAGATGAAGAACATTTCCTGAAAATGACCTCTGCAGGGAGTCCAGAAATTTTTTTTGGAAAACTGTAATAGCCTCAGAAAGATGCAAGAAGACATAAGCTCCTATAAAAGAGGTACAGATAGTCATAAGGAAATAAAAGGATGGAATGCAAAGAACAGAATGAGATGAGTAGCAATGAGAGACAGGTGTAAATAAATATGAGTATTAATACTAAAATTATTATGTTTCGTATTAAATACAGATAGTACCTGACTTACGATGGGGCTCCATTCAACAACCTCATTGTCAGTTCTGACATGGTCAAGTTATTATTATTTTTTTTTTTAGTTTTTGTAGCCTGATATACAGCAGTGTGTTTAACGGTAAATCATAACATTGAATATCTGCAAGTGAACAACTTGGAACGATTACATGAGCAAATTGCATGCTGTAACATTGTATGTAGTACATACTACTAACAATAAGATGTACCAAACAACAACAAAAAAGAAATGGGTGGTCGTAAGTGCAGTTCATTGTAACTTGAAAATGTCATAAGTCGGGGACTACCTGTAACGTGGGGATAAAATATACATTGGCATGACTAAAGAGTTGCACTAGCCCTCAGGAAAAGTAAGTTGATATGAAATTCACACTTGAGATATTCTTCTATAATATAGGGGAAAAGAATGAGGAAATAAAAATGGTAGATGAAAAAATGGTAGACATGGAGGACAGAAATTATGATTCAACCTAATAATTATGATACAGCCAAAGACAAAAGAAACTGAAACAAAATCAACGGTATAACTGAAAAATTGTTTTGACTGAAAAAATTTGAGTATGCAAACCAATAATACTCACTAGGTAAAACTAAAGAAAAATGATCCATATCTAGATGCATCCTGAGCACATTTTTAAATTGAAAGGATAAAGAATCTTTCATTCAGGCACCCAGGTTTAAAAAAAAAAAAAAATTTAGTAATAAAAGAACAGAAAGTAATCTCTGACTTCCCTGCAGTGCTAACTGCCAGAAAATAATGCAGCCATACCTACAAAGTTGTGAAGCAAAATGATTGTTATTTGTGAATCTCATATCCAACCATGTTGTCATAGGTTAAGGCAATGGAAAGGCCATGCTCAAAAAAGCAAAGACTCAGAAAATTGATCCATGGTCTTTTCCTGAGAACATTATTTGAAGACATACACTAAACAACCAGTAAAATGATAAACATTAACAACACACAAAGAATAAGACTTCCTTACACAGTTTGGAAACAGGTTCAGGAATTCAGTAGATTATGTGTGTTGTCTGGAATGTTGCGTAGTTCAGAGATCAAGCTTAGCCCTTGTCAGACATATTGTTGGTTGCTACCCACCATCTTGCCTCTTCCCTCCTTTCCAACAGCACTCCAATTTTATTCATATCTATCTCCTCACATGGAAACCCTGGTGATGTAGTGGTTAAGAGCTACAGCTGCTAACCAAAAGTTTGGCAGTTCGAATCCACCAAGTGCTCCTTGGAAACCTTATGGGGCAGTTCAACTTTGTTCTATAGGGTCGCTGTGAGTCAGAATCGACTCAACAGTGATGCATCTCCTCACATAGCCATGAGCTTCAAGGAAGTTAGCCTCATACCCAAACATAGGGTGTGAATTGTGACTGGTCTATCCTCATCCTGTCTGTGATTGGTTTAGGTATGGACATGTGACATGATCCTGGACAATAAGACATGAGGGAAATCCTTAGGTGAAGACTTCTGGGAAAATTTCCCTCACTGTTTAAGAGAGACACATAGTAGGAGACAAGTTCATTGTCTCTGAACATTGCCATATCTGGATGTGACACTGAGAACTGCTGCAGTCATTTCATAGCCATAAGGAGATTTGTCCTGAGACCATGCAAACATCCCTAGGATGCAAAGCTGAAAGATAAAAAGAACCTGTGTCCTTGCTGGCATTGTTGACTAGCTAAATTAACCATGCCTGGGCCTGCAATGTGATAATCATGTCTTTATTGTTTAATAGAAATGAGTCACAATTTTCTGTCACTTAAAGCCCAAAACATTCTAAGTGATTCGGCCCTATAGTGTTAACTTTACCTATTCCTCTACTATTTCCACTCCTCTCTCCGTGCCAAGAAGCATATTTCTTGAGCCATATGTTTTAGCCTACAGTTCATAGGAAATCTTTTGCCTTATTTGATGATAACTTACAACAATAACTGGTGCTGTTCTTGTCCAGCGTTTTCTAACAATGGCTAAGCTTATTACATAGTGAAGACCCTGTGCCAAGAAAATTACTAAACAAAAAGTCTTTTTTCTCCCTTTCCACAAAAGCCGTATTGCGTAGAATGACATAATAAACTTTTTCATTGCTAAAGAACTTGAGAAATTATTTTTATGCATCTTTAAGCCTCATGTTAAATGACCTAATGCACTGGAATTTTTTTTTTTTAAATGAAGAAAGGCAATAAATCACCCAGAGGCAGATATTATATATTACTAAATGCCTCTCTTCCTAAATTATATGATCTGTGAATATTCCTGAATTAAATGGCATTTAAAAATCAGCAAACATTATTATATAAATTATATAAATGCAGAAAAAAAACAAGAAAATAAATTGTTCATGGTGATTCTCTCCCATGGTGGGGTATGGTTGATTATTATTTTCTTCTTTAAACTTATTTATATTTCTAAGTATTTCTATAAGGAGTAGATACTATTTTTATGTAAGAAAGAAGTAAGTGACTTTAAAAGTAATATACTCTCTCTTGTGTATTTGATAGGCTCACAATTACACAATTAAGCAAAAAAACAAAAACAAAAAGTATTCCAAAAAACTGGAAAGACATACATGTATCTGACTGAAGAATTAATGATAATTTTTTACTTTCTTTTTGTATTGTTTAATACAAATGAGTCAGTTTTCTGTCACTCAGTCTCACTTAACACAGTTTTAAATGAGAATGTGTTATGTTTTATTTTTAATGGAAATACTCAATTTTGTTATAAAATAAATGAAATTGCTTTATTGTTTAATAGAACTGAGTCCTAATTTTGTGTCACAGTTCAAAGCATCCTAAGTGATTCAGCCCTGTAGTGTTAACTTAAGCTATTCATGTACTATTTCCACCCCTCTCAGTGCCAAGAGATGTACTTCTTTGCTTTGCTTTTCTTCCATGTGATCCTCTGTCAAGTCAGGCTTCCTTCATAATACACCAGTGCTATAGATTTTTGGACTCTAAGCACAAGACTTTTTACATTTTACTAAAATCAAACCAGTTGCCATTGAGGCAGTTCTGACTCATGGCAACCTCATGTGTGTCAGAGTAGAACTTGGGTTTTGAATGACTGATTTTTCAGAAGCACGTAGCCAGGTCTTTCTTCCAAGGCCCCTCTGGGTAGACTCAAATGACCAAATCTTTCATTTAACAGCAGAGTGTGTAGACCATTTACCCAGGAGTTAGATTGATTTATGTATTTTACTTTATCCCCTCATTCTAGCTTACCCATTTTTCTCTGAAATTTGATTTTTTCATCCAATTATTTGTGACGTTCGCAAATGAACAAAGACAGAAAAGGCACGTCAGCAAAGTCCTTGGTAACAGCTTCAAAGACAAAGCTTGTTTGCCCAAGACAGACCTCCTTGCAGCTTAGCAGTATGGATTTATCTATGCTCTTTAGACAAGGTTGTAAGGCCAGCTGAGAATCTTTTTGTTGAAGTGATAGTTCCCTACCTTTCATGTTATTCCACAGCCTGTCTAATGCCTTGCTGAAGTCATATTTCTTCCTTGTTTTATTGGCACATGACCTTTCTTCACCAAGGAAGTACATGGCTCCACCTCACTTTCCTAAAAAGTAGCAAAGTGGGCATCACCCCTCCTCACCTAAGGGCAGATATATTTTCTTTCCCAATTCAAATTTCCCTGGAATAGGTACACAACTTCACACAGTAGTTAAAAGCTCGGCTGCTAACCAAAATGTTGGCAGTTCAAATCCACCAGCCGCTGTTTGGAAGCCCTAGGGGTCAATTCTACTCTGTCCTATAGGGTCGCTATGAGTCAGAATCAACTTGACAGCAAAAAAAAAAAAAATAGCTTTAGCAAGATCTCTCACACCAACTCTGCAGATTTGGCCCCTCTCCTTTTGGCACCACTGGTGTATTCAGATGATACAGATTTGTTCCTCAGAGGATTGTCTTACTAAGGGCACTGGGTTCTGTCTGCTATTTCACCTCCAAGCTAACTTCCTCCAATGGCTAGTTTCTTGACACTCCCTTTGTAATCCTTTTCTTCTTGGCTTCTTTCCTGGATTAGTTCTTTCGTCCTGCCTAGAAACCCTTTATTCTTTGCAGTAAACTGAAGGGCAAAAGGGTATTCCTCCAAGCCTTTCATCCTTCTCCAAATGGGAGATTGCCTTGCATTTGTAGCACCCAAAGTGTGAGACCCCTCAGGCAAGAAGGCTGACCTAGCACACAGAGCCTGTAGGTCAATTTGACAGTTTGGTGACCATATTCACTTCTTAGATTTACTTCTTAGTCCCCAGGAAACTTCCATGAAAATTGCCTATTAGTTCTGCTTGTTCACTGTCAAGACCTCCTGGCAATATTGCTTTTAATTCTCTTCTAATGCATTTGTACCAGGAGGGCAAATAGAATTAGCTTTGATCAGTTGGCATTCTGGCTCCCTGCTCTCACCCTCTCAGGAGTTTCTCATAACCCTTCTCCATATGAGGCTGAGCACCATCTGACCTCAAGATAGCTGGGGCCATTCTACATTGGCAGATTCTGACCGTAACAGATAAAACTAATCATTTGTTTTGAGGAGGCCTATTTTGATTATGGAGCCCTCGTGGCACAGTGGTTAAGAGATACAGCTGCTAACCAAAAGGTCGGCAGTTCAAATCCACCAGCTGCTCCCTGGAAGCCCTATGGGGTAGTTCTTCTCTGTTCTACAGCTTCGCTATAAGTTGGAATCGACTTGATGGCAATGACTTTGGTTTATTTTGATTATGTGGAGAAGGGCTGGTGGTGAGCAGTTAAGCAGGTAACCAAAGGTCAGCGGTTCGAGCCCAACAGGCACTCCTCAGAATAAAGATGTGGCAGTTTGCTTCTGTAAAGATTAAAAAAACAGCCTAGGAAATTCTATGAGGAAGCTCTATTCAGTCCTACAGGGTCACTATGAATTGGAATCGATTCAATGGCAATAGATATTTTGGTGTGGAGGAACAGAGACTTGACTCAAGTTAGCTCAAGAAAAGGAGAATTAATCTTTAAGGATAGACATGAAAAAGAATCAAGAATGGCGTAGGAATTCAAGCATAGGAATCATATACAGCTGGGCCCCATGGAAACAAGAATGAGGAAATAGAAATCTGTCAGGAGCAGAGGCCACTCTCTCCCACCACCTGCCTCTCTCTGAATGACCACTCCATTCCCCTCCCTAAACTGGCAAGCTTTCTCTGTTTACCCATACTTTCAATCCCTCATGGCTTTCGAATGCTTGTAACCTATCCTGGCCACCAAGTACCCTGTCCAACAGCAACTCTTTATTTTATTTTATTGTGCTTTAGGTGAAAGTTTACAGCTCAAATCAGTTTCTTATTCAAAAATTTATACACATAATGTTTTGTGACATCGGTTGCAATCCCTCTAATAAAAACTCTTGATACAGATGTTTGGCTTTGTCTTCACTGTTTTTTGACTTCATTTTATAATATATGCAATCAAAAAGTAAGTTTTTTAATTATAAACTTTTTCAGCACATAAAAGTAGAGAATAGAATAATGACATCCCAAATAACCCTCCTCTAGTTGCAACAATTATCACCATTTTGCTAAATTTCCATCTATCTCTCCATTTTTTTTTTTAGTGTGTTAAAGCAAATCTCCAAAATAATTTCATTTCACGTCTAAATATCAATAAACCAGGTGCTGTGGAGTCAATTCTGACTCAAGGTCATCCCATGTGTGTCAGAGCAGAATTGAGCTCCATAAATTTTTCAGCAGCTGATTTTTTCAGAAGTAGGTCACCAGGCCTTTCTTCTAAGCATCCTCTGGGTGGACTCAAACCTATAACCTTTGGTTAGCAGCTAAGTGCATTAACCATTTGCGCCACTTGGGGACTCCTCACTCCTAAATACTTCTCTTGAATTTCCAGATTTTAAGGTCATCAGAGAAAGGAATCTGACCAGCATATCTCATCATTTCAAGCCAGGACATAAAAATGGTCACTTGACTTCATGGATCGAATGTCCTTGAGTCAGGTGACCAACCCAGTCCAATCAAGAGTGATCTGGGAGAATTGTGGTCATTGACACAAAATAACTCTTATGGCACTGTTTCTCCATAAGGGCAAGAGTGGGAAAGTTTTCTTTATAAGGGGAGTCAGGCATGGCATACACTATAAAACCTGATTAAAGCACCCTGGATCACGAAGACACCCACCAGAGCTAGGATTAGGGCAAGAAAAAAGACACACTTGCCTCAAGCATAAAATTTAAGGGGGAGCCAAAACACTTAGTGAGATCATTAAGGTTGTATGTCAACTAGGTTGGGCCATGATTGTCAGTGGTTTGGCAGTTATGATGCAGTTTGGCAGTCACATAATGATATAATCACCTCCATGATGCGATCTGATATAATGTGATCACCTCCATGATGGGATGTGCTGTGAGTAGGCAATCAGTTGAAAGAGAGCTTCCTTGGGGGTACGGCCTGGATCCAATATAGGTGGATTTTCTGGCAAGGCTTGTGGGCTTTTGCTCAACCTGAATCCTGCAGCTGGCTCCAGTTCATTTGACCTCCAGTTCTTGGGACTTGAGCTAGCTGCTTACTTGCTGTCTTGCCTGTGGATCTTGGAATTCATTGGTCTCTGCAATCTGTGAATCAGGAAAAGCCTCCAGTCTGACCCACGGACTTGAGACTTTCCAGCCTCTACAACTGCATGAGCCATTCATTTCCTTTATTTAAATCTCTCTCTCTCTATATATTTATACACTTTACTGGTTTTGCTTCTCTAGATAACCCAGCCTAAGACACTTCTCAATCAAAATAAACAATTTAAAGAATTTTTGTTTGTTTTTTGGCCTTAACAAAGAGAAATTTATTCTCTCAATTTAGAAGGCTAGAAGTCCAAATTCAGGATGCCAGCTCTAGGGGAAGGCTTTCTCTGTCAGTTCTGGGGAAGGTCCTTGTTATCAATCTTCTCCTGGTCTAGGAGCTTCTCAGCACAGGGACCCCGGGCCCAAAGGATGTGCTCTGCTCCTGGCACTGTTTTCTTGGTGGTATGAGGTCCCTGTGCCTTTCTGCTTGCTTCTCTCTTTTATATCTGAAGAGAGATTGACTCAAGACACAATCTAATCTTGTAGATTGAGTCCTGCCTTATTAACATAACTGTCTCTAATCCTGCCTTATTAACATCATAGAGGTAGGATTTACAACACATAGGAAAATCACATCAGATGATAAAATGGTGGGCAATAATGTAATACTAGGCCTAGCCAAGTTGACACACATTTGGGGGGATGTAATTCAATCCATAACATTCCACTCTTTGGTCCCCAAAAACTCATGTCCTTGCCACACGTAAAACACATTCATCCCATAATATCATAGCAAAAGTCTTAAATCCAAGTCCAAAATCCAAAAATTCTTTTTCCTCTGTGAAATCTAGAATAGAAGTTATCTGATTCCAAAGTACAATGGTGAAACAGGCACAAGCTAGACATTTGCATTACAAATGGGAGAAATTGGAGGGAAAGAAAGGATAACAAGTGCCAAGCAAGTCAGCAGAACATATTACATTAGCTCTCAAGGCTTGAAAATTAATCCTCTGTTCTCTGAGACCATTTAGGCAATGACCGTACCCTCCAGACTCTGGGTGTTGGTCACACTCTCCAGATACTGGGTGGAGGCCCCTCTGCCCTAGGCTTCAGCTCCACCTTCCAGGCCCATTGGAAAGGCAACTCTGCTCCTTCAGCTTTGGGTGGCCTCATTCTCCTAGTCCATCGGAGTGGTGACTCCAGGCTTTGAGACCCCAGAGGTCATGGCCCTACCCTTTGAGATTGAGGCAACTCTGCTTCCTGTGTTCCTTGTCTCTTCAGCTTCTGCTTCCTGATCCCTTGACCTCTCAGCCCTTTGGGCCTCACTACCCAGTTCTGCTCTGCTGGGACAAGTGTTCCAAAGCTCTGTAACTTCACCGATAAATGCCTGGAGGCACCCCACACCGCCAGTAAACTTCAGCTGGAAGGCACTTAGCTTTCCTGCTCTGTGGGTCAGCAAGCCTAGCTCCACTGATAAGTGCTCAGAGGCACCTAACTTCCCCAGGAAGCCTCCTGCCAAAGGCACTCAGCTCTCTTGCTCCATAGATCAACGCTGTTTGGTGCTGGTCTCCTGGTTCTGCTGCCATTTTCTGCTGCTTCTCTCCGTCTGTGCCATCTCCAGTGTAACAGCTTTCCTCACTTTCTTCTGAGTCCTCACCAGAGCTGTCTTTGACATCCATAATTCTACCAACAGTCTGTTTAAGGCAATTTAGGCTTTTACTATTAGGTACTTTAAAACTCTTCCAGCCTCTACCCACTCACAGTTTCAAAACTGCTTCCACATTTTAGATATCTGTTAGAGCAACACGCCACTTATCTAGTGCTGCTCTAACAAAAATACCACAGGTGGATGGCTTTAACAAAAAGAAATTTATTCTCTCACAGTTTAGGAGGCTAGAAGTCCAACTTCAGGGTGCCAGGTCTAGGGAAAGGCTTTCTCTTTCTGCTGGTCCTGGGGAAGGTCCTTGTCATCAATCTTTCCCTGGTCTAGGAGCTTCTCAGAACAGGAACCCTGGGTCTAAAGCACACGCTGTGCACCTGGCACTACTTTCTTGGTGGTATGAGGTCCCCAAAATAAAAAATAATGTAAAGTTTTATAAAATCAAATTTAATTTTAAGAAATCCATGATGAACATGAAAATTCTAAATAAGGACAGGATCTGCCTTGGTGGACTAATAAAACTTGCTACACTAATTGATTATCTTGTGTGTTTTACTCATCAGAGCATTTACTCCGCATAATAAACCCATGAGGAAGGTATGATTAAATAGTCTAATTAAAATTTTTGATATCGAATTCTATTTTCAATCTATTTTTGCATTAAAAAAAGTTTATTGGTAAAATGTAATGTAAGACATCAGAAACTCAGTCAAGACGCATGCAAAAAGAGTAACCATAGTTTCTGTTTTTAAAATCTCTTGCTTAATTTTTGTTTTGCCCAGTATGCCCAGTTAAATGACCTAACTTGCTTAGAAAAACAATGAGCCCTTTCCAAGAGAAACAACATTTAAATCAAAGAAAATCCTTACAAAAACAGGGTTTTTAAATGTGATTGTTTTAAGACTTTGATATTTCTTACAGGATGAGTTTTTGGAACCTCAAATTGGGGTGCTTCATCACTCAGGGGCCTAATTCTTTAGGAGAGTTTCATTGCTGCGTTTTGGAAGTTGCTGGGAGAGAGAGTATTTTGTCTTTGAACTCTGATACCTCTTCAACAAAAAGGAGGTTTTCAGTATTATTTACACTAGATTTTTAATGACAGTCAACTACTATTAATCATATACTTATTCAAATAACTATTCATTGGAGTCCACGTTGTTCAAAGCACTATGCTTGGGACAAATCTACGAAATAAGACAACCAAAATTCCTGCCCTTGTGGGGCTAACATTTGATTTTTTGTATTGTGGTAGGGCTCAGCACGGCCTGTCTGATGTAGGACCTAATTTTCCCATACTAAAAAAGAAAAAGATAATTTTAATTTGTGCAGTTATAAGAAAAATGGGAAATACATTTAACCTCAACTGGTTACAGTCTGAATGCACTAGTCTATCCCCAAATCTGTAATAATCCTTCGATTTAGATTACCATTTTCCTAAATGTTCTGGCTCATTCCCAAATAGTGGCTTATTAATTCCACAGCTAAATGTTTAATAACTAAAAAATTTGCTTGTGCCACATGGTTTGTGTGAATTGGGAAGTTTTATGTTTTTTCCCTGTCTTCTTCTAAACTTTCTTTTTGAAAACAATTCAAGAAAGCAATAAGGAGTAAGTGAACTCTGTCCTTTATAATTTTATCATGGAAATGAATAAGAGTGATTATTTTCGTAATAGCTCTAACTCCTTAGCAAATTACTCCTGCGCATAAAAAGTTTCCATCTGTTATCAGAGAAATCCCAAATGCTCCATGTGCTGACTCATGCCTTTTTTGATAATCCTATGAAACTCCTAGTGGCAATCCCAAAACTCAGATCATCTAACTTTTCAAGTCTGTGAGACAATTCCTAGAGGCTGAGGCCAGCACTGCTGTAACAAAACTTCATTAAGGCAGGTGATCTTACTGGTTTTATAGTTTGCATTATTCTCTTCGAAATCTTACTAATTTCCACATGTGCTCACTGAATGAAAGTGCCTTAAGACTCCATAGTCACACACTATCTTTGTATTAAAATGCAATTGCAGCTAAAAGCAAAAATGAGAGCACAACTGAGAACCCCTGAGGGAGCAGCAAAGCAGTGGGATGCAGACCCCAAATTCTCATAAAAAGACCAGACTTAATGGTCTGACTGAGACTAGAAGGGCCCTGGAGGTCATGGTCCCCAGACTTTCTGTTAGCCGAAGACAGGAAGCATTCCCAAAGCCAACTCTTTGGACTGGATTGGACTAGACTATGGGATAGAAAATGATACTGGTGAGGACTGGGCTTCTTGGATCAAGTAGACACATGAGACTATGTGGGCAGTTCCCGTCTGGAGGGGAGGTGAGAGGGCAGAGGGGGTCAGAAGCTGGCCGAATGGACACGAAAATAGAGAGTGGAGGGAAGGAGTGTGCTGTCTTATTCTGGGAAGAGCAGCTAGGAGCATACAACAAGGTGTATATAAATTTTTGTATGAGGTTGATTTGATCTGTAAACTCTCACTTAAAGCACAATAAAGATTTAAAAAAAAAAAGCAAGAATGAAAGAGGGGAATCACTAACAATTTTACAAAAACAAAAAGAAATATAAGGAAATACTGTGAACAACTAAGTGCCATCAAATTAGACAACTTAGATAAAACAGGGAAATTTCTAGAAAGACACAAACTATGGAAACTGACTCAAGAAGGAACAGAAACCCGAAGAGACCTATATAACAAGAAATTAAATTGGTAATTTAAAAAAACTTCTCTCAAAGAAATGCTCATGCCCAGATGGTTTTACTGGTGAATTATACCAAATATTTAAAGAATAATAAATACTCATCTTTCACAAACTCTTCCAAAAATAGGAGAGAAAGGAACTCTTTTAAACTCATTCTGTGAGGTCAGTATTTCTCTGATAGCAAAGCCAGACAAAGATAAAATGAGAAAAGAAAACTACAGACTAATATCTCTTATGAATATATATGTAAAAATCCTCTATAAAATACTAGCAAACCAAATTCACCAAAATATAAAAAGAATTATACACCATGACCATTTGGAATTTATCCCAGGAATTTAAGCTTGGTTTAATATCAGATAATCAATTAATGTAATATACTGTATCAATAAAAGAAAGGACAAAAACTATATGGTCATCTCAATAGACACAGAAAATGTTGTTGACAAAATCCAACATCCTTTCATGATAAAGACGTTTACCAGTCTAGGAATAAAAGGTAACTACCTCAACCTAAAAAAGGACGGGTATGACAAAACAACAGCTAACATCATACTTATAGGTGAAAGGACGAAAGCCTTCCCGTTAAGATCAGGAATAGACAAGGATATCCACTCTTATCATTTCTATTCAATATTGTATTGGAAGTGGTGATGAATAGATAGATAAAATGTGGTGTATCCATACAATGGAGTATTATTTGGTCATGGAAAGAAATGAAGGACTGATATTTCAACATGAATAACATTGGAAGACACGATGCTAAAGGGAAGAAGCCAGTCACAAAAGAGCACATATTGTATTATTCCCATTTATATGAAATGTTCAAAATAGGCAAACTCATAAAGACAGAAAGTAGATTAGGGGTTGCTTAAGGCTGAGGGTAGGGTGGGGAGAGGAATGGGGAGTGACTGCTAATGGGTACAATATTTCTTTTGGGGGCAATAAAAATATTCTAAAACTAGATTGCGGTGATAGCCACACAACTATAAATATGCTTTAAATAACTAAATTGTGTATTTTAAATGGGTGATTTGTATGGTATATGAATTATACCTCACTAAATGCAATTGCAAGAATTTGCATTGAGTATAAAGGTAATTAAAATAATGTTGGTTGATTCTCAGCCTCCCTAAATCTCAGTTTATTAAGCTGTAAAATTGGAATAATCCTTATTTCAAAGGGTTATTATGAGGAAATCATTGATTCCATCCTTGATTTATTCAACAAAAATAGTTACTTAGTGCTTCTTAAATTTAAGCCTGAGTCTAGGCAAAGGGGATAAAGCAGAGAACATAACAGACACAAGCCTGGCCCTCGGGAAGCCCACATCCCAGTGTGGAGAGACAAACAATAAAACAATGCAATATGCTAGATAACAATAAGTGCTACAGAAAAAAATAAAGAGTGATAAGAAAGTGGGTTTAATTTTTACTTGGTCAGGAAAGGCTTCACTGAGAAGGTGGTATTTCCGCAAAGTCTGGACGGAGAGAGTTATGTGGCTAAACTGGAGGAAAAGCACCCCTGGCAGAAAACAAAGAAAAAGAACAGCCTGTGCAAAGGCCCTGAGGCAGGAGTTTGCATAGGGGATCGTCTAAAAACAATAAGAAAGCCAGTGCAGCTGAAGGTGAGTAATAGAGGGAGAGGAGGCTAAACGATGAGGTTAGAGAGATAGGATGTCTTTGGAGGCTGTAAGGGAAGTGGGGGCAGACCATATAGATCCTTATAGTTTCTCGTAAGCAATTGATTCTGAGCTAGAAGGGGAACCATCAGGAGGTTTAGAGCAGATTAGCGAAATGATATAATTTACATTTTAACAAGCTCACTCTGGCTGCTCTGTTGAGAACAGACTGCTGAGGGACAAGGGCAGTGGCAGGGAGGCCAGCTTGGAGGCTGTCGAAGTTGTTCAGTTGAGACAGAAAGGTGGTGGAAGGTGATTGGTGTTTGTGAAGGATATGAGGTCCGATTAGCATCAGTGTTGTCGTTGTTGTTCGGTGCTGCTGAGTCAGTTCCGACTCATAGCGACTCTATGCACTACAGAACGGAACACTGCCCGGTCCTGCGCCATCTTTACAATCGTTATGCTTGAGCTCATTGTGTCAATCCATCTCGTTGAGGGTCTTCCTCTTTTCTGCTGACCCTGATGTCCAAGCATGATGTCCTTCTCCAGGGACTGATCCCTCCTGACAACATGTCCAAAGTGTGTAAGACGCAGTCTCACCATCCTTGCCTCTAAGGAGCATTCTGGTTGCACTTTGGTATATATTTTAAAGAAGGAACCAAGAGGAGTTGCTGATACATAGACTGGGAAGTGTGAATCAAAGTAGAAATAAAAATGAGTCAATACATGTAAAATAGTCTGATAAATAAAAATCACTGAATACATTTTAGCTTGTTATTGTTATTGACTTATTACTACTTCCTGTTATGGGAGCCATAGGAGGCAATACTACAAATACAATGAAACCTGTGAGAGCCAGAACTCGACAGGACTATTTTGTTTATCCAGGTCTCACAAGTTTTCCACCTTTGACAGGGTGCAGCCTTACTTTTCTATTGCTCTCTATTAGTGGAAAATATTTGAGTTTTTCTTCTCTGACAGGTTTAGGCCTTACACAGCTTCTGGCTCTCATAGATTTCACTGCAATATAAGAAAACCAGTTGACATCAAGTCCAACTTATGGCAACCGTGTGTCAAAGTAGAACTGTGCTCCATAGAGTTTCATTGGGCCTTTGTACCAGAGATGGCTTTTTACCAGAGGTGCCCTTTGACCAGAGGCGCCTCTGGGTAGACTGGAACCACCAACCATTCTGTTAGCAGACAAATGTGTTTGTACCACCCAGGGACTCCACCTAATATAAGGTATCTTTATTATTAAATCCTGAGAGATCACTTACAACAGGAGTTTTTGGCTAGGTATTGGGCAGGTGACAATGCTTTTGCCTCAAGAATGAATTAAATGATTTATACAGATACTAAAGCTGTTGAGTAAGATCAATAGGTAGCCACACTCTCATCTCTCTCCCTATGTCTAGAACCTTAATTACCTTTTTTTATAGTGATAATACAACATTTCATCAGTTTCTACATGTACATTTCAGCGACATCAATTACATTCTTCCAGTTGCATAACATTCTCACTATCTTTTTCGAAATTATCCCACCACCATTAATGTACATTCAATGCATTCTAAGCAAAAACCTCTCTTTTCTTCTTCCTCCCACCCCTGGTAACAACTAATTACTTATGGTTTCTATGTATTTGCTTACACATAAATGATATTGTACAGTATATGTATTTTTGTGTCTGACTTATTTGGCTCAGCATAATGTTTTCTAGGTTCATCAATGTTGTGCTTTGCATTAGGGCTTCATTCCTCTTTATGGCTGAGTGATAGTCCATTGTATGTATGTGCCACATTTTGTTTCTCCAAATGGACATTTTGTTGTTTCCATCTTTTGACTCTTCTGAATAGTGCTGCAATGAACAGTGGTATACATATGTCTGTTCATGCACCTGCTTTCAGGTCTTTTGTGTATATAACTGAGCGGAATTCCTGGGTCATGGGGTACTTTGATGTTCAACTGTTTTTTTTTTTTTTTTTGATGTTCAACTTTTTGAGGAACTGTCAAAAAGTTTTCCACATCACTTATACCAATTTACAATCCCAGCAGCAATGAATGAGGGTTCCTATGTCTCCACAACACGAACAACACCTAGTATTTTGGGGTTTTTCTGTTTGTTTGTTTGTTTTTATCACTGTCATTCTAATGGGAGCGAGATGGTACCTCACTGTGGTTTTGATTTGCATCTCACTAATGGCTGATCCCAGCACTGATAGCCCAGTGGTAAAGAGCTAGGCCGCTGACCAAAAGGTCAGAGCAGTCCAAATCCACAAGCCCCTCCTTGGAAACACTATGGGACACTTCTACTCTGTCCCATAGGATCACTATGAGTCAGAATGGACTGGAAGGCAACAGGGGACCTGATTCAGCCTAGATACTTTCTTCTTTTCTTTCAGTATGAAACTGAGACATCCGAACGATGCCTACATGAGCTTCTCAGTTCTTGATAACTCAGGTCTGAAATGACCGCATCTCAGGGTACCGAGGAACAAGGTCAGGCAGCCAAGGATGCTCAACCCTGAGAATTCCCATTTCTTTTCCCAGAGAGCTCTTGCTTTCTTCCACCTCTAGAGCTGAAGCTGCATCCAAGGCGCCCTGACGGTTAATGCTATGTGTCAACTTGGCTCTGGGCCTTGATGCCCAGCATTAAGCAATCACCTGGGTGGTGATGAGATCTGATAGGAGGTGATGGATCCCCTCCGGAAGGAGATCCGAGATAAGGCAATCACCGCCCTGATGAGATCTGCTCTGAGGCGCCCAGCAGTGGAAATGGGAGCTTTCTTGAGGGCACAGCCTGCCTCCCCATCCCTCCCCCCCCCCGGGGGTATAAATGGACGTTCCCACAAGGCGGTCGGTCTCTCGCTCTGGACCCGGCATCCCGCTCGTCTCTGCATCCTCTGACCTCCGGTTCTGGGTGCTTGAGCCAGCGACCGGCCTTGCCTCCTTGCCCGCGGATCTGGGGACCGGTCCATCTCCACAGCCCCGAGGCAGCCTGCCACGGTCTCAGCCTCCAGCCGAGCTCGCCTTCCACCCGTCAGCCTCAGCTGCAGCCCGGGGGCCGGCCACGTCGCCTCTGCAAGATCTCCGTGTCAGCTGTGGTTCTCCTTAGTCGGAGGTTGTCGCTGGGGCCCTCGAGATGTCCTACACGCTTCCGCATCTAGAGAACGGCTGGCAGGTGGACCAGGCCATCCTTTCCGAGGACAACCGCATCGTCGTCATTCGCTTTGGACACGACTGGGATCCTACCTGCATGAGAATGGACGAGGTTCTCTATAGAACCGCCGAGAAGGTCCAGAGATTTGCCGTGATCTATCTGGTCGATATCACCGAGGTGCCTTGCTTCAACCAAATGTATGAGCTTTACGATCCCTGCACCGTCATGTTCTTCTACAGGAACAAACACATCCAGATCGATCTGGGCACTGGCGACAACAACAAGATCACCTGGGCCATCGACGACAAACAGGACATCGTGGAGACGGTCTACCGAGGGGCGCGCAAGGGCCGGGGGCTCGTCGTGTCTCCGAAGGACTACTGCACCAAGCACAGATACTGACTCCTCCACGTGGCCTTGTGTCCTCAGCTCTCCTCCGACACACCGCCCTGAGGCTTTGCCAGGTCCACAGAAGGAATTCTCCAGGAAGGTGCCTGCTCCTTTGTGACCACTGGACAAAACTCAGTGCCAGAACACGCCACACAGTGATGCCTATCGACCTTGGGTTTGCCTTGATTCCCAATGATAAACGTGGCCACCTCAGAGTTATCATCTGAGGCCTATTCCAAACCTGGCGATTCAGCGTATTTGTGAATTTGTTTCCCAATAAAACTTTAAAAAAAAAAAAAAATACCTATTTGGATTCCTATCACTCATTTATTCAATTAACATTTATGGAGCTCCTATTATGTGCTAGTCACTGTTCCACGTGCTACCAAGTGTACTCAGTGTGTTGTTTCCCCTATTCCAGTGAGGGGACACGGCCAATAATAAAACTCATAAACAAGAATATTACAGAGAATTAGAATAGGCTTCAACAGAATAATTGCATGAATACTTTATATCAAGCTGTCAGCAAAGAGTTCTTTTGAGGAAACAACATTTAAGCAGAGATACAAATGAACAAAAAGAGCCTTTCTGGAAGGGGGAAAAGAATCTAGTCCTAATGCCCTGGGACTGGAGTGAGCTCGACTTTCTCTTGTTGTTCTGTATTCTACCTGACTAGATTGTAAACACTCAATTTATCAAATTGGGAAAAATCTGCTCCAAAAGACCTCTTTTAAGTGATAAAAGGCAAAGATGTCATCTTGAAGACTAAGGGGCACCTGACCCAAGCATCATATGCATGTGAAAGCTGTACTATGAATAAGGAAGACTGAAGATAAATTGACGCCTTTGAATTGTGGTGTTGGCGAAGAATATGGAATATACCATGGACTGCCAGAAGAAAGAATAAATCTGTCTTGGAAGAAGTACAGCCACAGTGCTCCTCAGAAGCAAGGATGCCAAGACTTCGCCTCACCTCCTTTGGACATGTTATCAGGATGGACCTGTCCCTGGAGAAGTACATCTTGCTTAATAATGTGGAGGGTCAGCAAAAAAGAGGAAGACCCTCAATGAGATGAATCGACACAGTGGCTGCAAGGATGGGTTCAAATATATGAATCAGAATTTCTCAGGAATTCTCTACAATCTCTGCCTTGGACAAGGCGACCACTATGCCTAGTTGTTCCAGCAGAAACCTGGCAGTCTTTCAAGACTTTGGTATTTGACCAAGATAATTTTCTTGGTAAACTGGCTATTTTCTATATGGTTCCCATATACCCACCCTCTGGCTGGGAGAAGATTATTCAAAATGACCACCCTACGGAGCCCTGATGGTACAGTGGTTAAGAGCTGGCTGCTAACTAAAAAGTCAGCAGTCCAAATCCGCCAGCTGCTACTTGGACATTGTGCTTGGTAACGTAGAGGGTCAGCAAAAGAGGAGGATCCTCAACGAGATGGATGGGCACAGCGGCTGCCAGGATGGGCACAACAAACAAAGCAACGGTGGCAAGGAAGGTGCAAGACTCGACGGTGTTTCGGTTCTGTCTGACGTAGGGTCGCTATGGGACAGAACCGCCTCCGCCGCACCTAACAACAGCACGAGTGTGAACTCTACAGTCGAGGAGTGGATGATCTGTCTCTAGGACGGGAAAGCAGTTTATTAAACTGACCCATTACCTCCTTCAGTCTTGTGTAAACTTTCTAAAATATGAACCAGAATTTCTCAGGAACTCTCTACAATCTCCACCTTGGATAAGGTGACCACTATGCCTAGTTGTTCCAGCAGAAACCTGGCAATCATTCAAGACTTTGGTATTTGATCAAGATAATTTTCTTGGTAAACTGGCTATTTTCGATATGGTTCCCATACACCCACTCTCTGGCTGGAAGATCATTCAAAATGACCACCCTATGGAGCCCCGATGGTACAGTGGTTAGGAGCTACGGCTGCTAACTAAAAGGTCAGCAGTCCAAATTCACCAGGTGCTACTTGGAAACCCTGTGGGGTAGTTCGACTCTGTTTCATAGGGTTGCTATGAGTCAGAATCAACTGCACGGCAATGGGTTTGGTTTTGGGAATGGTTAATTAACTACCTTCTTGAGTATTATTTTTGTAACCCTTATTATGTGTGTATTTTTATTAAAAAGTTACACATATTCAATGAAGTAAATTTAGAAACCCTGAAGAAAAATTTTAACACCCAAAACTAAAATCAATCCATTATTTTCTGAGACATATGCTGTAATTTTTTTTTTTTTTAAATAAAAGCTGGGATTAGATTCCACAGACTGTCTTGAAGCCTGATTTATTCATTTAACAATACATTGTTTGCCAATAAATATTCCTCTACAATATTTGCAATGGTACATAATGAATGTACCATGATTAGGCAGTTTCAAAATCTAGGCTGTTTCTAATATTTTGGTATTATAAGCAATCTTGTGATGAGCATCATTTCCTCTATATCTTTCAACAGCTCTGATTATTTTCCAAAGAAAGCTTCCTGTGAGTGGAGCCGCTCAGTCCAGGTATATTCCTAAAGCTTTTAATACACATTGCCACCGACCTAACATTGATCCATCTAAGCCACATATTTAGTATAACCAAAGACCCCTTAGATTCCCCAGGCCACCTCTTTGAGGAAGATGGTAGGAACTTCAAATCCAATCCTTATTTCCTATTTGAACCTGTGAAATAACATCACCTCTCTATTCTTCAGTGTCTCCATTTGCCAAATGCAGGAAAAAGATTATGACTCTCAAAAGCACATATCACTTAAATCGAAGAATCCTTAGAAGCCAGGCCATCTTTACAGTCATCAGTCCTTCTGGAGAAGAGAGAACAGATTCCTTTTGCCTTCCAGGATACTTTCTTATGTTTGATTTTTAGGGCGAATAGGAACACCTTCTTAATCACACTTGGAAATTTACTAAATTCAGAACTGGGAACAAGGAACCAGAAGATTCCAGAACTAACTGTTGGAAACAGCAAACTATACCCATGGTCTAGTGCATGTGGGCATTTTTAGAGTGGAGGTCATAGGATGAGGCAGAGGGTTCTTCCCCGTAAATCTCAAGATCTTGGCCTGGTGTTGAATAATGGATGGATCAGACTTTGAGTTGGTGAGCTAGGCTGAACTTCAAATCCAGTCCATATTTCCTGTTAGAACCTGTGAAATAACATCATCTCTCTATTCTTCAGTGCCTACATTTGCCAAACGAAGTTACAGTACTTTTCTCAATGTAGTAAAAATATTATGACTTCCAAAAGAACATATTACAGGGAGGAGGCTTCTTGGTATTCCACCTCAGTTAAAACAACAACAAAAAAAAAGCAGTGGCCACTGAGTGTACTCCAATTCATGGAAACCCCATGTGTGTCATAGTAAAACTGTATTCCATAGGGTTTTTTTTTTTTTATTGTGGTGAAAATATACATAAAACCTAACCATCTTAATCAGTTAATCAGTGTTACTGAATTTTTCATGTAGAAATTGGCTGAACAGGTTGTGCAACCATTCTCACTATCCCTTTCCAGATTATTCCACCACCATTAACATAAACTCAGTGCCCCCGTCTTGGTCATCTAGTGCTGCTATAACAGAAATACCACAAGTAAAAACTTTAACAGAGAAATTTATTCTCTCGCAGTCTAGTGTGCTGCAAGTCCAAATTCAGGCCTCAGCTCCAGGGGAAGGCCTTCTTTTTCGGCTCTGGAGGAAGGTCCTTGTCATCAGTCTTCCCTTGGTCTATGAGCTTCTCCACACAGGAACCCTGGGTCCAAAGGACGCACTCTGCTCCCGGCACTGCTTCTTGGTGGTATGAGGTCCCCATGTCTCTCTGCTTGCTTCTCTTTTTTATATCTCAAAAAAGATTGGCTTAAGGCACTATCTAATCTTGTAGATCTCATCGACATAACTGCCACTAAACCATCTCATTACATCATAATGATAGGATTTACAAAAAAAAAATTTTTTTTTTTTTTTTTTACAGCACATAGGGAAATCACATCAGATGACAAAATGGTAGACAATCATACAATACTGGGAATCATGACCTAGCCAAGTTGACAGATTTTGGGGGGGAGGGGGCAGTCACGATTCAATGTATGACCTTCCACCCTTTGGCCCCCCAAAATTCATGTCCTTGCCACATGTAAAACATATTCACCCATCATATCATAGCAAAATTCTTAAGTCCAAAGTCCAAAAATTCCTCTTCATCTGTGGAAGTTATCTGCTTCCAAAGTACAATGGTGCAACAGCCACAAGGTAGATATTTCCATCACAAACAGGAGAAAGTGGAAGGAAAGAAGGCATAACAGGCACCAAGCAAGTCAGTAGAACACATTAGCCCTCAAGGCTTTGAAACTAATCCTCTGTTCTCTGAGACAATTCACACAATGGCCCTGCCCTCCAGACTCCTTAAGCAAAAATTTCCCTTTCCCCCACCCTCCCACCACTGGTAACCATGAATAATCTTTGGTTTCTATATATTTGCTTATTTCATGTAAGTGAGATCATGCAATATTTGTCTTTTTGCAAGTGACTTATTTCGCTCAGCATGGTGTTTTCAAGGTTCATCTATGTTGTGGCGTGCATCAGGACTTCATTTCTCTTTACGGCTAAGTAGCGTTCCATAGGATTTTCTATGGCTGATTTTTCAGAAGTAGACTGCCCTTCTCTGAAAGCGCCTCTGGATGAAATCAAACCTCCAACCTTCCAGTTAACAGTGAGCAAGTTAACCATTTCCACCACATAGGGACTGCCCATTTCTTAGTCCCTCATGAAAGTTGCCCACCCTTTCCCCCTACTTCCACCCCAGGCAAGGGAAGTTGGTGACGGGCAGTGCCAAAAAAGGTGCTAGGAGACAGGAGTGGTAGGAACAAAAGGTGCTCCAGTAACTGTGCAGAGGGCCCTTCCACAGATCTCACTCCTCCCCCCCCCCGCAAGTCCTCAGGCCACACTGGACTCACCGGCCTTTCTCTTCCTGGTTGATGGTGCAGTACCAGTAGAAAAGGCCGAACTTCCTCATCATGGTTGACTGAAGCCATTTACTTTGATGAAGAACTGGAATCCAGCTCTGGACTTTTTCCTTGCTGAGGTGACAAGATCTCAGAGGACGTGCTGAATATCAGTGCTTTGCCAATGCTCAGAGCTTCACCCCAGGGTTCGTAGGCCAGGAACTTCACAGCACCCTAAGCAGATTATCTGAGGGATGGGAATAAGGCTCCTTGACCAACACTCAGCGCCTTCTAGGAAATCTCAGTGGCCTTGGTTAATGAATTTGGATTCCTTTACAAAACCTCAGAGCTCCCTCAAGGAACATAGCCCTTACCGTACCCCCAAAGGGGCCCACAGTTTTCTTTTTCAGGTAAAGGTTTCAGGGGTTTGCCTCACCTGAGGAGCATAGCAGGGTGGTTCATCCAACTGCACGGCCACCATCTTGCCTTAAAAAGTGCCAGCTGCCCTCCTTTACGTGTTTTCACATCGACTATGTTCTGGGATTTTTTCCTCAAAGCACAGCTAGTGGCCCTGCATGTGACCCCAGGTCCCGTGGAAACCACATCAACATCAGAGCTCTGAGGGAGGCCCCAGAACCTCACGTGTCATTGTGATCTCAGAGAATCGCTCCTCAGCGGGCTGACTGGATGTCATAAAAAAATAATTAAATAATTTGAACAGACTGTTGGGGTGTTTACCCAGAGCAGGCACTAACATCTGTCAGGCTTCACAGGGCAGGAAAATCTGATCTGAGTCACTGTAAAATGGGTCCCAGTGGGAATCGCGTGTAAACAGTGAGGCACAGGTCCCGCCCAAGCTCCCTAGCTGAATCAGAGAAGGCCTGGCCCTAGGAGGCAGGCTGCACCCCTAGACCCTGGCTGCCTCTCCTCTCCTGTGGGGGGCTTACTCCACTCAGGAGTTTACCCTCCTGCAGGAGAGGACAGAATGAAGCCTGCGTGTGGGAATCACGGGGATGGAGAAAGGGAGACAACAGGCCTTCCTTTGGAAGTTTTAATTTCACGCCTCTATTTCTGAGTGGATGCGTTTTTCCTGCATTTTCTTTTTCTTTGCTTTCTCTCTTTCCCACATTCAACTTGGGGTGCAGCAGTAAGGCAATACTCAATTACCCAATGAGCAGGTAAGCATGTGTTTAAGAAAACATCTGCCCAGAAAGGCAAGAACACCCCAAAAATTGTTTGAAAGTATCTGATATTTTGTCTACACCTACATACTCAGTGGTAGAATTCTCATCTTCCATGCAGGAGACCTGGTTTGATTCCTGGCCAGTGTAACTCATGTGCAGCCACACCCATCTGTCTGTAGAGGATTGTAGGTTGCTATGATATTGAACAGGTTTCAGCAGAGCTTCCAAAATAAGACTGACAAGGAAGGAAGGTCCATCGATCTAATTCTGAAAATCAGCCAATGAAAACCCTAGGGATCATAATGGTCCAACCCACAACTGATCATGGAGATGGGGCAGGACCTAGCAGTGTTTCTTTCAGTTGTGCGTGGTGTCTCCAGGAGTCAGGGCTGACTAGACAACAGCTAACAACTGCAAAATATACATCATATGTACATACATAGACATACACATTAGAAAAATATCTTTGCTTAACCTATTGATGCTGACTTTGTGGTTTAATCAAATTTTTCTTTTGAATTACATGGGGTCCATTGGAAAAAGCACCATCGTCTTTTCACCTTTTTCTGAGTGCCTTCTGAAATCCTGTGGGCAATGGTGTTGAGTTTTGAGAAGCTGTGGTCGGGGTTAGTATGGGTGAGAGGAAGACAAGCTTTCAAACTCAAAGTCCTGTTTAATAACTACAGTAATATAAGGGACTGTTGGTGGATGTGAGTGACGGCAGCTGCTTTGGGAGGCATTATAGTATAGGGCTAACAGCACAGACTTTGTGGTCACAGAGGCTAGGTTCAAATCCCAGCTCTGACACTTACATACTGCATGATCTCAGTGAGTTATCTGACTTCTCTGAGTGTCGGGTTAGTCATTGCAAAATGGGTGATCCTTAGGACTGAATGAGTTAAACGTGAGTAAACCACTAGATACATATGGTAAGTATTCAGTGAATGGGTAGCTACTTTTTTTGACATACATTTTAAAAGCAATTCTGCTTTTGTATTTATAAATCATGCTCCTTTTAAAACTTTATCTTAAAAGGAAACTACTGGGATTTTTATTTATCACCTTTGGT
Organism: Loxodonta africana; assembly: GCF_030014295.1. Lineage (NCBI taxonomy): Eukaryota > Metazoa > Chordata > Mammalia > Proboscidea > Elephantidae > Loxodonta > Loxodonta africana. Next base: position 146,072,173 of record NC_087344.1, on the reverse strand, counting down.
TTTTAATACAGGAAAATCCTCTGAGGGCTATTAAATATAGCAACCATTAGATTAACAGTTTAAACCTCAATTCAGGTATAATTTATTAATTTACTCAGTTGATGAAATTATTGTTATCATCATGGAAGCCAACTAATCACACCAATTTCACCTATGATTAAAAAAAGAAGAAAGATCTAGAAAGAGTGGAAACACTTTCCTTATCAAGGCGCTTTTCATTATTAATTTAAGTTCATTTAGGCTCAGTGAAGGAAAAGATGGGAAGAGAAAAAAGCAGCTGACCCAAGGTTGAAAGAAGGCTAGGAATAGGAAGCTGGGGGAAGGGTTTCCATCTTGGAAAAGACTAAAACAAGAGATTTCACGGAAGTAAAGATTCACACAGGAAATGCCTGGAAACTGGAAAGCTTAGTGGAGGGCTCCCACAGGGTCCTAATCCCCTCATGGGGACTGATAACCCCCCATTGTGTTCAGGCCTAGAGCTTCCGGCAGGAAATCCCAGCTCCTGAACCAACGATAAAGCTAGCATGGGAGCCGGCCCTGAGAGGGCATCTCACTGCCACTTCCCACTCTCCTGAGTAGTGTTGGGTTCAGGATCCCTTTCCCAGGCCCTCAGAGGTCAGAGAGGTCAGGGGCTGATGTGAGCCGGTGTGGAGCTGGACCTTTTCTGTGTGGGAATCAGTCATTAAAGCCAGGACTGGGAGTGGAGGTAGGGTGCTGGCTGAGGGGAGGAGTATGAGAAGGGTAAAGGATGAAAGGTGAGACAGAAGAAGGTAAGAATTTCAAGGTTCACAAGGTGGCTTATGCTCAGGGGACATAGTGAGGTCAAGGATCAGGGTAGAAGGTGATTTGAGGATTAGGGTAGGAAGAATTCTCTTTCCCCTAAATTTTAATTTTTGTCCTGGTTTTAACATTATTTTGGATGACAATTTGGCAAAGAAGTGAGGACAATATAGCTGACAAAATTTTTATTATAACTCCTTTTTAAAAATTACATTATTACTTTTGTCTTATTTAAAAATTTATAGTTATTGCAAAAAACTTGAAAATGTTTTTTAAAAACCACAATGAAGAAAGTTAAAACCACCTATATTTTTTGCATGGAGCTTGTATCTAGAGAGATTAAGAGCACAGGACCCTAGAATCAATTGCTTGCTTTGGCCTCAGTATATCTGCCTTTGTAATCTGGGTGAATACTTTACCACTCTGAGCTTCGGTGTCTCCATTTGTGAAGTGAGGATAATGGTACCTGCATCATCGATTGTTGTGAAGATTAAATGGGAAAATACTTGTAAAGGTTTATCACTATGTGGAGTATGTACTGAGTGTTCAATAAGTTGTTGTTGTTGGTAGGTGGCATCAAGTTAGTTCTGGCTTATATCCACCCTATATACGACAGAATGAAACACTGCCCAGTCCCGCGTTATCATTAATAATCATTGCTGTGTTTGAGCCCATCGTTGCAGCCACTGTGTCAATCTATTTCGTTTTCGCTGACTCTCTACTTTACCAAGAATGATGTCCTTCTCCAGGGACTTGGCCTTCCTGATAACATGTTCAAAGGTAAGTCTCACCATCCTCACTTCTAAGGAGCATTCTGGCTGTACTGCTTCCAAGACAGATTTGTTCGTCAGCCCCTGGTGTATTCAATATTCTTCAACACCATAATTCAAATGCATCAATTCTTCTTCAGTCTTCCTTATGCATTGTCCATCTTTCCCATGCATGGGGGGTAATTGAAAATACTATGACCTGGGTTAGGTGTGCCTTAGTCCTCAAGTTGACATCTTTGCTTTTTAACACCTTAAAGAGGCCTTTCGCAGCAGATTTGCCCGATGCAATACATCATTTGATTTCTTAACTGCTGCTTCCATGGGTGTTGATTGTAGATCCAAGTAAAATGAAATCTTCGACAACTTCAGTATTTTCTCCATTTATCATGATGTTGTGTTGTTTATTAGCCCAGTTGTGAAGATTTTTATTTTCTTTATGTTGAGGTGCAGTCCATATGGAAGGCTATATAGTCTTTGATCTTCATCAGTAAGTGCTTCAAGTCATCTTCACTTTCAGCAAGTAAGGTTGTGTCATCTGCACATTGCAGGTTGTTAATGAGTCTTCCTCCAATCTGGATGCCACGTTCTTCTTCATATAGTCCAGTGTCTCAGATTATTTGCTCAGCATACTGATTGAATAAATAGGATGAAAGGATACAACCCTGACACACACCTTTTCTGATCTTAAACCATGCCGTATCACCTTATTCTGTTCAAACAACTGCCTCTTTGTCTATGTACAGGTTCAGCATGAGCATTCAGTTGGATCATCTTTCTTTGGAATGGGCACAAATATGGATCTCTTCCAGTCAGATGGCCTGGTAGCTGTCTTCCAAATTCCATAGCATAGACAAGTGAGCACTTCTAGCATTACATCCGTTTGTTGAAACATCTCTGTTGGGATTCAGTCAACTACTGGAGGCTTGTCACCAATGCCTTCAGTGCCGCTTGGACTTCTTCCTTCAGTACCATCGGTTCTTGATCATATGTCACCTCCAGCAATGGTTGAACATCGGTCAATTCTTTTTGATACAGTGACTGTGTGTATTCCTTCCATCTTCTTTTGATGCTTCCTGCATGGTGTGATATTTTGCCTGCAGAATCCTTCAATATTGCAACTTGAGTCTTGAATTTTTTCTTCAGTTCTGTCAGTTTAAGAAATGCAAAGCATTTTCTTCTCTTTTGGTTTTCTAACTCCAAGTCTTTGCACATTTCATTATAACACTTTACTTTGTCTTCTCAAACCACCCTTTGAAATCTTATTTTCAGCTCTTTTACTTCATCATTTCTTCCTTTTGCTTCAGCTACTCTCCGCTCAAGAGCAACTTTCAGAGTCTCTTCTGACATCCATTTTGGTCTTTTTTTCTTTTCTGTCTTTTTAGTGGCCTTTTGCTTTCTTCATGTATGATGTCCTTGATGTCATCCCACAACTCATCTGGTCTTCTGTCATTGGTGTTCAGTGTGTCAAATCTATTCTTGAGATGGTCTCTAAATTCGGGTGAGATGTACTCAAGGTTGTATTTTGGCTCCCATGGACTTGTTTTAGTTTTCTTCAGCTTCAGCCTGAACTTGCATATGAGCAATTGATGGTCTGTGCCAAAGTCGGCCCCTGGCCTCGTACTGACTGATAATATTGTGCTTTTCCATCATCTCTTTCCACAGATGTAGTTGATTTGGTTCCTCTGTATTCCATCTGGCAAGGTCCATGTGTATAGTCACCATTTATGTTGTTAAAAAAAGGTGTTTCCAAAGAATAAGTCATTGGTCTTGCAAAACACTATCATAAGATCTCCTCTGTGAATGTGACACCGTTCCTCTTCAATTTGTCATTCCTGGCATAGTAGGCCATGTGATTGAGCGATTGAAAATGGCCAATACCAGTCCCTTTCAGCTCACTATTGCGTAGGATATCTTTAAGTGTCCCATTTCATTTTTGACAACTTTCAATTTTTCTTGATTCATACTCCCTACATTCCACTTTTAGATTATTAATGGATGTTTGCAGCTGTTTCTTCTCAATTAGAGTCATGCCATATCAGCAAATGAAGGTCTCAAAAGCTTAACTCCAACCATGTCATTAAGATTGACTCTACTTTGAGGAGGCAGCTCTTCCCCAGTCATATTTTCAGTGCCTTCCAACCTGAGGAGTTCATCTTCTGGCACTATATCAGACAATGTTCCACTGCTATCCATAATATTTTCACTGGCCATTTTTTTTCAGATGTAGATCACTAGGCCCTTCTTTCTAGTCTGTCTTAGTCTGGAAGCTCAGTTTGAAACCTGTCCACCATGGGTGTCCTTGCTGGTATTTGAAATACCAATGGCATAGCTTTTAGCATCACAACAACACACAAGCCACCACAGTACCACAAACTGACAGACGAGTGTTGGTTCAATAAAGTACTGCCTATTATAATTTTTTTTTTATTATTATAATTAGCTTTAGCCCTGTCTCTCTAAGAAGCCTTTGTGGTGCAAATGGTTAAGAGCTTGGTGGCTAACCAAAAGGTTGGTGATTGAACCCACCCAGAAGCTCTGTGGGAGAAAGACCTGATGATCTGCTTCTGTAACGATTACAGCCAAGAAAGCCCTACGGGCCAGTTCTACTCTGTCACGTGGGGTTGTTATGAGTCGAAATCAACTCCATGGCACCCAACAACAACCCTGTCTAATTTACTACTGAGGATTTTTCCATCTGAAGTTATAGTTCCCAACTGTCAATTATTCTAAACCTCTTTATTATCTATGCTTAAAATACTCCTCTCCTCCTGCCAGCAGCTTAACTGAGGTAACTGCCCGACCTATTATCAGTTGAGTGGTGCACACTCTTAAAGGAAAAGGAAACACAAAGTTAACAGATAAAAATACAGGGTTTAGCATTTAGCCTTTCAAACTACAGTAGATAATAGTTGATTAATCTTGAAACGCAGAGTCAACAAAACACAATTGCTTAAGTTTACTCTGGACAAAGAGATTTCTGTCAGCAAGAGAAAATCCTGCCCAAAGCGTAGAGTTTCTTGGAGTTCAGTTTACGTTTTGAAACTCTAAACCCTCCAGTTACTCTTCTACAGATTACATCTGCTGTGACCCACACAATGGACTATATCACAGATGCTAAGTGGGGACAGCGGGAGGAGCACTGAATGCTTCATTCCAGTCGGGGTATTTTCAGTCTCTTAAAGAAAAAAAAAAAAAGAAGAGGAATTTTTCTTTGTGGTCAGGAGCTTCAAGCAAATGCATGATTTCAAAGCAAAAAGGCACCACACTGAGGCCAAAGCTGAAATGTTGCCCCATCCTTTCTACCTCCTCCCCACAACTTAAAAAAAGAAAGGGCAGCTTGGTCACTGCATTTCATTCTCATTCCTTGACTAGGCTACCGGGCTAATCTCTTTTTGACTGTGACTTGTGGTGTTATTTAAATGGCAAAATGCAGTGGACTACTGTGCTAGCTGGAGTGGAGATTTGCAAGGTGCTAATGGGGAAATGCCAAGATTAAGGCATGAAATCACATGGGGCCTTAAATTAGTTTAAAATCCTCTCAGCTATTTATCCTCAGTCTCTAAAGAATGCTACAAACTGTGAGAAAATAAAAGGGGCTTTCGGTAATTCCTGAATACAGTGTGGGTTAGGCAGGAAATGTGGCCTTAGGGAAACCAAATTTAGGAGCACTTGAAGAGGCAGCACAATCTAACAGGTAAGGGATAAAATTGGATAATTTTCTGTTCCTTAATCTATTACCAGCTGGGTGCTAGATCTAGCTTGACATTTCCATTCTCTGTGTTTTAGTTTTCTCTTTTGTAAAATGGAAGAGTAGAACTGCTAGATAATCTCTAAAGTTCTACACAGGTTTTATGAAATTTTTTGAATAGACTTTATTTTTTAGAGAAGTTTTGGGTTTACAGAGAAAGTGTGCAAAAAGTACAGCGTTCCCATTTATATCCCACACACACTCACGTACACTATTTCTCCTGTTATTAACATCTTTCATTCTCATGGTCCGTTTGCTATGATTGATGAATCAGTATTGGCACATTATTATTAACTGAAGTCCATAGTTTACATTAGGGTTCACTGTTTGCGTGGTCAGTCCTATGGGTTTGGACAAATGCTTAATGTCACGTGTTCACCGTTACAATACCAGACAGAATAGTTTCACTGCCTGAAAAACATGCTGTGCTCCACATTGAAATATTTTTAAAACCATGTTTTTGCACTTTTATTAGATTTATTGGGAAGCCTGATAAATACATTTATTAATAATATGAGATGGGCAAAAATCATGAATAGACAATTTGTAAGAGAAAATACAATACAAATAGCTAATGAACATTTTCAGAGGTCAACTTCATTAATACTCATATTTTGTACTTATCCAAATAATAAAACTTCTTAAAAAATAGTTTACACTGTGTGCTGTGTGCCATTGAGTCAATTCTGACCCATAGAGACCCAATAGGGCAGAGTAAGACTTTCCCATAGGGTTTGCAACGCCGTAACCTTTATGGAAGCAGACTGCCACATCTTTCTCTTGCAGAGCAGCTGATGGGTTAGAACCACTGACCTTTCAGTTAGTAGCTGAGTGCTTAACCATTGGGGCTCCTTTAATTTACCCTAAAGAGGTTAAAAAGACTCACATGGAGAGTTGAGATACTCTTGCTTGCTTGGGTTGAGTTGTATCCCCCCCAAAACTTTGTTCAAGTCCTAACCACCAGTACCTGTGAAAATAACCTTATTTGTAGAAAAAGATCTTTGAAGATGTTATCAGTTAAGTCAACCTGGAGTAGGGTGGGCCCTAATCAAGTGTGACTAACGTCCTTATAAAAGAGGAAAAGAAACACAAAGAGACACAGAGGGAAGATGGCCATGTGAAGACAGAGGCAGAGACTGGAGTTATGCTGCCATATATCAAAGAATACCTGGGACCACCAGAAACTGCAAGAAGCAAGGAAAGATTTTCTTCTAGAGCCTTCAGAGAGAGCATGGCCCTTCCAACACTCTGAATTTGAATTTCTAGTTTCCAGAACTCTGAGAGAATGAATTTCTGCCATATGCTTTGTGGTAATTTGTGACAGCAGCCCTGGGAAACTAACATGACAAGTAAACATCTAAGTCTGCCAAGGTCTAAGCAGGGTAAGGACCAGAGGTTTCACAACCGTCTCCCACTGTCCCTGCAGCAGACTCAGTTGGTTTTGTCTGCCAGGAATCCAGGCTCTCTTCTTCTCCTATCAACACTCCTTAGGCTGCTGTTCATCCCTGACTCTCAGGCCATTTGTGTTGGGGTTGCCGGCCAACCCCTGATCAGCCCAGGAAGACTCAATCCTGGGACTTTTGTTGGAATTATCAAGAAAATGAGGTCTTTTTCTGCAGGCACTAATAGCTATAAGAAAATATAGGCCAGGGATTCCTGTGCCCCCTGGAGATAGCCTGATTGAAAATGAAGCCAATGTAGAAAAATAAAGCCAAGAGATGAAAGCCTAATGACTTTGCGTGAGTTTCTGGATCCAGACTTTTCTGAAGCTGGTCCTATTCGTGGGCTTTTGATACTATTACTGTTTTTGAAGAAATACATACACAGAGTTTTATAAAAAGATTTATAACAAGATTTACAAAGACCAAAAAACCCATTGCCGTCAAGTTGATTCCGACTCATAGCAACCCTATAGGATAGGGTAGAACTGCCCGATAGAGTTTCCAAGGAGCACCTGGTGGATTTGAACTGCTAAACTTTTGGTTAGCAACCGTAGCTCTTAACCACTACGCCACCAGGGTTTCCTTATAAAGATAACAACAATGAAATTGTCCCCTGCCTACTTTTCCCTCTGCCTTTACCTTCTTTAGCTATGGAGGATAGCTAAATAGTTACTATGGAACTATAGCACTTAGTCCCATATTTCTAACCAACAGGATTATATTGCCATTTCTTAGGTCAGTACTATTACACATTACCTATTCACTTCCTGTATGGAAGATGAGGATTTAGCAGTGTTGTTCCTCACTATCCCTCACCCCACTTCATCCTTCCAAGAGAGATATTTTATAATTTCTGGCTAAATCAGATTTAGTTTTTATTGTATTATGAAATGTAATGTGATTACATTTCCTTCTTTTACTGTTTGTTCTTTCTGGAGGTAACAGTTGCCTCCTTTTTTCATTTGCTCATTTTTCACTGACTCATAATTTCTTCCAGCACTCACAGAGCCTTGTAAAACCACGCGCATTCAACGTCCTTTTTCAGTTAAACGGCTAATATTCTTTAAGCCGCATTCTTTTTTTTTTTATTTTTAGAAACACTCCCTCCTGGATCCTTCTTTCTCTCTGCTTCAATCTGGACTAGTTGGCCTCTAAGCCTGCTGTGAGATTTCCTTGACTTTATCTTGCAACACTTCTTGTGGCAGACACTACCATGTGTTCACCAGAAGAGCTTTTTCTTCTTCCCGAGCATAAAGCTGGACTATGCTAGTTTTGGCCAACAGAATATGAGCAGGAATGATGTGTGCTTGGTCCATAAAACCCTTCCAAGGAGCTCTTCTTTCTCTGTTCCCGATTAGATGTTCAGGGTGACCTTGGAAGGTACATATTGAAGATGGCAGGGTCTTTGCTGAGTCCTGAATAACTTTGTGGTATAGAGGTCCACCCCACTCCACTGCCTTTTTCCACTGAGTGGACTTTAGTATTTTTAATTTTGGTAAGCTACTTCCTTATTCTGTAATTGTTCATTTTTAGAGCATCCAGTTCTTATATATCAATGTAACATCTTCTGTTATCTCTTTGAGGGCATTGAAGTCTTTTCTTTTTCAGTTGTGGTTTTTTGTTTTGTATTTTGCCATCTGTTTTTATCGCTGTCTTTCATGTTTGAGCTTTTTCTAAAGTATGTCATCAGTGAGTATCATCACTGATCTATGACCTTTGTTATGGATTGAATTGTGTCCTCCAAAATATGTGCTAGAATACTAACACCTATACCTGTGGATGTAATCCTGTTTGGAAATAGGGTTTTCTCTGTTATGGTAATTAGTTATGAAAAAGACAGAGACAGACACAGAGGGAAGACAGGCGTCATGTTAGGGTAGTTTACTACTTTACAAACCAAGGAATGCCCAAGACTACCCACAAGGAAGGAAACAACACAGCTGAGACTCTGATTTGGACTTTTAGTGTCTAGAACTGTGAGAAAATAAATTTCTGTTCTTTAAAGCCACCCACTTGAGGTATTTTTGTTATGGCAGTACTAGGGAACTAGGACAGCCATATGAGTGAGACACTAAAAAGCCAATTAAAAACTCTGTATTCATGGGTGGTGCTTGTTACCTGCTAATCTTCCTTAGGGTGATAAGATGGCTAGATGGTTTTGTTTTGTTTTTTTAATTGGAGAACCCCCAAGTCTCAGTATCTATAGGTCTTTTCTCTTGGTCTGGCCAATCTCCTAGAAAGGATTTCTCCCCTCTTGAGCCTGACTGCTAAAGTTCTGTGAGCTGAGTTGGGGGAGGGGCTAGAGGGAACTGCCTCATTTGAGGTTATCCTGCCTCCTGGGCTAGCCCCCATTCAATGATTGTTCAGTGTAGGGATACAAAGGCCTAAACCCTTCTTCAATTGGGGCAACTGTGAAGAGCTCCCCATGAGATCAGCTAAAGCTCTATTGTGACTGCATCTCGCTTGAAATTCTCCCTCCACTCAGGCCTGCCTCTTTTACTTCCCTGCAGGTGTGGTTCCCAGCAGCTCTCCCCAGTAAACGTCCTGCATCAAGTCTCCATCTCAGGGCCTGCTTCACAGCGAACCAAATCAACCTTATCTAAGACACATTTCTATAGACAGTTAGTATTCAGCTGTCCCAGCTAACTAGCTCTTTCATCTGATTTTCATATTCCAAAATTTGGTTAGCATTTTTCATCTGCAGTTGTCTTCTCTCCCATATTCTTTGGTTTTGTGAGTTTATACTTTTTTTTTTTTTCTTTCTTTCCCTCTCTACCCTCATTTCAATGATATTTTTACCAGGCATCTGGGATAAAGACATGTGTTCAATCTGTTGTGTTTAGTCAGAAGTCTGAAAACATATTCATAACACCATGGAAAATACAATGAATCCTCCCAGCCTCATGGGTTGTTGTTGTTAGCTACCACTGAGTTGTCCCCTGACTCATGGTGATCCCGTGCCCAAGGAAATGAACTCTGCCCAGCCCTGAGCCATCCCCACAATTGGTTGCAGGTTGGGCCATTGTGATCCATAGGGTTTTCATTGGCTAATTTTCAGGAGTAGATCTCCAGGCCTTTCTTCCTACTCTGTCCTAGTCTGGAAGTTCCACTGTAATCTGTTCAGCATCATAGCAACACATAAGCCTCCACTGATAGATGGGTGGTGGCTGCTCGTGAGGTGTATCAGCCAGAAATGAAGCCCCAGTCTTCCATACGAAAGGCAAGAATTCTATCATCGACTCAACCACGCTTCAACCCAGCTTCGTAGAGGTTATGTTAAACTATTAAAATGAACTACATTTTTGAGTGCCATTTGAGGTGAAATATTAGGGTATGCTAAGCCACAGGGCAAATGTGACAGAACCAGATCATCAGTCAAAAAGCGCAACCCCTCTGCCCCCAGGCTGTGCTGTTCCCTTTCCTGGAAGGGACCAGTGAATCCAATCAGGCTCTGAGCCTGCTCTTTCATCTTCAGGCCTTTGCACGTGCTGCTTTCTTAGCTATGAATGACCTTCCTCATTCCACCAGCTAAATCTTTCTAATCTCCTAGAACCCAGTATAGCACACCATCAACCCCACACACCCAGCACTATGTTAGGCACTTTTCCTTGTGTGCCTATAGCACTCCACATCTACCTTCATTAAAAAAAAAAAAAGCAAAAAAAAAAAAAACCCAAACCCATCTCCGTCAAGTTGATTCCAACTCATAGGGACTCTATAGGACAGATTAGAACAAGGAGAAGCTGGTAGATTCGAACTGCTGAAGTTTTGGTTGGCAGAAGAGCTCTTAACCACTATGCAACCAGGTCGAACTTTATAATAGCACTTAAAACACGAGGACTGTAATTACTGTGACTTTGAGCTCTTGGAGCACAGAAACTGAATATCTTTCATATTTTTAGACTTAGTATTTCTCACAGTACTTAGTGGATAGTAGGTACTCAATAGTGTTTGTGGAATAAATTAATAAACAAATGGATGGATGGATGATTTGAACAGACTCTCCCTGGGGGTCAGCCAAAGAGGAACGAGGCTCTAGGCTTCGGGAGAAAAGAAGAGTCCAAGTCATGAATGGATTTTTCCTGTCCAGTCCTCACACAAACCTTGGTGAACTGGAGCCCAGAGATAGCAGAGCTTTAAAAAAAAAAAAGAAAGGTATCAGCTGGTGAAGAACGAGCTTCTTGAATCAAGTAGACACGTAAGACTATGTTGCTGTCTCTTGTCTGGAGGGGTGATGAGAGGGTACAGGGGGTCAGAAGCTGGCCAAATAGACATGAAAAGAGAGTGGAGGGAAAGAGTGTGCTGTCTCATTAGGGGGAGAGCAATTAGGAGTATATAGCAAGGTGTATATAAATTTTTATACGGCAGACTGACTTGATTCGTAAACGTTCACTTAAAGCACAATAAAAAAAAAAAAAAAAAGAGGCATCAAACCAGCCAACTGCTATGGATCTGGGTTGGTAGAAAATGGAAGACAAGAAGCCAGAGTAGCTATTTTGGAGTATTGATCCAGGAAAGGCAGGAAAAGGAAATCATACATAGAAATCATCACCACCAGCATGAAGTTCCAAAGGACTATAAAAAGGAACCTCCCTAAGAACCTATAACATCAACGAGAAGAAGCAGTTTTACTGACTCTTACGTGCTAGATACTTTTTAAGGATCTGTACATGCTTTAACTGATTTTATCTTCATGACAGCCATGTGAGGTTGGGTGCTTATTCATATTTTATAGATGAGGAAACTGAGGCATAGAACACTCGACCAAGACCATTCAGCTAGGATGTGACAGTGGCAGCACTTAACCACAACAAGACAAAATCTACCCCCTCTACTCCCATTCCCTGACCTCACCAACTCACCTCCTACCCCAATTTGCTAGAAAGGAAATTCTCTCTATTGGATGGAACTGCAACATTCTTGCCTTGGCAGGATTCCCTGCTGTGTTCAGTCTCAGAGTCCAGGTATAACAAAGTTATGTGAGGAAGACAGCCTGGAGGGAGAGGGACCAAGTGGTCAGAATGGTGCTTTTATCCCATCCTTGACAAATGAAATTTCTGAAGAAAGAATCAGTGTAGAGTAAAAGGAAGAAAAAAAGAATCCCTGGAGAAAAGGCCAACTGGCAGTGCCTCTTTGGAGAGCTATCCCTTCCACACAGTCACAGGGACCTGGTGTCTAAGTGCAAATAATGGGCCTTGGTTAACATGGACCCAGGAAGAAGGGGTCCATATGCGGCAGGGATCAAGTCAGAGCCAGTGACTCACCCCACATGAGGGCCCAGAGGTTCAGGAACACATCACAAGATGCTGAGACACGTCTCAAACGCTTGCCAGCTGAGACCATCTGGAACATGAGTTCTGAGCATGAAAGAGCAGAGAGGCGAGAGGAGGAGCCCTAAATGCGCGGGTCAGTGAACGCTGACTCAGAGATGACTTCTGAGGCCAATGGAGATGATCAGGCCAAGTCTCAGACCCGTCCCAAATTGCTGTGAGGGGTCATGAGAGCTGCAAGGCTGAACTCCAGACCAGCTTTCCCGGTTGGGAGGGGAGAGCAGTGCCAGTGTCTCCCCAGCTACTCCCTCCCCATCAGGTCTCTGTACTCCCCTGAGGGCTGTCTGTGTTCTCAGGACAGCCCATCCCTAAATGTGGGAGGCAGAAGAAAGGGACTGCCACCAGAAATTCTTGGGTCAGTTTCCTTGTAGTTCCTCTGAATCCTTTCAAATGAAAGGAGCCTATATTTTTTCCCACTTCACGAGGCAGACTTTTCACACTTGTAATTATTGAATTCATGATGTGGAATTGTTTGTTCCATGTCTGTGTCTCCCACTTGGCAGTAAATTTCACCAGGGCAGGGACTGGGTTAGTCTTGTTCACCAGAGCCTAGGAGAGTGTCTGGTACAATGCTGGCGTCAACACATGTCTCTTAGGTGACACACCGTGCATGAATTGTGCTTTTATTCCAGTTTTTAGTTAGGGATTAGGACCAGCCTTCAGATGCTCTTGTTCCTTCCCCCATCAGAGCCCCCCTGTGCATTTGCAGTGTCAGCAAATAAGCTCCCCCAGGAAATTACCCGGAGCCACAGCTGCCCTGAGTTTCGGGCCTGGGTCCCCCAGTTACAGCTCAGGTGTCTGAGGCTGGGCTGGGGCCGTGGGGGCTGGACTTGGAGGGCAGGATCTCTAGGAATCATTTGGCGCCTAAATCATTCAAATGAAGAATTTGAGACTTTGGGGAACCAACGCTTTTTTTGAGAGGAAGTGTCAGTAACTAGGGGAAAAACAACTGGGGAGAAGGGCGAGCTCCTTGGCTATGAGGAAGTGTAGTGGCTCTGAGCCAACCTGGCTTTCCTCCAGATTTTTATTTCTGGTGTTTGGTGGTTAAATGAAAAAAAAAGAAAAAAAGCTTATAAACTTAACTCCAGTTAGGAAAAAAATACAACTATTTCAAATATTGATCCTGGATAGTCCCTTCAGACCTGGCAAGGAGACCACCCAGCGTGAAGGGAGGAGAGAGGCCGGGTATGAGATGGGTGGGTGGGGCTTCAAGGAGGGGCAACCACAGCTCTAGCTCTGTGGGAATTGGAATGGCCCCTTCCCCATTTGGGCACATGTTTCACTAGTGACCCACCCCAGAGCATCCCATGGCATTTTAAGGACCAAGGGACTGAAAGTAAATTTGCAGGCAAGTCACCTCAAGAAGTGATTCTCAACCTTTCTAGACTGCTAAGGTGCATCATTTGCATATGACACTTGGCAGCTCTTGGCCTCTTTGCAGAAATATCGTATGTTCATTTTTAAAGTGGAAATAAAGAAAAAAATAATTTTATCAGGTCAGTAAGAACATTACAAAAACCGAAGTAGAAAAATTGGCAAAGCACGTGTACTGGCAGTTCACTAAGGAAAACAAATGCCCAATAAACACCTGAAAAGACATTCACCCCCAATAGTTGTTCAAAAATGCATTTAAAACGGTGAGGTGAAAAGGATTGAAAAAAACAGTGTTATTTGCAAATCTTAGCTATTGGATGACCAGAGCACGTCAACGGAAAGACTACTAGAACTGAAACATCAGCCAAGTGACAGGTCACAGTATTCTTATATTAAAAAGCATCTGTATATGTTTTCTTTCCAAACACCCAAAATAACAGGCAAGAAAATAAAACGGAAAAATAATCCCATCCACAGTAGTAGCAGCAACAAAATATAACATGCCCAGGCATTTATATAACAAGAAATGAGGGGCCTTAATGAAGAAGAGCATTCTGTTTTATTGAGAAACAATAAAAACAAGAAAAAAGACAAAAAAATCCAAACAAGCAAAACCGGTGGCCATCAAGTCGATTCCAAATCATGGTGACCCCAAGTGTGGCATAGTAGAACTGTGTGCTCCATAGTCTTTAAGCCTAAGACTTTTCAGAAGCAGATTACCAGCCCTGTCTTCTGAGGCTCCTTTGGATGGGTTTGAACTGCCAACCTTCAATTCATAGTCCAGCGCTTAACCATTTGTGCCATCCAGAGACAAAAGAACCACACACCTAAAAACATCCAGATGAATTAAAGATTTACATGTAATAAATGAAATCATAAAAATCCTAGAAGATAATATAGGTAATTGTATAATTCTGAGATAAGGAAGACTTTCTATGGGTGACTCTAAAGCTTAGTGAACAGTTGGATAAATATGACTATATACAAAAACATTTCTTTCAATATGTTGATAAATACCATAAACCAGCTAAAATGCAAATAAAAAAACTAATGACTATAAATATTAAGTATTATTCTCAATGTTAAAAGAAAATTTACTGCCGGTATTACTTTTTGTTATGGAACATTTATTAACATCTCTTTTATAGGAACTTTTTTTGGGGAAAGTATCAGTAGGATGTGGTTAAGTTCTTATTACTCAACAGCAGGTAGCCCTATGGGCCTTCATTCACCTCCTCAAAAACTACCAAGATCTTTTGGTCCTTAGGTCCCTCACACTTGATATTCTTCCTACTTACAGGAGCCCAATAGGACAGAATAGAACTGCCCAATGAGGTTTTCAAATCTGTAAATATTTATGGAAGCTCCTGCGGAGTGGCTTGTGGGTTCAAATAGCCGACCTTTTGGTTAGCAGCTGAGTTCCTTACCACTGCAGCCACCAGGGCTCCTTATTTCTATTAAATATCCCCTTTCTCCAGACCCATGGGCCCTCATGTCTCATTCTTCAAGATTGAGCATAAACAACACCTCCTTTGAGAGACCTACTTTAACCTCTAATTCAAGATACTCTTTATCCCACCAATCTGTGCATTTTCTTTATACCCATTGCCATTGAGTCAGTTCCAACTCATAGCAATCCTATCAGGAAGAGTAGAGCTGCCCCATAGAGTTTCCAAGGCTGTAAATCTTATCAAAGCAGAATTCCGCATCTTTCTCTGGTCAGTGGCTGGTGAGTTCAAATACTGACTTTTCAGTTAGCAGTCCAGTACTTAACCACTGTGCACCAGGACTCCTTTTTCCCGTTTATCAAAACCTGCCTTGTACTTATAAATGTATTTGTTCATCTGTGCACTGGTCATCCTTCAATGGAGAGAAAGAGCCCTGAGGTAGCACAGGAAGGTGTCAGCCTTGCTCATCAGCGTAGAGCACTACTTGGCACAGCAGCTGCTCTGTGGGATGAATGAACAAGCATTTGTCTAGGTGTTGGAAATGCAAGAGAAAACAAGATAGTCTCTGCTTTTCTAGAGCTCATATTCTAGGGCTTGATTGCTTGAATGAATGAAAGAAGGTATAGGCTTAGGCAAGTATTCTATAAGGATTGCTTACCTGATTTTATCTCTTCCAGGGACCAGATCTTTGACTTGAATCATGAGTCAAAATATCTTTATTAACTTTAACCCTACTCTAGTCAATAGACCCACCACAAGTTCAGTTCCAAAGCACTGCTACATTCAAAGAAGCACAGTTCAAAAAAGAAATTATTGAAAAGGCTTTTCATTCTTTCCTCGTGTCTCTTGACATTTAAAGGAGTCCAATTCATAACGCTCTGTAAGAGTTTTCATATTCTTTCTTCTCTACCCTAATTCTTTTCAACCCACATGATTCTGGACCAAAAGACCTAGAATATAGACCCTTTTTTTTTTTTTTAACCAACTCTCCCATCCCCTTTACTCCCATGTCCCCTTTTCCCAACTTCATCTATCACTTTTCCTGTGCTTTCCAGGCACCCCCACTCCCAACTATTTATTAGACTAACCCTTCAGTTAAGAGCTCAGCTGCTAACCAGAAGGTCAGTTGCAACTTGGAAACCCTGTAGGGCAGTTCTCTGTTCTATAGGGTTGCTATGAGTCAGAATTGACTCTACAGCAAAGGGTTTTGGTTTTAACCTTCTTCTGAATCCTTTCCTTTCCCCCAAACTCTGGTCTATGTTTCCTGTGTTCAGAATTCTTCAGCCCAATTGTCTTTACTAAAGTCCAGGAATAAGTCTGACTCAGTCAGTCTCTGGGAAATATGGTGGTGGAAGATGGGAGGGTAATGATCTGTAAATTACTGGAATCTTTTTGGTGCCTGGGGAACAGCAGAAGGAGTATCTCATTATCCCTTGTCAATTAAATTCCTATATCTCCAACCTTTGCTCTGCTCTCTCCCTTCAGTCAGCTTGCTCTGACTGAGCCCTGCCTGCACCCTGATCACTCAGCTGCTCCTGGGGCTATTAGTCCTGCCACAGCCCTGCACCCCTGTCCCATAGCTGCAGTGGGTGGCTTCCTGGTCCTCAATCCCACCTCCAGAACATTGTTTCTCTTTATTCCTTAAAATCCCCAGCTTTGAAGGTCATGACATCAGACTATACCACTTAACTAGCCTCCCTGGCATCAGACTATACCACTTACTAGCCTCCCTGGTACAGACTGGTCCTCCCCTCACCCCCATTCATTCTCTATCTTCCTAGGATAGATACTAGCTTTTTCATCTTCCCAGTCTCTAAATGTTGGAATGCCCTAGGGCTCAGTTTCTGTGACTCCATCTCTATCTACACTTAATCCCTAGGTGACATCATCCAATCCCACAGATGGTCTGTACATCATGAGCTAATGCATTAGCTTCCTAGGGCTGCTGCAGCAAATCACCACAAACTAAACTGGTTGCCATCGAGTCAATTCTGACTCATAGTGACCCTATAGGACAGAGCAGAGCTGCCCTGTAGGGTTTCCAAGGAGTGGCTTGTGGATTCAAACTGCACAACTTTTGGTTAGCAGCCGAATGCTTAACCAGCACACCACCAGGAAAACAACAGAAATTTATTCTCACACAGCTCTGGAGGCTAGATGTCCAAAACCAAGGTGTCAACCAGGATCACAACAGAGGGTTCCAGACAGAGCAGGTGACAAATGTAGAACAAAATCCAAATCATTAAAAAAAAACAGGCTTACTGGTCTAATAGAGATTGGAGGAATCCCCAAGACCAGTGGCATCATTAGAGGGGTGCAGACTACAGCAGGTGACACTGTCAGGGACAATGATACCAAAATGAATGTCTATAAAATTTTTCTGCAGTGTTTCAGCAGAAATTTTTTTTTTTATATAAAAATATCCCTGTAGTTAGTTACAACAACAAAAGCATTTTTCAGAAGCTCAGCTTGCATGTATCAATATACCTACAAGGCTAAAACTCTAATCTAATTTACTTTTTGAATGTTCTAATATGTTTGAGTCCGAGCTGTCGTCGTCACCCAATTACAATGATGCTCCGAATTACGCCGTTTCCTCCGCAGGCGCTACAAGCACACGCTGGTGTTTTCATTGCTCCCAGTGTTTTTATAGTTGCTGATTTTATAGCCATCAATTTTTCTGGTGTTTAGCTACAATACTGTGGTAATTAGTATTTGTGAACCTGTATCAATAACTTTCTTGAGAATAAAGTAGTAATTATAGAAGATGTGATATACGGGAATTACAATTTATGAGTAACATTAGTACAAAAAACATTACTAAGGATTCTGTATGGTCTCGTATGGGAGGAGGTCCATGGGGGGAGTGTGACACCATGAATTACCACAGTGGGTGACACCAACTCTACTGATGCCACTGCCCTAGACTATGGCCCTTAGTCACCCTTCTAACTTGGATCTGAAACCGCTCCAAGAGATCATCTGTCAGACAAATAATAGACAAAACCTGTTGCCATCGAGTTGATTCTGACTCATAGTGACTCTATAGGACAGAGTAGAACTACCCCATAGGGTTTCCAAGGAGCAGCTGGTGGATTCTAACCGCCGACCTTCTGGTTAGCAGCTGAGCTCTTGACCACTATGCCACCAGGGCTCCAAAAAAATAACAGTCAGGCCTATAAGATAAACCCCCATGCATCTGTCAGTTTGTCGTACTGTGGGGGTTTGTGTGTAGCTGTGATTCTGGAACCATGCCATCGGTATTCAAATACCAGCAGGGTCACCCATGGAGGACAGGTTTCAGCTGAGCTTCCAGACTAAGACAGACTAGGAAGAAGGACCTGGCAGCCTACTCCTGAAAAGAATTAGCCAGTGAAAACCTTATGAATAGCAGTGGAACACTGTCTGATATAGGGCTAAAAGATGAGCCCCTCAGGTTGGAAGACACCCAAAATGTCAAAATACTTTCAAAATATCAAAATAGTTTCTATCTCAAAAAACTGGAAATAGAAAATCAAAAGGAAAGAACACACTCAGCATTTCTCAAGCTGAAAGAACTGAAGAAAAATTCAAGCCTCAAGTCACAATACTGAAGGATTCTGTGGGGAAAATATTAAAAAGCCAAGCCTTGAGTTGCAATACTGAAGGATTCTACAGGGAAAATATTAAATGATGCAGGAAGCATCAAAAGAAGATGGAAGGAATACGGAGTCACTAACCAAAAAGAATTGGTTAACGTTCAGACATTTCAGGAGGTAACATATGATCAGGAACAGATGGTACAGAAGGAAGAAGTCCAAGTTGCACCGAAGCCTTTGGCAAAAAACAAGGCTCCAGGAGTTGACAGAATATCAATCGAGATGTTTCAACAAATGGATGCAGTGCTAGAAGTGCTCACTCATCCATCCCAAGAAATTTGGAAGATAGCTACCTGACCAACCAACCGGAAGAGATCCATCTTTATGCCTATTCCCCAGAAAGGTGATCCAACCGAATGTGGAAATTATCAAACAATATCATGAATATCACATGCAAGCAAAATTTTGCTGAAGATCATTCAAATGTGGCTGCAGCAGTATATCAACAGGGAGCTGCCAGAAATTCAGGCTGGATTTAGAAGAGGACATGGAACCAGAGATATCATTGCTGATGTCAGATGGATCCTGGCTGAAAGCAGAGAATACCAAAAAAATGTTTACCTGTGTTTTATTAACTATGCTAAGGCATTTGACTGTGTGGATCATAACAAATTATGGATAACATTGCAGAGAATGGGCAGAACACTTAATCATGCTCATGAGGAACTTGTACATGGATCAAAAGGCAGTCGTTCAAACAGAACAAGTGGATACCGCATGCTTTAAAGTTAGGAAAGGTGTCCGTCAGGGTTGTATCCTTTTACCACACCTATTCGATCTGTATGCTAAACAAATAATCCGAGAAGCTGCACTATATGAAGAACAGGGCATCAAGATTGGAGGGAGACTCATTAACAACCTGCATTATGCAGATGACACAACCTTGCTTGCTGAAAGTGAAGAGGACTTGAAGCACTTACCGATGAAGATCAAAGACCACAGCCTTCAGTATGAATTATACCTCAAGATAAAGAAAACAACAATCCTCACAACTGGACCAATGAGCAACATCATGATAAATGGAGAAAAAGATTGTGGTTGTCAAGGATTTCATTTTATTTGGATCCACAATCAACAGCCATGGAAGCAGCAGTCAAGAAATCAAAAAACGCATTGCATTGGGGATATCTGCTGCAAAAGGCCTTTTTAAAGTGTTGAATAGCAAAGATGTCACCTTGAGGACTAAGGTGCGCCTGACCCAGACCATGGTGTTTTCAATTGCCTCATATGCATGCGAAAGCTGGACAATGAATAAACAAGACCAAAGAAGAATTGACGCCTTTGAATTGTGGTATTGAAAATACCACGGACTCCCAAAAGAACAAACAAATCTGTTTTGGAGGAAGTACAACCAGGATGCTCCTTAGAAGCAAGGATGGCAAGACAACATATCACATACTTTGGACAGGAGGAATCAGTCTCTGGAGAAGGACATCATGCTTGGTAAAATACAGGGTCAATGAAAAAGAAGAAGACCCTCAAGGAGATGTATTGACACAGTGACTGCAACAATGGGCTCAAGCATAGCAACAATTGTGAGGATGGCGCAGGACCAGGCAGTGTTTCATTCTGTTGTGCAGGGGGTTGCTATGAGTCAGAACTGACTCGATGGCACCTAACAACAACAACAACAGGAAATAAACAGTAACACCCATGAGAAAAGTGCTTCTTAGAACAATTAACTATATGAGACCAAAAGAGTAACATTTGCCCCGAAAGTAAAGATGAGAAGGCAGAAAGGGTAAGGAAAACTGGATGAATGGGAACAGGGAATTCACAGGGGAAGTGGGGAGAGTGCTGACACATTGTGGGGGTTGCAACTAATGTCACAGCACACTTTGTGTATAATTTATTGAATGGGAAACTAATTTGCTCTGTAAACTTTCACCTAAATCACAATTAAAAATATATATATGTACATGGGGGCTGAGCCTATAATTTAATCAGGCTACAGAAAATGCCTGAGCATGTGTGGATTTCTTTGGACTCCTCATGAGATGGTACTTAGGAGAATTGGGCCCAATGGTTAGGAACTGAGAGAGTAGTGAGTGATTAAGAATATGGTTCAATCCTAGCTCTACCGCTTGTGGACTGTTTGACCTTGCGTGAGTTACTTAACCTCTTTAAAACATCAGTTTCCTCAGACGTCACCTTGCAATAATAACACCTGCCCTCCTAGGGCTGCTGTGAAGATTAGAGAGAATGTAAGTGAGGCACTTGGCAAGGTTTTTGACACATGATTCGCACTCAATATGCAGTAGAAATTACTGCAACCACTTTATCTTTGTGCTGGTGGGGAGTCTTGCCTCGATGTTGATGACCACTGACTGATCAGGGTGGTGGTTGCAGAAGATTAGAGTGGCTGTGGCAATTTCTTAAAATAAGACAATAGTGAAGTTTTCTGCATCGATTGGCCCTTCCTTTCATGACAGATTTCTCTGTAGCCCCCAGACACCCTTGTAGCTCAGTGGTGAGGTCGCCCCTGGACTTTGCCCTTCAGCCAGGGGTTAGACAGGCCCATAAAACAAAAAGAAACTAAGCGGGCACACCAGCCCAGGAGCAGGGACGAGAGGGAGGTGGGGATAGGGTACAGGAGAGCTGGTAGTAGGGAACCCAGGGTCAGGAAGGGGAGAATGTTGACATGGCATGGGGTTGGCAATCAATGTCATAGAACAATGTGTGTGTTGGTTGTTTGATGAGAGATTGGTTTGTTCTGTGGACCTTCATATAAAGTACAATTTAAAAAATTTTAAAAAAACTAAAAATTTTTTTTCTCTGCAGCATGCCGTGCTATTTCATAGAATTTTACTCACAGTAAAACTTCTTTCAAAATTGGAGTCAGTCTTCTCAAAACCTGCCACTGCTTCATCAACTAAGTTTATGTAATATTCTAAGTCCTTTGTTGTCATTTCAATAATCTTCACAGCATCTTCACCGGGAGTAGATTCCATCTCAAGAAACCACTTTCTTTACTCATCCATAAGGAGCAACTCCTCATCTGTTAAAGTTTTATCATGAGATTACAGCAATTCAATCACATCTTCAGGCTCCACATCTAATTATAGTTCTCCTGCAATTTCCACCACATCTGCATTTACTTCCTCTACTGAAGTCTTGAACCCCTCAAAGTCATCCATGAGGGCTGGAATCAACTTCTTCTAAACTCCTCTTAGTGTTGATATTTTGACTTCCTCCCATGGATCACAAATGTTCTTACTGGCATCTAGAATGGTGAACCCCTTCCAGGAGGTTTTCAATTTAGTTTGCCCAGATCCACCAGAGGAATCACTATCTATGGCAGCCATAGCCTTATGAAATGTATTTCTTAAATAATAAAACTTGAAAGTTGAAACTACTCCTTGGTCCATGGGCTGCAGAATGGATGTTGTATTAGCAGGCATGACGACAACGTTAATCTCCTTGTATATCTCCATCAGAGCCCTTGGGTGACCAGGTGTATAGTCAACAAGCAGTAATATTTTGAAAGGAATCTTTTTTTTTTTTTAAGCAGCAGGTCTCAACAGTGGGCTTAAAATATTCAGAAAAACCATGCAAGCTTTGCTGTTCCACTTGTACAGCACAGGCAGAGTAAATTTAGCATGATTCCTAAGGGCCCTAGGATTTTTGGAATGCTAAACTAGCATTGGCTTCAACTTAAGGTCACCAGCTGCGTTAGCCCCTAATAAGAGAGCCAGCTTGTCGTTTGAAGCTTTGAAGCCCCTCGTTGACTTCTCTCTAGCTGCAAAAATCCTAGATGGCATCTTCTTCCAGTATAAGGCTGTTTCATTTACATTGGAAATCTATTGTTTAGTGTAGATCTTCTGGAGAACTTGCTGCAGCTTCTACATCAGCTCTTGCTACTTCACCTTGCACTTTTATGTTATAGAGATGAATTCCTTCCTTAAACCTCTTGAACCAACCTCTGCTAGCTTCAAACTTTTCTTCTGCGGCTTCCTCTTCTCTCTCAGCCTTCAAAGAATAGAAGAGAGTGACAGCTTGCTCTGGGTTAGGCTTTGGCTGGTTCGATCTTCTATCAGACCACTAAAACTTTCTCCATATCAGCAATCAAGCTGTCTCACTTTCTCATCATTCATGTGTTCACTGGAGAAGCACTTTGAATTTCCTTCAAAAACTTTTCCTTTTCATTTGTAACTTGGCTAACTGGTGCAAGAGACCTAGCTTTTGGCCTATTTTGGCTTTCAATCTGCCTTCCTCAGTAAGCTTAATCATTTCTAGCTTTTGATTTAAAGTGAGAGGCATGCTACTCTTCCTTTCACTTGAACACTTAGAGGTCATTGTAGGGTTATTAACTGGCTTCATTCCAATATTGTGAAGTCTCAGGGAATAGGGAGGTTGGAGGAGAGGGAGAGAGATGGGGGAAAGGCCGGTCGGTGGAGCAATCAGAACACACACAACATTATCAGTTAAGTTTGCCATCTTATATGGGTGCGGTTCATGGCACCCCAAAACATTACAATAGTAACATCAAAGATCACTGATCATAGATCACTATAATAGATATTATAATAATGAAAAAGTTTAAAATATCAAAATATAATACAGAGATACAAAGGGAGCACATGCTGTTGGAAAAATGGCACCAATAGACTTACTTGACCCAGGGTTGCCACAAATCTTCAATTTGTAAAAAATGCAACATCTACAAAGCGTAATAAAGAGAAACACAATAAAGCAAGGTATTCCTGTATTCAACTGCCTAGTCATCTCCATGATGGCACAATGGTTAAAAGCACTCGGTCGCTAGACAAAAGATCAGCAATTCAAACCCACCAGCAACTCCATAGGAGAAAAGACCTGATGATCTTCTCCCACAGAGACTTACACCCTAGAAAACCCTATGGGGCAGTTCTACTCTGTCCTATAGCATTCCTGTGAGTTGGAATTGACTTAAGAGCACACAGCAACAACACTATCATTCATCTCCATTTGACTGTCTAACACTTTTTTTCATGCTTTAGATAAAGGTTTACAGGGCAAATTAGTTGCCCATTAAACAATTAATACACATTTTGTTTTGTGACATTGGCTGCCAACCCCGTGATGTGTCAACACTCTCCTTTTCTCAACCTCTGTTTCCCCATTTCCATTCATCCAAATTTCCTGTCTCTTCCTGCCTCGTCTTTGCTTTTGGGCTGGTGTACCCATTTAGTCTCATTTACATGGTCGAACTGCGTGTGTTATTGATTGTTTTATAGGCCTGTTTAATCTTTGGCTGAAAGGTGAACTTTAGGAGTGACTTCAGTACTGAGTTAAAAGGGTGTCTGGGGCCATGCTCTCGGGGTTTCTCCAGTCTGTCAGACCAGTAAGTCTGGCCTTTTTTTGTGAGTTTGAATTTTGTTCTGCATTTTTCTCCTGCTCTGTCCAAGACCCTCTACTGTGATTCCTGTCAGTGCAGTTGGTGGTAGCTGGGCACCATCTAGTTGTGCTGGCTCAGTCTGGGGGAGGCTGTGGTAGTTGTGGTGACTGTCTTAACAACAGAACTCTTGACTTCACCACCCCCTTCCACAAACCTACTTTTCTTACAGTTCTCACCATCTCAGTACCTATACCTCCATTCTTCAGTTGCTCAGCCTCACAACACTGGAGTCATCCTTGACTCATCTCTTTCTCTCACACCCCTCATCCAATCTTGTCAATCCAGAATCTAAGCACTTCTCACCACTTCCCCCACCAGCTCCATAGTCCCAGCCATAATCTTATTGTGCCTGGATCAGTGCAATAGCCTCTGTAGCAGATTCTCAGTGACCCTGTCCCCAGTGCATTACTTATCACTTTGGGAAACATGGTGCCCTCTGGGTCCTCATTAAGAATAGAGCTGTTGGATTTTCCAGTTTCTGCCTTTGTCATCCAGTTCTGTCGTAACAGAAATACCTCAAGTGGATGGCTTTAACAAAGAGAAATTTATTTTCTCACAGTCTGGTAGGTTACAAGTCCAAATTCAGGGTGTCGGCTCCAGGGGAAAGGTTTCTCTCTCTGTCGGCTCTGGAGGAAGGTCCTTGTCCTCAAACTTCCCCTGATAGAGGAGCTTCTCAGGTGCAGGGACCCTGTGTTCAAAGGACGCACTCTGCTCCTGGTGCTGCTTTCTTTGTGGTGTGAGGTTCCGACCCTCTGCTAACCTCCCATTCCTTTTATCTCTTGAGAGATAAAAGGTGGTGCAGGCCGTACCCCAGAGAAACTCCCTTTATATTGGATCTGAGTAAGGGTGGTGTTACAATCCCACCCTAATCCTCTCAACTTAAAATTACAATCACAAAATGGAGAACAACCACAGAATACTGGGAATCATGGCCTAACCACGTTGATACACACATTTTTGAGAGGACATAATTCAATCCATGACAGAGCCTCATATAGCATACCCACGTATTCCTGCATACCACTGCTTTGAACCTTTTGGTCCCTTGGTCCACCATCTGCTACAGCATTTCTGATGTTTCTACCTCACTAAATTTGGGCCACTTCTTTCTCCAAAGAGCATGTTAGCACTGTTCCCTGGGGTCCCTGCCAGGGTGTTAAGTCCTGCCTCACAGGTATGCTCCTATATCAATAAACTCTCTGTGGCAAGAGACTCTAATGTGGTCCCCATGATACCTGCTTCCTGATGTTCATGCTTTTGTGTAATCTCCTCCTCTTGAGTGTGTGTAGGACCTGTGCCTTGCTTCTAACCAATAGAATATGGCAGAAGTAGTGGAATACATGTGATTATATGTATGTGATTACATTACATAAGATTGCGATGTCTGTCTTGCTGGGAGACTCTCTCTTGCAGACTTTGAAGAAGTAAGTTACCATGCTGTGAGATACCATACAGAGAGGGCCACATGACAAGAAACCGAAGACAGCCTCTGGTCCTCAGCCAGCAAGAAACTGAGGCCCTCAGTCCAATAGTCTGCAAGGATCTGAGTCCTATCAACAACCACACGAGCTTGGAAGTGGATCCTTCCCCAGGCAAGCTTTCAGATAAGAAGAGCCCAGCCCTGACTGACACCTTAATTGCAGCCCTACAGAGGACTCAGCTAAGCTGTGCCTGAACTCCTGAGCCACAGAAACTGTAAGAAAATAAAAGTTTATTGTTTTAAGTCATTAAGTTTGTGGTAGTATTACATAGCAATAAACAACTAATACACTTTCCCTTATCCTTACCTTTTGCCCTCGTCCCCTCTCCTCCCTTGATATAGGGCCCTCAGGATCCAGTCCCATACATACTCTCCGAACTTCTGTCAGTACATATTGGCCAAGTCTTGCAGCTCCTTTCTTCTCTTAGCAGGCCCAGTACTTCCCTACCTGGGTTATGGTGTGACCTGATCCTAGTTATTGGTCTGGTGGTCAGAAAACGAGGTAGGATAGATTCTGAGGGTGGGACTTGTGCTTTCCTAGAAGATAGAAGCATCTTCAAGCAAAAGGGGCTAATCTTTAAGAAGTCAAGTGGGCTACTTATTCAAGTCAAGGGTTTCAGGGGAATCTGGTGATTCTGCATTTTTCAATTCATTGACCCAGACATCCCCATCCCAAGTTTGAGTTCTCGTTCCTTCCATATCAGGGCTTTGACCTTGACATAGCAGACTTGCACTCTTTGTGGAACTCTGCTACTCTTATGAGTTCTGGGCCTGATCCTCAGGTGTTTCAGTCCTTTGACTGCAGGGAGATGATGGTTTCTTTATATGCTACCAAGAAGTGCCCTCTTTTTGCCTTATATTGCCACTTTTTGCGTTATATTGATGATTAATCGCTCTCAGCCTTCCATTCTCCAATGCACGATTGGTCTTCAGCAACAGCTGTTTAATTCCGTCATCCTATAATTACTATTTCTCGTGAGCCTCTCAAAGACCTGAGGCATTGTACCCATGAATGCATTCCCTTCTACCAATTTCCCATTCCAGCTCACCATAGGTGGAAGTTAACAATTGCACTGCAAATTTTGCCAGAGACTAAGTGCTCCACCTACCACCAGTGATGAGAGTCTCATAGCCAGCTCACCAGCGAGTGATGCAGTTCACAATCCCATTTTTAGAGTCTGCTTCCTAAGACCACTTTCCGTACCAAGTATCATAGATCAGATACACTGATAAACAGGTATGTGCATCCAAATTTATTGGGGAGTGCTCTCAGGACAATTGTCTGTGAAAAGCTAGGGAAACAGGATTGAGCACAGGGACAAGTTAAACCGCAATGCAGTTGCACCAAAGATTTCTCCTGCTCCTACAGAGAGCCGTGGCACCCAAATGGCCCTTCAGAGTTGCTTGGTCTTGAGGCAAGGGGTCTAGGCCTTGATATCCCTGCATCATGCAATCATTGGATATCGGCTGCTCCCTGAGAGGGAGGCAGGACCTTGAGCAGCCACTGAGAGCAGTTGTTTCCAACACTCCTAGCAGCTGAGGGATGAATGTCTCCATCCTGACATCGGATCTGGATGGCACATCCCAGCATGTACTACTCTCTCCCTAATGGTCCTCCTTAATCTGTTTCCACCCCACTTCATACTTCTTCAGCCATCCCACACAAATACCAGACTCTCTTACCTTCAAGATGGACCTGTTGTCAGCCCTGTGAAACCAGGCCCAGGGCCTCCCCAGGAGCTAGATAATAGGTTCCAAGGGCCACAGATTAATCATTACCATCCCAAAGTTTCTTGAGAAATGATCTCATGTGGCCCCACCATGTTCAGTGCAGAAAACACAGGGGAGGAAGCCACTGGGAAAATAGAAAAAAGCTTTTTTTCCTCTTGCTTAGTGGGCTGCACACTGCCAGGCTCTGTGATAGGTGCTTTCAGTATACTATCTCATGTAACCATCACACTAACCATGAGCTGAGTAGTGTTATCCCTGCCTTATGGATGAAGAGTTGTGGGGTCAGAGACAATCAGTAACATGGACTACCAATCTGTCTGTAGTAATGCTCCATGTCAGTCTTCCTTACCACTAAATACTGGACTAAATCACTTAATAGGGAATTTCATCTCTATGGCCTTAAATACCATCTTTATGATGATGGGTTTTATGACGATGATTCCAAATTTATATCTCTAGCTTATACTGCTTCCCAGAACCCCAGGACCGGATATGTGTTTGCTTTCTCAGCATCCCTACTTGGATATCTAATAATAAACTTGATAGTACAAAATAAAATTCTTCTCCACCAAATCTCACCACCCCATTCCTACTATGGCAGTTCCCCTGCTTCGTTAAATGGCACTGCCATTTTTTCAGTAGCTCAGTCCAAAAACCTGGGGTAATCCTTGATTCTTTTTCTCTCCTACTCCACATCTAATCCATTAGCTTTATTGTCAAAATTTCCTTTGAAATGTATCCATAATCTGACCTTCTCTTACTAACACCGCTGCTACTATCCTGGCCTAAACTGTCATCTTCTATCATCAGTACTACCGCAAGAGGCACTTCATTGGTCTCCTCACCTCAGTTATTCTCCACACAGAAGCCAGAGCTATGCTTTTCAAATATAAAATCATGAGTCTCTGCATTCAGTACTTTCCAATGGTTTCCTATTTCATCCAGAATAAAATCCAAACTCCTCACCATGGCCTACAAAACTCCACATGATCTGACCCTCCCCAACCCTTCTGTCCTCATCTCTGCCTACTCTCACCTTTTCTTTTTTCCACTGTAGCCATGCTGTCCTCCTCCACTGCGATGGTTACGATTGTGTGTCAACTTGGCTGGGCCATGATTCTCAGTGCTTTGGCAGTTCTATAATGTTGTGATCACTTCCCTGTTGAAATTTGATATGTGATCACCTTCATGATGGAATCTGCTGAGTGGTACTGGTGGGGACAGGGCCCGTGGCATCTCACCACCCCCTCAACCTTCATCTCTCAGCCCTCCACCACCTTCTTCCTTCCTGCTCACCTTGCCAAGGTTTTTGGCTTGTTCTGGATCCAGCGGCTGTCTCTTGTCTGATCTCTGGTTCTTGGGAATTGAGCTAGCAGCTTACCTGTTGATCTTGGGATTCCTTGATCTTCACAGGCTGCAATCAAGAGTACTGCTCTCTGGCCAGCTAATCTTAGGTTTGCCAGCACTTGCAGCTATGTGAATCAGGAGAAACTTCATGGTCTTACATGCTGACCTTGGGATTCCTCGACCTTCACAACCTGTAAGCAGGAGCCCTGATCTCAGACCTGCCGATCTTGGGTTCACCAGCTTTTGCGACTCCGTGAATTGGGAGAGGCCTCTATCCTGACATACGGACTTGGGACTTCCCAACTTCTACAATCGTGTGAGCTGTTTCCTTGATATAAATCTCTATATTTATATGCTTTATTGGTTTTTCTTCTCTAGAGAACCCAGCCTAAGACAACCACAAAAAGGCTCCCACTTCAGGCCTTTGCTTGTGTTGTTTCCTCATAGATATTTATATGGCTCCCTCTCTCTCTGTGTGATGGTTAGCTTTCTATTAATTGGCTAGGTTATGGTTCCCAGTTGCTTGACTAAACACTAGTCTTATTGCTATCACAGAGTAGTTACATAGGATTAAATCGATTGGCCTTGGGTACAGCAGATCATCTTCCATTATGTAATGTAATGTAGTATAATCAATCAAGCCGCTGAAAAGGGAATTTCCCTAGCATGTGCTCTACCTTTAGACTATAAATAGATATATTGGCAGAAATCTTAATCTCCTCTGCACTCTTTCCATCACATGACCTATTAATTTTGGATTTGCAGTCCCCCACAATTTCATGAGCCAATTCCTTGAAGTAAATCTTGATAAATTGAAAGATACATAGACAATCATTCTCTTAGGTGCTGTCGGGTCTGTTCCAACTCATAGTGACCCTATGTACAACAGAACAAAACACTGTTGGGTCCAGCGCCATTCTCATAATGTTTGTTATGCTTGAGCCCATTCTTACAGCTACTGTGTCATTCCATCTCATTGAAGGTCTTCCTTTTTTTCACTGACCCGCTACCAAGCATAATGGCCCTCTCCAGGAACTGGTCCCTACTGATAACATGTCCAAAGTACATGAAACAAAGTCTTACCATCCTTGCTTTTAAGGAGCATCCTGGCTGTACTTCTTCCAAGAGAGATTTGTTCATTTTTCTGGCAATCCATAGTATATTCAATATTCTTTGCCAACACCATAATTAAAATGCATCAATTATTCTTCAGCCTTCCTTATTCATTTTCCAGCTTTCCCATGCATATGAGGTGATTGAAAATAGCACGACTTGAATCAGGTGCACCATAGTCCTCAAAGTGACATCTTTGTTTTTTAATACTTTAAAGATCTTTAGCAGCAGATTTGCCTAATGCAATACCTCATTTTTTTTCCTTTTTTTTATTTTTATTGTGCTTTAAGTGAAAGTTTACAAATCAAGTCAGTCTCTTATACAAAACCTTATATACACCTTGCTATATACTCCTAGCTGCTTTCCCCTTAATGAGACAGCACACTCCTTCTCTCCACCTTGTATTTCTGTGTCCATTCAGCCAGCTTCTGTCCCCCTCAGCCTTCACATCTCGCCTCCAGACAGAGGCTGCCCACATAGTCTCATGCGTCTACTTAAGAAGCCCACTCCTCACCAGTATCATTTTCTGTCTTATAGTCCAGTCCAATCCCTGTCTGAAAAGTTGGCTTTGGGAATGATTCCCGTCTTGGGCTAATAGAACGTCTGGGGACCAGGACCTCTGGGATCCTTCTAGTCTCAGTCAGATCATTAAGTCTGGTGTTTTTAAGAGAATTTGAGGTCTGCACCCCATTGCTCTCCTGCTCCTCCAGGGATTCTCTGTTGTGCTCCCTGTCAGAGCAGTCATTGGTTTTAGCCAGGCACCATCTAGTTCTTCTGGTCTCAGGCTGATGTAGTCTCTGGTTTATGTGGCCCTTTCTGTCTCTTGAGTTCGTACTTACCTTGCGTCTTTGGTGTTCTTCATTCTCCTTTGTTCCATGTGGGTTGAGACCAATTGTTGCATCTTAGATGGCTGCTTGCTAGCATTTAAGACCCCAGATGCCACTCTCCAAAATGGGATGCAGAATGTTTTCTTAATAGATTTTATTACGCCAATTGACCTGGATGTCCCCTGAAACCATGGTCCCCAAGCCCCAGCCCCTGCTATGCTGGCCTTAGAAGTGTTCAGTTTATTCAGGAAACTTCTTTGCTTTTGGTTTAGTTCAGTTGTGCTAACATTTCCTGTATTGTGTGTTGTCCTTCTCTTCACCTAAATTAGTCCTTGTCTGCTATCTAAATAGTGAATACCCTTCTCTCTCCTTCCCTCCCTCCCTCCCTTCCGCATCTCGTAACCATCAAAGAATATTTGCTTCTCTGTTTCAACTATTTCTTGAGTTCTTATAATAGTGGTCTTGTACAATATCTGACCTTTTGCAACTGACTAATTTCACTCAGCATAATGCCCTCCAGATTCTTCATGTTATGAAATGTTTCACAGATTCATCATGTTCTTTATTGATGCATAGTATTCCATTGCGTGAATATACCATAATTTATTTATCCATTCATCTGATGATGGGCACCTTGGTTGCTTCCATCTTTTTGCTGCAATACCTCATTTGATTTCTTGCTTGCTGCTTCTAGGAGCGTTGTGTATCCAAGTAAAATGAAATCCTTGACAACTTCAATATTCTCTTCAATTATCACAATGTTGCTTATTGGCCCAGTCGTGAGGATTATTGTTTTCTTTATGTCGAGGTGTAATCCATACTGAAGACTGTAGTCTTTGATCTTCATCAGTAAGTACTTCAAGTCCTCTTTGCTTCTAGCAAGCAAAGTTGTGTCATCTGCATATCTCAGGTCGTTAATGAGTCTTCCTCCAATCCTGATGCCTGTTCTTCTTCATATATAGTCCAGCTTCTCAGTTTATTTGCTCAGCATGCAGATTGACTAGGTATGATGAAAGGATACAACCCCGACACACACATTTTCTGATTTTAAACCCCTCAATATTCCCTCATTCTGTTCGAACAACTGGCTTTTTCTCTATGTACAGGTTCCACATGAGCACAATTAAATGTCCTGAAGTTCTCATTCTCCGCAATGTTATCCATAATTTGTTATTATCCGCACAGTCGAATGCCTTTGCATAGTCAATAAAATGCAGGTAAAAATCTGGTATTCTCTGCTTTCTGCCAAGATTCACCTGACATCAGCAATAATATCCCTGGTTCCACGTCCTCTTCTGAATCTGGCTTGACTTTCTGGCAGTTCTGCGTCCATGTACTGCCGCAACTGTTTTTGAATTATCTTCAGCAAAATTTTAGTTGTGTGTGATATTAATGATATTGTTCAATAATTTCTTCATTCAGTCGGAATACCTTTCTTTGAAATGGGTACAAATATGGATCTCTTCCAGTAGGTTGGCAAAGCAGCTATCTTCCAAATTTCTTGGCATAGATAAGTGAGCATTTCAAGTGTTGCATCTGTTTGCTGAAGCACCTTTTTTTAGTTATCTAGTGCTGCTGTAACAGAAATACCGCAAATGGATGGCTTTAACAAAGAGAAATTTATTCTTTCACAGTCTAGTAGGCTAGAAGTCCGAATTCAGTGTGCTAGCTCCAGGGGAAGGCTTTCTGTCTGTGTTGGCTCTGGAGGAAGGTCCTTGTCCATCAATTTTCCCCTGCTCTAGGAGCTTCTCAGTGTAGGGACCCAGGGTCCAATGAACACGCTGTGCTCCTGGCACTACTCTCTTGGTGGTATGAGGTCTCTATGTCTCTCTGCTTGCCTCTCTCTTTTACATCTCAAAAGAGATTGACTCAAGACAGAACCTGATGTTGTAGATTGAGTCCTGCTTCATTAACATAGCCGCCTCTAATCCTGCCTCATAGCACTATAAAGGCAGGATTTACAACGCACAGGAAAATCACATCAGATGACGAAATGGTGGACAGTCACACAATACTGGGAATCATGGCCTAGCCAATTGACACACATTTTGGGGGGATACAATTTAATCCATAACATGTTTCAATTGGTATTCCATCAATTCCTGGAGATTTATTTGTCACCAGTGCCCTCAGTGCAGCTTGAACTTCTTCCTTAATGCCATCAGTTCTTGATCATATGGTACCTTTTGAAATGGGTGAATGTCGACCAGTTATTTTTGGTCCAGTGACTCTCTGTATTACTTCCATCTTTTTTTGATGCTTCCTGCATTGTTCAATTTTTTTGCCCACAGAATCCTTCAATATTGCAACTCGAATTTTTTCTTCAGTTCTTTCAACTCGAGAAATGCCAAACATGTTCTTCCCTTTTAGTTTTCTACTTGGAGATCTTTGCACATTTCATTATAATACTTTATAATACCTTGTCTTCTTGAGCTGCCCTTTGACATCTTCTGTTCATCCCTTTTACGTGATCATTTCTTCCTTTCACTTTAGCTACTCTTGGTTTAAGAGAAAGTTTCAGAGTCTCGTCTGAATAAGTCGTTGGTCTTGCAAAATTCTATCATGTGATCTCTGGCATCATTTCTATCACCAAGCCTGTATTTTTCAACTGCCAATCCTCTTATTTGTTCCCAACTTTCACTATCCAATCACCAGTAATTATTAATGCATCTTGATTGCATGTTTGATCAATTTCAGGCTGCAGAAATTGGTAAAAGTCTTCAGCATCTTCGTCTTTAACATTAGCAGTTGGTGTGTAAATTTGAATAATAGTCGTATTAGCTGGTCTTCGTTGTAGGTATATGGATATTATCTTATCACTGACAGGGTTGTACTTCAGAAAGTATCTTGAATTGCTCTTTTTGATGATGAATGTGATGACATTCTCTTCAATTTGTCATTCAAATTAATTGTCTGATTCAAAATGGCCAATACCAGTCCATTTCAGCTCACTAATGCCTTGGATATGATCTTTAACTGTTCCATTTCATTTTTGACAACTTCCAGTTTTCCTAGATTCATACTTCATGCTTTCCACATTCCAGTTATTAATGGATGTTTGCAGCTGTTCTCATTTGTTATAATTACTCGTTTTGCTTCTCTAGAGAAATCTAGACTTTCTCTCTCTCCCTTTCCTCTGGTCTCTGCTCAAATATTACTTTATCAAAAAGGCTTTTCTTATCAGCCTAGCCTAAAAGAGACCCCACCCACACCACATCATTCTCTAACACTCCTACTTTGCTCTATATTTTCTGCATATTATGTGTCTGTTTAACTGTTCCAATAGAATGTAAGCTCCCTAAAGGCAGGTTTTCTACTTACTGATATATCTCCAGCACCTAGTACAGTTTACCTGGCACACAGTGAGTACTCCATAAGTATTTGTTCATGAATGAATGAATGAACAAGCAAACTGCTGTGGCCTCGTGGATTTCTTTCCAGGTTCTTGGAAAACGTTCTCTGAAAACCCAGGCGACAGCATGTAACTGCTTGTCTTAGGCTGAGTTCTCTAGAGGTGTAAAACCAGTGAAGAATATATATATAGAGAGAGAGAGAGAGAGGAGATTTATCCCAAGGAAATGGCTTATGCAGCATAGAGGCTTGCAAGTCTCTAGTCTGTGGCTCAGGAGTCAGGCTGTCACTAGATGTAACAAATTATCCTTCACTTTAGAAGGAATTTCTTCACATGACCCATATCACTGGACTCTTAGAAATTGCTCTGAGGTGGCAGGCACCTGAATTTTTGTGGATTAATTTCCCACCCTCTAGCACACAAATGGAGCCCTGGTGGCATAGTAGTTAAGAGCTCAGCTGCTAACCAAAAGGTCTGCAGTTCAAGTCCACCAGCTGCTTCTTGGAAACCATATGCGGCAGTTCTCTTCTGTCCTATAGGGTCACTATGAGTCGGAATCAACTCAACGTCACCTAATAACAACAACAACACCATGCAAATGTCTTCCCAATAAGTCCGGGATCATTGACACTTCTTCCTTATTAGGTCCAATCGCATAATTTTGCCAATGTAATGGACCCGTGTGATGTCTTGTGGAAGGGACAAGCAATCAAGGTCCCTGTGGACTAAATTATGACATAGGGCTAGAGAGCTGATATACCCTAGAGGTAGGGCATTTAAGGTGTATTGCTGGTGTTGCTAGCTAAAGGCAAACTGCTTCCGATGGTCCTTTGAAACCAGAAGTGAGAAAAAGGCATTGGCCAGATCAATAGCTACATATAAAGTACCAAGAGATGTACTAATTTCCTCAACCAATGAAACCACATCTGGAACAGCAACTGCAATTGGAGTCACCACCTGGTTAAGTTTACGATAATCCACTGTCATTCTCCCAGATCCATCTGTTTTTTACATAGATCAAATAGGCGAGTTGAATGGAGATGTGGTGGTAATTACAATCCCTGTATCCTTCAACTCCTTGATGGTGGCAGTAATCTCTGCAATCCCTCCAGGAATGTGGTATTGCTTTTGATTTACTATTTTCCTAGGTAAGGGCAGTTCTAATGACTTGGCTTTTCCTACCCTAATAGCACTTACTCCACTTGTCAGGGATCCATTGTGGTGGTTCTTCCAGTTGTAGAATACATCTATTCCAATTATTTATTGTGGAACTGGGGAAATCACTACACGATGGATTCAGGGACACATTGGGCCCTCTGTGAGCTGAACCTGAGCTAAGTCTCCATTAATACCCTGACCTCCACCAGCCGCTACTCTGACTAGTGGACCACAGTGACATTTTGGGTCTTCTGGAATTAGTGTCAGTTCAGAGCCAGTATCCAGTGATTCCAGAAAAGTCTGATTTATTTCCTGTTTCCCAATGAACAGTCACTCTCATAAAAGGCCATAGATCCCTTTGGGGAAGGCTGGGAGAAAGATTAACAGTATAAAATTTTGGCAGTTTAGTGGGGTCCTTCCTCACGAGGACCCAGCCTCCCCTTCATTCAAGTGGTTGTGGGGCTGTAAATTGACTCAAGTCTGGCAATTGATTGGGGGCTGTGACTTTTTACTTCAGCAATTCTAGTTCAACTGCCATTCACATGAACTAGAATTCTTTTGCTCATACAGATTAAGTAAATATTAAGTAGATTTTCTGTCTATTTCACTCCTAGGGATACCATGACTAAGAAGCCAATGACATTAGTCCAAATGAGTCAGACTACTCTGATTATTGCTTTGATGCTGCTGTCCATTACGGTAACCACTCCTACCTTGTCTTTGTCTATTGAGTGCTGCCACTTGGCCCCTACCACCATGGGGTTCAGTCAGCCCCATTCTAGTTAAAAAAAAAAAAATTTTTTTTTTTTAGGCATCTTAATTCAGTTAGGGCAGTTCCCACTGCCAAATATGACACATAAAACAGCAATCACAGCAGTTTTCAAGGATGCTGGAGCTCTCTTCACAAATTTGTTCCTCACCATTGTGGTAGAGGTGTGTTCTCTGAGCACTCCATGTGTGCGTCTGTGGGTCTAACCTGATAAATTCACTCTAGCATGTCAATTTCTCTAAGCCTTTGGATACCTTCTTCTGCAGTATACTAAGGCAGGTCTGGTACTTCAACTTGATTTAGTGTAGGCCACTGTATAATCCATTCTTCAGCAAACCAACCAAATAAACTATTAGATCTTTTCCTAATCTCTTGAGCTGAAACATTAAATGAAGAATCTATGCTTAGTGAACCCAAATCAATAAACTCAGACTGATCCAGCTTTAGGTTCCTTGCACCATTGACCCACGCCATCAAAAAGCCATTCCTGCATATATTCCCCAGGGTTCTGTTTGTACATAATAGAAAAGTCAAGTAGTTCTTTTGGAGTGCAGCGTACCTCCTCCTGAATCCCAAGTCTGTGGAAGAGGCATCAGGCAGGAAGCTTCTACTGACTCACATAGCTGCCGAGGCTGATGAACACATGAGCAGCAGGTTAGATGGCAAGCTGCTGGTTCATGGGCTGCGGAGGCTGACGAACCCAAGATTAACAAATAAGATGGCAGGTTGCTGGCTCACAGGCTGTTGAGACCAATGAAACTCAAGATCAGCAAGCAATACAGTGGGCTGCTGGTTCAAGTTTCAAGAACCGGAAGTCAGACGATGACAAGCCTACCAGATGTAGGATCTAGAGCAAGCAAGATTTGCCAGAGCTACGATACAAATATTGGATGCAGGCCATGCCACCAAGGTAATTCCCTTTATAACTGATTGGCTGATTACATCAGATCACATAGTGGAGGATGACTCTATCATTACATAACTGCCAAACTACAACATTACATAACTGCCAAATCACTGAGAATCATGGCCCAGCCAAGCTGACATGCAACCTTAACTATCACACTGCTGAAAGTTATATTGGCTGCCTCTTTTTTGCAATGTAGAGATTCTCCTTTCCATATTTTTTTGTCTTATCATCTCATTCAAAATACAGTACTAAAACCTCATGGCTTCTACCCATAGACAGGGTTTATGACATGGCACAATTAAACTCCTTCCTCCTTACCCATTTCCCAAACACACATCCACATACACGCTCACACTTAGCCTTAGCAAGCAAATTATTCAGGCAACACATTAAGCCAACCAAATATATAAAAATCTATTTTTATAGAAAGATTAAAAAAAAAAAAGATTAGGAGGTATTTATTCATCTCACAAAAGGATCCTTTGCTTTGGAAAAGGATTCACCACAGGAATTTTTAAATAACCAGTTCACCAAATGAATTTAAAATAGGGCTTGA
Source organism: Loxodonta africana (assembly GCF_030014295.1). Taxonomy (NCBI): domain Eukaryota; kingdom Metazoa; phylum Chordata; class Mammalia; order Proboscidea; family Elephantidae; genus Loxodonta; species Loxodonta africana. The sequence goes on along the minus strand of NC_087344.1, from coordinate 146,035,023 downwards.
CTTCAAGCTTCTCCCCTAGAAAAAAGAAAGATATATTTATCAAATACCACTTTTGTCCCTGTCCCTGGGCCTATGTTATTGACCATTATTAAATTCTGATACTCTGTGACTTATCAAGTTACAGTAGGGACATAGCTAGTAATACATTCAATTTAGTTGTACCTTTTGAGTTTCTTTGAGCTACACAAACCAATATATTTTTTCCCAGAGAAAATATAAAAACATATAGCACTCTGGGGTCATTTAGTTTTAGATCAAATAATTTTTATACAACTCGAAAACTCTTAGGGGAGCACTTTCCATTTCTAGCTATGGTGGAATAACTGGTACCAGACTAGTCTTTCCATTCTAAATATCTCTTAAATTGGAAAAAAAAAAATCTATTAAATAATTGTTTTCTGATGTTAGAGAGGATTGTGATCTTTGAAAGGAGGGAATTCTGCGACTTCTGAAAGGCCTCCAGGCATCTGGATAGTGGTCCCTTTCAGTCTTTGGATAAATATTAAATTATTCATGTGTAGGGCAAGTCTCCACAAGGTTTGTCAGTCTCTCCTTGTCCAGGAATAGGGATGTTGTGAGCTAAACAACTATTGAAACTCACCCAGCGCTGGGAAATATCCAAGTTCTGACCAACCAGAGTGGAAAGAACTCGCTGAATACTCCAGAAAGTCAGCAGAGACCTCAGGAAAGCCACGCCTTAAGAGAAGGCCTAATCTAGCCTAGAGCAAAGGCTCTAGACCTGCCCTAAAACCAAATCCATTGTCATCAAATCGATTCCAACTCACAGTGACCTTACAGGACAGAGTAGAACTGCCCCCATAGGATTTCCAAGGCTGTAATCTTTACAGAAGCACTGCCACATCTTTCTCTCACAGAGCAGATGGTGGGTTTGAACTGCTGATCTTTTGGTTAGTAGCTGAGCGATTAACCACTTTGCCACAGACTGCCCTAACAAAGCTTAAAAACAAGCCTCAGAAGGGCCAAGATGACCCACAAGTAAGTGCCTGCGAGAACAAAACTCCACAATCTATAAAAAGAAGACAACAAAATCCAGACATTGAACAATGATCCATAATATCTAGCATTCAAATAAAAAATACTACACATAAGAAGAAGCAGGGAAATGGAACCCACAATGAGGAGAAATAGTCAACAGAAACTAACACTCCCAATGTCTTTCATGAAACATGGTACAATATTTACTTTCAGTAATGAGAACTCTGATTCAATATGAAGGTAAATGATGCTGCAGTTATTTTGTTTAAAAACTAGAAAAGTGTATGATATATTTAGAAGGATTTTTGTCTCAAATGAAAAAAAAAAATCGGAAAAGATTTTGTACTTAGAAGGGTAGGTTTGCTTCCTTGAAAATCACTCTTGGATCATATGAAGAATTTACAACTTCATAGTGTTATCACTTTGTATAAGTGTTCATAGAGAATAACTATTCCCTCACCTGAGAGATGAGAAAACTAAAGCCCAGTGGCTTGCTATGGTAAGTGACAGCTGGGTAATTTCTAAGCCAGGATTATCTTTCCATGCCTACGCTTTTTCCATACCACTGCTTCTTAATTTTTTAATTCAGGGAAGGCTCCTTGGAGGAAGTGACATCTGCACTGGCCTCTGAAAGATGGCAAAGAGCAAGCCATGTGAAAACCTGGAGAGAAATAATTCCAGGCAGAAGGAACAGCAAGTTCAAATCCCCTGAGATGGAAATGAGGTTGGCATGACGTGAATACCCAATACCACATTTGGATGGTAGGAATACGGGATTAGGGGTGGAATGGAGACAATTTTTCTGGTCTTCTGATCCCCCCCTTCCAAACTTCATTTATTTACTTACTCAGTCACATACAAAGATAATAGGAAGTGGGAGGAAAAGAGTGATAAGGAGAGATTGATGATTTGCATCCTGGGCCTATTGCTAGTTTACTGTTACCTTGGGTAAGCTTTATTTTCCCTCTCTGGGCCCAAGTTTGACTAGGTGACTACTAAGGCCACATCAGGCTCTGGCATACTATGGTTCTCTGATTTATTGAGAATATACTATGTGCCAGTACAAAGCAGGTGCCATGCAGAGATTCCAAACGTAAGGTAAAGTTCCGGGTATGGTGTAATGCTTTGAAATCAGCCAGCCTCTTTGGATCCACATGTATAAGCCACATGTTCTTAGGAGACTTCTTTGGGGGCTTATTAGAGTTTCAGCTTATATATCAATAAATATGGACATAATGCTAACTAGCTCAAAGAACGAGCAGGAAGTTTTAATGAGATGTATAATAGAACCTAGCCCAGTGTTCGGCACTTATTGGCTCAAACATGTTCTTTTCAATCTTGTTTCCAGGGTATACAGTAAGTAATACTCACTGTAAAGGCATGTGAAAATGCCTAGGAAGAGGATGAAAGGGTTCATTAATCCCATGATCTGTATGGAATTCCTACTATGTGTGAAGCCCTGTTCTAAGCTCTACAGTTAGAGTGGTGAACCAGAGAGACTACTTCTCGTGGAGTTTACATTCTGAATAGCGAGAGATGGACAATAAATGAAAAAGAAAAAAATATTAGAGAGGAATAAACCTGTTGCCTTTGAGTCAATTCCAACTCATGGCAACCCCCTGTGTGTCAGAGTAGAACTATGCTCCATAGTGCTTCCAATGACTGTAATCTTACAAGAGTAGATCGTCAGGCCTTTTTTCCACAGCACCACTGCATGTGTTCAAACCACTAACCTTCAGGTTAGTAGCTGAGAGCCAACCATTTGCTCCACCTAGGGAGGAATAAGTGTTATGTAAAGAATTAAACCCAAATTCTTTGATAGAGTTGGACTGGGTATCTACTTTAGATTGGATGATCAGGGAAAGCCACTCTCAGTTGATAATTGAGCTGAGAGATCTGAATGATGAGGAGCCAGACACGTGATGAAGTGGGGAATAACATTTCAGGTAGAAAGTGAAAAGGCTTTAAGTCACAGAGCATTGTGGCTGGAGCACAGCAGGTAGGCAGGAGAGAGAGTTATATGAACTGAGGTCAGGGATGGGGAAGGGTCGGATCTCGTAGGGCTTTAAATGTCAAGATACTCACATAAAGGGCTCATCTCCCTAATACACAAAGAACTCCTAGAAATTAAGAAGGGAAAGGCCAGCAACCCCATAGAAAAACAGCAAAGATAGAACAGACAGCTCACAGAAAGAGAAGAATAAGTGATCCATATACATATAACAAGATACACAACTTCATTCATCCTTGAAAAATGCAATTTAAAATTATGTTGAGATTCCTTTGTTTATCCATCAGATTAGCAAACATCCATCCCAAAGTGTGGATGATACACTTGGTTGGTGAGATTGTGGGGAAATGGGCACTCTCACGCATTGTTGATGGAAGTGCAAAATGGTGCAACCTCAATGGGATACAATTTGGTAATATCTGTTAGAAATACAAATCCCTTTACTCTTTGATCTGGAAATATGTTCTTCACATCTACCTGCACACAAACTAATTGCACCATTGTTTGTAATAGCAAGAGATTAGAAACAAGCCAAGTATACATTGAGAGGGGCAGATTAAATCTATCGTGGTATATCCCCACAGTAGAATGCTATATAGCTGTAAGAAAGTATTGAGGAACCCCCCTATATTCTGATATAAACAAAAAAAAGAAAACCAAACCTGTTACCATCGAGTTGATTCTGACTCATAGCAACCCTATAGGACAGAGAAAACTGCCCATAGAGTTTCCAAGGAGCACCTGGTGGATTCGAACTGCTGAAATTTTTGTTAGCGGCCGTTACTCTGTTCCTCACATAGGCAACCACTTTCACTAGTTTGTCATGTTACTTAAAGTAAAAGCAAACAAACACTAATCTGTTCTTATTTTCCCCTTTATTACATAATAGGAGAACACTATACACATTCTGCATTTTACTTTTCTCATCTAATGTATTCTTTTTTTTTTAGTTTTTTTGTGCTTTAAGTGCAAGTTTACAAATAAAGTCAGTCTCTCACACAAAAACTTATACACGCCTTGCTACATACTCCCAGTTGCTCTCCCCCTAATGAGACAACCTGCTTCCTCCCTCCATTCTCTTTTTTCATGCCCCTTTCGCCAGCTTCTAACGCCCTCTACCCTCTCATCTCCCCTCCAGGCAGGAGATGCCAACATAGTCTCAAGTGTCCACCTGATCCAAGAAGCTCACTCCTCACCGGCATCCCTCTCCATCCCATTGTCCAGTCCAATCCCTGTCTGGAGAGTTGGCTTTGGGAATGGTTCCTGTCTTGGGCTAACAGAAGGTCTAGGGGCCATGACCACCGGGGTCCTTCTAGTATCAGTCAGATCCTTAAGTCTGGTCTTTTTATGAGAATTTGGGGTCTGCATCCCACTGCTCTCCTGCTCCCTCAGGGGCTCCCTGTTGTGTTCCCTGTCAGGGCAGTCATCAGTTGTAGCCGGCATCATCTAGCTCTTCTGGTCTCAGGCTGAGGTAGTCTCTTGTTTATGTGGCACTTTCTGTGTCTTTGGCTCGTAATTACCTTGTGTCCTTGGTATTCTTCTTTCTCCTTTGATCCAAATGGGTTGAGACCAATTGATGCATCTTATATGGCTGCTTGCTAGCGTTTAGGACCCCAGACGCCACTCTCCAAAGCGGGAGGCAGAATGTTTTCTTAATAGATTTTATTATGCCAATTGAATTGGATGTCCCCTGAAGCCATGGTCCCAAACCCCCGCCCCTGCTACACTGGTCTTCGAAGCATTCGGTTTATTCAGGAAACTTCTCTGCTTTTGGTTTAGTACAGTTATGCTGACCTCACCTGTATTGTGTGCTGTCTTTCCTGTCACCTAAGGTAGTTCTTATCTACAATCTAATTAGTGAATACCTCTCTCCCACCCTTCCTCCCTCCCCTCTCTCGTAACCAACAAAGAATATTTTCTTCTCTGTTTAAACTATTTCTGGAGTTCTTATAAATAGTGGTCTTATACAATATTTCTCCTTTTGCAACTGACTAATTTTGCTTACCATAATGCCTTCCAGATTCCTCCATGTTATGAAATGTTTCACAGATTCATCACAGTTCTTTATCAATGTGTAGTATTCCATTGTGTGAATATACCACAATTTATTTATCCATTCATCCTTCGATGGGCACTTTGGTTGCTTCCATCTTTTTGCTATTGTAAACAGTGCTGCAGTGAACATGGGTGTGCATATATCTGTTCGTGTAAAGACTCTTATCTCTCTAGGATATATTCCAAGGAGTGGTGTTGCTGGATCACATGGTAGTTCTATTTCTCATCTAAAGTATCCTGAATACTGTCTTGTTTGCATTTACTTTAAGAAACATGACAAACTAGTAAAAGTGGTTACCTATCCTGGTGTCAAGTGGTGAAGTGCCATGGCTGCTAACCAAAATTTCAGCAGTTCAAATCCACCAGGCGCTCCTTGGAAACTCTATGGGGGCAGTTCTACTCTGTCCTATAGAGTTGCTAGGAGTCAGAAACGACTCCACGGTAGCAGGTATGGGGGAAACAGAGAGAGTAGACACAGGTGTGGGAGCAACACTTAGTCATGTATACTTTCATATCATTAAAATATTTCAATCATATGAGTGTAAACTTGAAAAACATTAAAATCAAAAGTGAATAAACAAAAAACTCATTGATTGAACTAAGAACAAATAAAGATCTTGTTAGGAAATGGGAATTTATTCCGTGATTTTTAAGCAGGGGACTTACAGGATCTGACATACCTTAAAGAGAGAAGTCCAGGAGCCGAGTGGAGAATAAATTGGATTGGGACACAGAGGAATCAGGGAGCCCAGCCTGTTAGATGTTAGAGATGAGGGTGACTTAGACTAGGTGGTAGTAGCGCAGATAGACAGAAGCAGATGGGTTCGGAATACATTTTGGAAGTAAAGTCAACAGGACTTGGTGATGGATTGGCTGTGAGAGGGGAAGGGAAAGGGGAAATAAGCTTTGTGCCTTGAGCAATGGAGCGGATGACGGGGTTGCTAGAGTTCAGAGGGTGATAAAATAACTTACAGCTGGGGCAGTTCATAAGGTCTCAAGGAAGAGGCTGTGTATCAGCAGAGACTTAAAGGACGCTAGGACCTGAGGTGGTGGCAAGAGACGTTGCAGATGGAGCATGAGGGGATAGGGGGCAGGAGGAGGGCTCTGCCCTGTGGAGAGGGTGGGTCTCTCCCTTAACACTTGTTTCAGCTTCTCCGCGTTGCAGCTCAGCCCAGGCCCATGCGCCTGAAGTGGCTTGAAACCAAATCCCCCATTTCCTATTACATGCTTCTTTTAACTGCTTCCTACACTTCCTGTGACTATTTCCTTGCAGTAACTTAGAGTTTCTATCACACGCATTGGCATTCTGAGAAATATACTGAAAGGGAAAAATTAACCAGTCAAAATGGGGACTGTCTGGCTGGGTTAAAAACTTGTCACTTTTTCCTTTACTGGCAAAATAGAGTATTATCTTCTCTGGGATCATTCACTATAATGGAATGGTGAAGAACGGTAGATTTCCCCGGAGTTCAGGTTGGACACTCTAACAGATGCTTCTACTTTTAAGGCTAATTGGTAGTCCAAGTAGCTTTTTGTATTCACCTCTCTTTTCCACTTAAGGAAAAAGATGTGATAAATTGACTTCTCAGAGGAGAGACCCCTCTGGAGGTGCTGTACTTACTTTGAAAGAGTGGTGCTCCAGGATTTTGTGTTTCTGATAAAGAAGATACTTGATGCTCTGGTTTCCAATTTGGGTGTAGATGGGTATTATCTGGGTTGGATTTTAATACCAAGAATCCAGTTCTCTCCCTTCCTACACATCCCCTCCACCAAACAGAATCCCTGTGTTTTTTCCCTTTTAAAATTCAGCATTATTTCAACACTGTTGTCAAGGACACTGTGTTCTTTGCAGGAACTATGTCATAGACAGTTTATGAACTGGGACGAGTAACAGACCGGCAAAAGCTGCTCCACCCAAATAACTTATGAAGGCTTTCAGCTCTGGGTATTTGACGGGTCAGGTGGAAGGAACCAAGCTGGGTTTTAAAGCTGTGAAAAAGAGTCCCCACCCTCATTTTCTAGGTGGCACGCAGTGGTCTATAAAAAGATCATCAGTTCTGGGGCTTCTAGGACAAAGAAAATATTGAGAACATCTTAGTAAAAAAGGAAAAAAAAAAATGGCTGAGATATAAGTGTGTGTGTGTGTGTGTGTGTGTGTGTACAACCTGACCCTCATGTTTTGGGGTTGTTTTGTTTTTGTTTTAAGTCAGGGTAGGGCTCACTTCAGTCTTGTAGTTCTACCCTGAAAGTTTGTTTGTTGTTTTAATGAAATCCCAGAGGCAGTAAACGAAAAAAGTCATTAAGAATTAGTTCAGGCTGTGACCTTCTGAGCAAGGGGAGGTGATATCATATGATCTTTAAGTGTGAAATCAAATCTGTATAAAGTACAGTGCTTAGTTCCTCTAAAACAGCTGAGATCGAGATTTAGACACAAAGGCAGCAAATATGCCAAAACCCAAATTCTAGATTATGAATGACACAAATGACATCTATAAAAATTAATCCATCCATTTCCCCATTAAAACCTGCTGTATTAGGGGGAAGCAATGCTATAAGTTTGGCTTGCTTTGGAACAATAAAGATGTCTACGTTTCCTTGCAAAAGTCATTTGGCAATATTTTGTAACTTTACAGAATTATAATACTATTCACGGATGGTGGTTGGAAGAAACCAACACTTTATATAGAAAATAGCTGATTAGCTAATATTAATTTCCCCATAAACATTTATGGGGAAGGAGGAAGAGGAGTAGCAGCAAGTTATCAAGAGCACCATGTTGAACCATGAAAAGTTTGGAGTAGGCCTAACATTGATTAGATTTTTTATTTTCCAGATAGACTTTCCTCAAAACTACCTCAAGAAGCAATAGAAAACAATGAAAATCAGACAGACAATCCACACCTGTATAAGAGGTCATAGAATTGTAATCTTTTTTGGGTCATGGAATCCTTCAAGAATCCAATGAAAACTATGGGTGGTTTTCATATGTTAAGGTCCCAAATGGATTAGATCTATTTCTGGTTGCTCTGTTCTGTTTGACTATTTAACTATTCCTGTATCAATACCATACTGCTTTTATAACATAATTTTATGCTACGTTTTAATATCTGGTAGGGACATACTACCTTCACCAATCTTTTTCAAAATCTTAATTTAATAGGAAAGAAACGAATCGCTTAATTAATGCTGTTGGTGGAATTGGGTAGCCATTTGGAAGAAAACAAAAATAGATTCCAACAGTCATGGAAATATTGATGGAAGATCTAAATTTTTTATACAAGCTAATGTAAGTATTAGTATACACTTAGAGTTGGAGCCCTGGTGGCACAGTGGTTAAGCATTCAGATATAAACTGAAAGGTCAGTGGTTTGAACCCACCAGCCACTCTGCAGGAGGAGGATGTGGCAGTCTGACTCCGTAAAGATTACAGCCTTGGAAAACCACGGGAGAGTTGTACTTTGTCCTATAGGGTCACTACGAGTTGGAACTGGCTCAACGGCAATGGGTTTATACACTTAGAGAGACCTTAAGCAAGACAGAAAACCCAGAAGCCAAAAGGAAAATATGGGCATATTCAACTGCATAAAATTAAAAATTTGGTCTTGGTAACGTCCATTATAAACAGAATGAAACGACAGTGATAGGCTAGGAAAATACTTGTCATACGTGACACGTGACACATCATTAATATAGAAATTGTTAAGAAAAATACAACTTGATCGAAAAACGGGCAAAGGTAATGGAAATGTACAGAAGTCCTGGAAAAGTCCAATAATTATATGTCAATAATTTAAAATTCACTAGCAATAAGGATAATACAAATTCAAATAATGAAGTACAGTTTTTCATCTATCAGAATAGTGAGATTTAAAACACATAATGCTGGTAGCCATGATTAAAAAAAAAGAAATCAAACTCGTTGCCATCAAGTCGTTTCTGACTCATAACGACCCTATAGCACAGAGTAGAACTGTCCCATGTGGTTTTCAAGGCTGTAATCTTTAAGGAAGCAGCCTGCCTCATCTTTCTACCAAGGAGCTTCTGGTGGATTCTGATGGAGTTGAACCGTCAACCTTTAGGTTAGCAGCCAAGCATTTAACCACTGTGCCACCAGGGCTCCTTGGTAACCATATTAAACCAGTTGATTCCAACTTACAGTAACTCTATAGGACAGAGTAGAACTGCCCCACAGGGTTTCCAAGGAGCAACTGGTGGACTCGAACTGCCGACCTTTTGGATAGCAGCCATAGCTCTTTACCACTATGCGACCAGGGCTCCCTAACCAGATGATAATTATTAAGTGATTAGAGTATGATAAGCACTTTATATGGACTACCTCATTTACTATTCACAACAATCCTAAGTCATTTTTTAATAAAATTAAGGAAACAGTTCAACATAGACACAGCTAGCAAATGGTAGAAGCGAGAGTCAAACCGAGGCAGTCTGATGACCAAAACCCAAGCTCTGCTTCAATCTGCCCAATCCTGATGAGACCGGGGAATGGGTACTCTCATACCTTGCAGGTGGCATTGTAGTTTGCTACAAACTTTAAAGAAAGTAATGTGATGATATACAGTAATATTAAAAATATTCATTCCCTTTGACCTACTGTCCCAGAAGCAAAAGAACCACAATGATTCTGGTGTTACCTATTTTTTGACTACTTTTTTTAGGTAGAACTTACCTGAAAACCGTCTGGGTTTGGAGGTGTTTTATTGTTTTTTTCAATTTGTGTTGTGTTTTGTTGTGAGATTTTAAACTGCTGATTTTCTTAGTGGTTAAAGATTTTAGGTTTTCTGTTGCTTCTTGAATTAGTTTTGACAAACTACATTTTTTCCAGGAAATCATCTGTGCCAGTTTTATTAAGCTTCTGTCTTTCAGTTCACAATCCACCCTTTTCTATCTGCTTTGTGATGCTGATGCTGGGACTCTACAAACCACATTTTTCCCGTCAGCTGCTGCTGGCCTTTTAGGGTTCATCAATTAAGAATCAAAAAAAGCAAACCAGTTGCCATCAAGTCAGTTCTGACTCATGACCACCCCATTTGTGCAGAGTAGAACTGCTCCACAGAGTTTTCAATGCTGTGACCTTTTGGAAGCATATCGCCAGCCCTTCTTCAGAGGTGCCTCTGGGTGAGTTTGAACCACCAACTTTATAGTTAGTAGTCAAGTGCTTTACCGTTTGCACCACCCAGGGACTCCTCAACAAGGGACAGGAAGAGGAGATTGGGAGGCAGAAGAGGGACACTTGCTCCTTCCTGTTAGCTCACTGTTCCTGCAGTGGCCTCTGCCACAGCAGCCATGCTTACTCCCCGTGCCTGGTTTCTTTCCACACACATCTCCAGAAACAGCCTCTAATCCTCTCCCCACCCAAACTTCTGAGGTTCCAGCCCTAGCCAGATGGCACGCCCTCCTCAGACGTCCAAGTCCCACTCCGCGGGGTTCCCCCTCCCAGCTGACAACTGCCAGCTCTAGGGTATTACTGCTTCCTATTTTTATTAACTCTGTTACCTCTGTGTCCCCTTTTCACCTTTTCAGTCTTCTAACACTTGTGTAACCAGTTGTTATGTTAATTTCTTTCTGTTGAAATACCTGGTATGATTTCTGTTTGCCCAACAGAACCCTGACTGACCCTGACTGAGATATTGCCTAGACTGTCTACATTTTCAAATTTATTACAATAAAGTTGTTTATGGTAATTTCCTATTTATTTATCCACATCTTTGCTGTATCTGGTGTTTGTCCCTTTTCTCATTTCTAATGCATGTTTGTTTATTTTTACTTAATATTTATCTAGTTCTTGGTAGTCTTTTTTTTTTTTTTTTTTTTGAGTCCCTGGGTGGTGCAAACAGTTAATGTGCTCGGTTGGAGGTTTGAGTCCACTCAGAGGTGCCTTGGAAGAAGGCCTGGTGATTTACTTCCAAAAACTCAGCCACTGAAAACCCTACAGGGCACTCTGACACACATGGGGTTGGAATCAGCTCTACGGCAACTGAGGCTGGGCAATAGTCTTTTTAGAGAATAATTTTTTTGCTTTTTTTTTTCCCAAACTTGCTATGTTGGATGCTCTTTCATTTTTATCCTTTCTTCTTTTGCAATATAAGCATTTTAAAGCTATACATTTCTCTGAAACTACTTCTTTAGCTGTATGTTTGAATGTTGTATTTTCATTATTGCTCGTCTATGTATTTTCTAATTTCCCTTGTGATTTCTTCTTTGAGCAATGCATTATTAGCAATGTTTTTAAAATATTGAGTATTTAAAAGTTATCCTTTTGTTACTGATTTCTAAACTATTTGCATTGTAGTTAGAGAACTTGACCCATGTGTTAACTTCTGTGATATTTACTGAGAATTCCATCATGCTCTAGTAGTAATTTTCACAAATGTTCCATATGTACAAAATTTTCAAATTTGTATGCCCATTAGGTAAAAAGACACCTAGTTTTGGGAATTAAGTATGCCAACAAATGTTTGGACAAAATGTGCTAATTTTGTTTTAAGTACATCTGCTCAGCCCTATGAGTGGTATATAAAATTGTAAACCAACGGGAGGCCTGCCTGTGAGGAACTGGACGTACTTGAGATCTAATGAGAGAAGAGTGAACTTGTCACTTAAACTCCTTTTCGGGGTTCCACGGTGAAAGTCTTTGGTGGGAGGGTCATGGAGAGGAAGAGATACCACCTTGCTTTGGAGTCTAATAAGTGTTGCAAACCTGGATGCGGGCATACTTGTTAGGGTTTGGGGTTCAGGTACCTCACCAGTAGAGCTTATTAATTGCATTGTTCAAACCTTCCATATCTAAATCTGTCTTTCTATCAACTTCTGAGGGTGATATGTTAAAATCTCCTACTGTGATGATTTGGTCAACTTCCCTTTGTGATTCTGTCACTTTTCTTGCTTTAAAGCACCAGAATGACAGGACATGTATACAAGATACTAACTACAACAGAGGAGCTTGGCAAAAAGCTGAAAATAGCCTCAATGTCCATTAATAGTGAAATGACATTCATTTCATGAAATATTATGTAGCCCTTCAAGAGCATTGCTTTTTTCTATATCTACAAACTTTGAGGGAGATTCATGTTAACTGAAAAAGGCAAATGGCAGAGTCATATGCAAAGTGTAATCTCATTTTATACTAAACAAAACAAAAATCCCTCCATTGGTGAACATATATTTCGATATGTCTGAGTTTGAAGAAAGGCTGTTAATATCAGCTCCTCCTGGGAAGTGACTGGAAGGGGACAGAAGGAGAGTGGTAACAAATATTTGTTTTGTTTCACCTCCTACAACATTCATGTTTTACTTTCACAATTTAAGGAAAGCCTAATAAGAAAGTAAAGAGCCCTGGTGGCACAACAGTTAAGTGCTTGGCTGCTAACTGAAAGTTTGGCAGTTCGAACCCACCCAGCTGCTCTGCGGGAAAAAGACCTGGCGATCTGCTCCCGTAAAGATTAAAAAAGATTAAAACCCAAACCCAGTACAGCCTAGAAAATCCTATGGGACAGTTCTACTCTGTCATATGAATTCACTATGAGTCAAAATAGACTCAACAGCCCCTAACAACAACAACAATAAGAAAGTGATGACAAGCGCTAATCTTATGAATCCTTGCAGGAAGGTGTCATGTGAAAACTGCAAGTTGCAAAATGTAGTATGATCATACCACTGAAACATGTCCATGTTGATATAAGCGTTAGAAAATAATGTCTGGAAACATACATACCAAATCAATCTTACTATCCCTAAGTGGGAGGATTATGAGGCTTTTTTCACTGCTACATATATCTGTATTGTTTACATTCATTTTATAGTTACGTATTAATTACATAAGAAAAATATTTTTCAAAATTAAGCAATATAACACAAAAAAGCTATAGTCTATCTTACACACATTAAAAAAAAAAAACAGCCCAAACACAACCACATAAAATTTTATATGCAACTTTATGTGGTTCATAGTCCCTGGGTGGCGCAAATGGTCAAGCGCTCAACTACTACAAACGCACTCAGAGGCACCTTGGAAGAAACCCTATGGGGCATGGTTCTACTCTGCACATATAAGGTTGTCATGAGTTGGCGTTGACTGAACCGCAACCAAACAACTACATAGACCCTCTGAAGCCCATCTGTGAATGTCCTAGGTTTCTGCTCCAGTAGGTGTTTAGGGTGAGTTTAATGGCATAGACATTTTGAACATGCCAATTTCTCCCTCTTATCCTTTGAGGGAGGAGCTGGTTCCAGGGGGCAATCTTGGTTCTAAAAAATGGCTGGACTCTAGAATGAGATACTACTTAAGCCCCTCCTACTCTTCCTGAGGAGCCCTGGTGGTGCAGTGGTTGAGAGCTTGGCTGCTAACCAAAAGGTTGGCAGTTTGAATCCACCAGCTGCTTCTTGGAAACCCTATGAGGCAGTTCTACTCTGTCCTATAGGGTCGCTATGAGTCAGCATCGACTCAATGGCAATGGATTTGGTTTGGGTGACCTTCCTGCTGTGTGGGCACCTAGTGCTGAGGTGTGAGGGGGGGCGGGCTGCTGGCCTTGATACCTTTGTAGGTCTCTGTTTCAAACTGTCTAAATCAATCTCAAAAGGGGAGAAGATAGGGATATGAGAGAATGTGGCTTGTAAAAGCATATTCAGTGTTACAATCTTTGACAGTAAAACTATTGTTTTTGTAATATAAACTTATCTGGTGGGGCATATGCTGAATTGAAAGAAAGCAAGCATTCAGCAAACCAAACCCGTGGAAGGAACTGAAGATGATCTGAATGGCTGGGGCATTGGTCCAGAGCTCCAGAGAGGTGAGAGAAGTGGCAGGAAAGATAGGCAGAGCCAGATTATTCTCTTTTAAACCATATTAAGGAGTTTGGATGTTATCCTGAAGGCAAAGGGGAAATTACTTAAAGGCTATAAGTTGGGGAGTGACATGAGTTGAGTGTTTTTAGGATTACTCTGGCTGCATGGTGGAGAAAGAGTTGGAGGGGAGCAAACAGGAAGTCAGCATACTGGTTAGGAGGCTGTAAGAGAAATTTAGTTCAAGGGATAATGAGACTTGGACACTGGATTCTAACAGTGAGAGTAGAAAGAAATCAGTGGTTTGGAGAAATAGATATTCTAAAGATAGAATAACACCTAGTCCTTTTTGGGGGTGGGGGAACCAAGGAGAAATCAAGGAAGATTCCCAAGCTTTTGGTATGGGCAACTGGAAGATGTTGGTGCCATACTGAAACAGGAAATGCTGGAAGTGAAAAAGCAGTGTCGTATTTGGAGGGGATGAAAACAGTAGATCCTAAATACATATTAGGGGCCGCGGTAGTTCAGTGGTAGAATTTCCACCTTCCAGGCAGAAGACAAGGTTTCAATTTCAGGCCAATGTACCTAACATGCAGCCACCACCCACCCATCTGTCAGTCGAAGCTATGATGCCGAACAGGCTTCAGCGGAGCTTTCAGACTAAAACGGACTAGGACGTAAGGCCTGGCGATCTACTTCTGAAAATCAGTCAGTAACTCAGAAAACACTATGAGTTACAACGATAGCAATCATGGGGATAATGCAGGACTGGGCAGCATTTTGTTCCATTGTGCACGGGGTCGCCATGTTGGAGGTCAACTCTACAGCAGCTGACAACAAATACATACGGTTTCCCTTTTCCTGCCTTTAGGAGATTGACAGAAGGCCCAGGAATGGATTCCAAGGCCACTCCCACTTCCAGGTTTCCTGCCACATTTTGCTGGGAAGCAGGAAAGCTCTCACTGCAGTCTCCTCTGCACCCCACCCCACCCCACTTCCCCCTGTCCTAGTGAGCCTAGGAGATCCTCTTAGTCTTCTTCCTTCCTCCTTCTTCCTCAACACAGTTAGGGCAGAAGATACATTTAGGAGAAAGTCACAATGAAGAAAGTTCTATCGGTCTATGGTGGTAGAATTTAATGACAAGTAAACAAAACATATTCATAATTGATATATATCTCTTTATTATGCACAGATAAAAGACTTCAAACTGTGGTTATCAAAACTATACATCCAAGCATGTTCACAAAATTGCTGACACATTGAACAGAGAAAAGAATACAATAGGGGTGTTCAAACTGGCCACAGGGATTTTACGGGTACTCTTTTTACCCTCCTAGATGATGAAAGACAGCAACAAAATCAGGCTCATTTAGGAAAAAACCAGAAGAGAGAAGTATTGTATTTGGAAACTGATAATAGTCCTTTTTAGAAAAACATCTGTCAGTTTCATGAACAACCCCCAGACATAACAAACAGGAAAAACCACATACACAAATCACCCAACAAAATGTGCTCTTGTTAACACATAACCAGCAGTACAATCACCATTCAAACCATGAGGTAGTTACATTGCAAGAAGCCTGGCACGCATGTGCGTGCCCACACACACTCACAATCACGCCCACTGCAGAACACATGTAGGAAATGGATTTACAATCTTACTATGGGACAAGGAAAGGACCATTTTTTTGTTGTTGTTTGTTTAGAAAATGCTACACAAACAGCTTAGACAGAAGAAATCTCTGACGTTTTAAAATACAGACTAACAGCCGGTGAACACCACACAGTGAAAGGGCTATAGGGTATTACACAGACAAGTCTGCCTTGGGGTTTGAAAGCATTTCAACAATAGCTTCAGCATTAAACAAACAAAATAAAATGGCCTCTGTGAGCGGTTTAGCCAGCAGAAATAACAAAATACCTTGCAGAAAGATGAGTTCAATTGGAATATAAGTTTCAAAGAAGCTTTCAGAACATGTTATAAAAGTAGAGCTTGTACTTTGTATTAAAACTGTGAAGTATGAAGCAATCAGGAATGCTGTAACAAGAAGCTAGAGAGAAAACATCCTATTTTTTAACATTCATTTTTATGAAATACTTCAGAAGTACTTAATGACATTCACTCTCCAACTAACATGGACCAGGTTTCATGAACACAGATGCCTTGATTTGAATAATGCTTCTGACAAACAGACCCAAACAAATTTGCTCCAATATATCAGAAATAAAAGGTGATTTTTCCCTCTTTTCTTTCTTTTTAGAAAAACCTTCTGATTTGTAACTATAAATTTGTAAATTAATTTAAAGTTATTTATAAAATCATTGGTAATGTAGCATTTCTCTCAAAAATATACCTTTAAATATATTACAAAGGCTTTAACCCTATTCATCTAAGAAATGGGCCTTTTATTGGAAACCCTGGTGGCGTAGTGGTTAAGTGCTACAGCTGCTAACTAAGAGGCTGGCAGTTCGAATCCGCCAGGCGCTCCTTGGAAGCTCTATGGGGCAGTTCTATTATGTCCTACAGGGTCGCTATGAGTCGGACTCGACAGCAGTGGGTTTGGTTTTTTGGTTTTAATAGCTAATTTTCTTTTTAGACAAAATGGAAGGTTTTTTTTTTTTTAATTTAAAGCAAAGAACTAATCAAAAGAATTCACAGTAACTGAAATTTAACACGTCATATGGAGTAACTTAAATTTATCTAAAACACTTAAATATATCTTTATACACAATTTTTTTTGTAGTAAAATATAGCTATAAGTGACTTAAAGACTCTAGTCTTCTTTGAAGACATCTTTAAACTTTTTTATACATAGAATATGCTAAAACAATACATTCTGCTGAAGGTTAGGCAAAGCGCATTATTTTCAAACACAGGTAGCGTAATTTAGGTCCTCCATTCTGATACCTTTCCGTTAAAAAAAAAAAATAAAGGAAAAAAAAATTCTCCTGTAATCTCGTATCTTTTTCATTTCTATGTGGAAAGTTGTAAAGCTTTCAATATATCAGTGTAGACAGCCTGGAAATCTTGACCCTAATCTAATCTGTTTTGGTTAAAATTATCCTGAGTGAATGTCTACACCTATCAAATCAATTAAACTATTACTCAACAATTGGGCAATAATGATTGACAACCTCCACCTACTTGTCTGCCATATCGACACTGCTCTCGGGCACTGAGTGTCACCAACATTTCTTACTTCAGGTTCCATTCACGGAGAACCGGGCATAGCTTCCTTATTTTAGGGCAGTGAGATCTGCTTGTGAATATTTTAGAGTAGAATCTAACCTGTTGTACTTGTGAAATTCTGAGTCACTGCAGAGGAATTATGGAAAAAGAATAATGTTTAATTTGCAATGGAGCTATCTTTCTTAGTAAGTGATTTGGCACAGAAATTTTCCTCTGGCGTTCTCTTTTAACATAGAGGTATCAGTTGAGCTTATTTTAGCTGCAAAGTGGCACCATATTATTTCATTTAATGAAATTCACCTCAAATCTTTTTTGAGTTTAGGATATATTAAGGCAAGAGAACGTAAGCAACCCAAATGAGTGCCCTTTTCCATATTTCAGCACCTTCTTGGCAGAACTAGTGACACTCTTCAGATAACCACCTGGAGCCTAACAGGATCTGCCATGCATTTGCAACTTACAAGAGTTTGGTTTTTACAAACGGATCTATTAAAAAGGTTGACATGTTTTAAGTGGAAACACTCATTCCACCAAATATACTTAAGAATAAGTTCCAACTCTGAAAGCATAGAACATTTTCAAATAGGGAATGAATTTTCTCTTCTTTGACTTAGAAAATGAATGTGCCAGATGACATATTACATACTTGCACTTGCATACATGCACACATATACCCCTGCAAATTCCTCCTCAACCCTACAACTGAACTTTGCCCCAATTTATCTATTAATCTATCAGAACAAAATGTCACAAATGGGCACAAATCCCCAGTCCCAGAATTTAGCCATTTTTCAATTTCTATATGTCTATAAAGAAATGCAAGATTTGCATTAAGACATTTTTGCAGTTGATGTGCAAGTGTACAGAGACACAGGAAGCTGATAAGGTAATCAGCATTGGTTTTGGCCCAGGGCACAAGTAAGGAATGTTGCCTTGATGTGTGTCAGGACCCATCAAGCTGACACATCAGACCCCACAGGGTATGGCAGCAAGGTCAAGAAGTGTGCACACAGACAAAGGTGCAAATGAGACCTGGAGGATGCTTAGGAAGTCTTAAAGCATTTCTTTTGTTTTACACCTTGATTCAGACATAGATGAATCTTTGGCCACATCTCTCATTGGTAGTACTATCTGGCTAGTTACCTCTTACCATCTCCTTGAGTCTGCATAAAGCTCAGGGCCCCAAATTACTGGCATTTTTACCTGGACAAAGCAGCATTTTAAAAACTGGCACGTGTTTCACATTGAGAACCCCCAAGCCTATGAGGGGCCGGTAGAAAAGGCCACCATCTTTGCTTTCTCACATGAATTCTAGCGTGAAAGTCAAAAGTCCAGGGGTCAGGTTTATCTTAGCCCTGGGTGGGAGGGGGTGTGAATACATCAGGTGATTTTATATGGAAATCCATTCTTTACAAGGGAACCAAAATTAAGCCTTCCAAGTCTGGGCACGTGGCATCAGCTGCCAGGCCCTGCCCTTGGCGGCGGCTGGCCGGGCTAGGCGGTGCTGCTGCTGGAGCAGGGCGTGCTCTGCGTGCTGCCAATGCTGTGGGCCGCACTGCTGTTTTCCGAGGCTGGCGGGGTGGTGGGGACTTGCTGCCTTCCTGTTGTCTCCCCTGCAGTGAATAAAGAGGCAAAGAGAGACACATGTTACGTGTGTGCATTACGGAAAAGAAACACTTCTCCTTTGTCATTTTAGTCCATGTTTTTCTCAACCATGGGCAGAAGCAGCTGGACTAGACCCTGGCTGGTTAGACCTTACCATAAGGCTTTTTGGTTTGTTTTCGGTGTTTTGCTCATAAAGCCTCTTGCATGGGGAAAAGAAGGATCATTTCTAAGCTGACTAACAGGCAGCCACAGTGGCTAAGAACTTTGACAGTTCACACAAAGTGGCCTATGTTTTGGGGCCCTTTGAAGAAACCACCATCAGTGCTGTGTAATCCAAGTGACTGGCACCTGTATTCTATCCACTGACAGTCATAAAGCTGTTATAGAGTGTGTAGGGTGAGACCTTTAAACTATAATAAGAGAATCTTAATAGCCTGGGGGCCTTTTTCAGTATGCACTTGTTAAAAACAGGGCAAGCAAGTCTAGATTTTGCCCTAGTTACAGTAGACGGGAGAAGTGCAGAGGTGGTTCAGGGGTAGAATTCTCATCTTCCATGCAGGACACCAGTTCAATTCCGGCCAGTGCACCTAATGCGCAGCCATCACCCATCTGTCAGTGGAGGCTTACATGTTGCTGTGATGCTGAACAGGTTACAGAGGAGCTTCCAGACTAAGATAGACTAGGAAGAAAGGCCTGGCAATCTACTTCTGAAAAGTAGCCAACGAAAACCCTATGGATCACAACTGTCCGATCTGTAACCAATTATGGGGATGGCTCAGGATCAGGCAGCCTTGCATCTTGTTGTGCGTGAGGTCGTCATGAGTGGAGAGCCAACTGGACGGCAGCTAACAACAGCAGCAGAGAGTGCCCTGTGCACTAAGCAGACAACCTACCTTAGCAAAAGGGATGGGAGGTGGGAAGACTGCTATCTGAAAAACCTTGCGGAGAAGGGGTTTAGTTGTTTGCGCATGGGGACTGCGACTGACAGGGAACACGCCCCCTTCCATCCTGAGGTTCACTGCACAGTGCAGGGTGAGTATATCATAATGTGTGAAGCACCCCACTTTTCATTACACATCCCACTGCATTTTAGCTAAACTCATTCTTTGTGCCAGACGTACATTGCTTTGGAGAGGGAGGAAACCTCGGGTCACACACATGGTTTGCATTTAACACTGCAAAAGGTCCTAGAGTTAGTCTTTTCTCCAGCAAAATTGGCCTCAGTGCAGCCCTCAAAAAATGGCTCTAGATAGGGAAAAGTGATCAGGGCTCTCCAATGAAAAATGCTGCATTTTTCTTGAAAAGTCAGAGCATCAATTTCATAAACTTCTTGTAAGCAGCCTATCCCCCCAAATGTGGGAAGCCCCAGAGGGCCACGTCTGTTTATGAATGAGCCTCCTCTTTCCTGTCACGCTGAAATACACATCTATCAGCCGGAGATAAGCAATCCTCCCAGCCGCTTCGTTAAAACAAAACACACGACGCAAAGGCTCTGCCCTTCGAGCACGGGAACTCAAGCCCACTACTACTTCCATTCCCTTTCTCAGGCCTCTCACAGCCTCTGCCAAAAAAGCAGTTCTGCAAAATGTAGAACTGGCTTATGCCCCTGGGTCTGGTTACAGCTTTCCCTGTCATCCATTTTACCAAACACACACCTACACACGTTTTTGCATCAACCTCAGAGAGTTTATGTTTATGTGCTTGTTGTATATTTGGCCCTTGCTGTGTTTCCTCTGAATACATTCGCCTCTGGAACTGGTGCAGGGGGAAGGTGGCTCAAGCTGCCTGTGAGGCAGTGCATTTTTACTTTTCCTTTCTGGACCTTCTCCAGCATTGCCCCCACCCTTCCGCCAAAAATTCACTTCTTCCTGAGTGGGAGCTTTATTTCTAGAAGAGAATCGAATGTCTTAGCAATTCTGATGTTCACAAAAAATACTCCAGAGACCTGAACAAATCTCGATAAGTTCTAAGAGTCCAGCAGCCCCCTTACAGCCCACATGTCGATCCACACACCAGCTGGATCCTCATGTTAGCAGTTAGGTCTAATGTGGCTGTCTAAGAGGCACATTATAAAAACATCTTTCCCTGTTTAAGTAAAGGATACATCAGCAAAGTTGAAGGTAGGTCACTACCACCCTCCTTTCCTTTTTGGCTCAGTTGGGCTTCATTTGCTCAGCCTTTATTTGCTAAAGCAAGAGTGCCTTGCCTCACCTACTGAGAGTGAACGAGTTTCTTTCCTCCAGAATTTGACACATGCTTGATTATTCACAGTCAGGAAAAGTGCCAGTGTGACTCCCTGCCCAGGAAGTCAGAATATTTGCTTTCCGATGTCTATTTGCCAAATATAATGTGTTGCCATGTCAGTTTATTTTCATCAGCGCTCATTAAAAAGGTCTTTCAACTTGAAGGGTTTTGGAAACTCCTATCCTGTTAATGTAAAATGCTGCTCAAAATAAAACCTCAAAACAAAACAAAGAAGCCCCCCCATAGAAGACTGCAGGATGCATTTCACCCAGGTGGACAAGTCAACCTCATCATCTGTTGACTCCGATCCAATGATCTGGCAAGGTGATCTTTGAGAAGCTGCTTAGAGATGCTGAAAACCCCTTCTTTAGACAATCCCTTCCATCTCTGTGGCTCCTTTCCCCTGGAAGATACTGGAGATTTCAGAATATAACCAAGCTGATAATAGCATTTAACTTTTGACAAAACTAAGAAAAAGTTCTCTTGTCAGATGAAAGAGGCACTATAGCAAAATTCACCATGAGGAAGTTTAACGTACAGGTACTTCCGCTTTAAGAAAACCCATCCCCTGGGTTTTCTCAGGTGGGTTCCTTGGGCTTTCTACTTCCCACCTCTGGTTTCTTGGAGCACTGACTTCTTCTAAAATATCACTTGCTGTGATAAAATACAATGATGCTACTTCTGAAGGAGATGGCCAGGGATGGGCCAACCCAAGTAGACCCACTTAGTGAATGTAGGAGGTTCAGAGAGACTCCTGGCTCATAAACATCATGCCTGGCCATCAGAGGAAATGTGTTTGGTCTTCAAGCTTTGCTCCTAAAATCTCAAACCATGTCGAAGAAAGATTTAGCAGGGAGGGAGAGTGAGTAATGGAAAGAGGCATTTGGTATAAGGGGGAGTACGTTGATGACAAAGGCACCCAGAATTAATTTTACCCAGTTCAGATATTAGCCTGGGGTTGGGACTAGATAATGCCAAAGATGCTTTTAGAAACAGAAAAATATATTTCTTAAGGGATGTTCTTTTTATTTTATTAAGTAAATTATATTTCTTTCTTTCGCTTGGCATGGAGATGTCCATATCTAATTTCCTGCCATCTCTTCGGCAGTCTACTTTCCCACTGGATTCTTACCACCCAGCCTTTCACCATGACAGGTCCTGATTTGGATCCTAGGAGAAGAAACTTTATCTAAGAAAGATGTGAATAACATGGAGAGGCTTTAAGGAGAAACAACAACAAGAGTTAAAAGAAAGATGAAAGGAATCCTGGTTATTTGCCCAAAGGAGTCCGTTTGCAAGTACTGCCCACAGAGGATTATTACAGAGGAACAGACAGCTGTTCCCTGTCTCCCTTGAGGCAGAACATGAGGAAATGAGTTTAAATGGTAGCGGCAGGGATTTGGGTCAG
Source organism: Loxodonta africana (assembly GCF_030014295.1). Classification (NCBI taxonomy): domain Eukaryota; kingdom Metazoa; phylum Chordata; class Mammalia; order Proboscidea; family Elephantidae; genus Loxodonta; species Loxodonta africana. Next base: position 146,012,715 of record NC_087344.1, on the reverse strand, counting down.
ATGGAAAAAAACTTGCTGATTATGAGGATTGGTTAGTTATAAAGGGAATTCATGGAATCTCCTCAGGAGATATTTAAGTACAGGATTCACAACCATATGCCTAGAGGTGATTTAGACTTAATATTCCTTGTCGATGGGAAGAAAACCAGGATATTTTCTTCCAGGCCCGTATACTGGTTACAATTGTGTACCAGTGATTAACTCCGTTTCTTGACATCCTAATTGTAATTATTTCACAAGCTCACTCCAGTAAGGAGAAAGAACTAGACCAACTGCAGTTCAGAGGAGTTTTCAAACAAGAGTTCTGAACACTACTGTCTTTTTAACATTTTCAAAACTTATCACTCCCCACTCTTCAGGCTAAAAAACCTTCTTTTGCTGGTAGAGCTCTCCAGGAGGAGTGGCTGGGTGTTGTTATAAGTTATGGGGAAACGGGGAAATGTTCTGAAGCAGGAATTAAAGTCTTTCAAGTTGTCCTGCCTAACATTTTCCTTCTGTATTCCTATAGTATGGCCATACTGTTTGCATCTTCATCTTGGTTTTCTGTGGGGTTTTTACTTGCACTCAAAAGTCTGATAACAATCCGGAGGAAGAGGAGAAGGAGGAAGGGGGGAACCAGCTAAGAGACAAAAGTGGTTGCCCTGGGGAAGAGGATATGGGGGAGGGGCAGTGTAGAACTGATGCTTTCCATAATAATTCTCATAGAACTATTTCAGCCTTTAAACTGGGCATGTGCTGCTTTGATAAAGCTATTAATTTTTTTTATTACACTTTAGATGTACAAACTAGCTTCTCATCAAACAGTTAGTACACATATTGTTTTATGACATTGGTTAACAACCCCACGACATGTCAACACTCTCCCTTCTAGACCTTGGGTTCCCCATTACCAGCTTTCCTGTTCTGTCCTGCCCTCTAGTCCTTGCCCCTGGGCTGGTGTGCCCGTTTAGTCTCTTTTTGTTTTATGGGCCTGTCTAATCTTTGGCTGAAGGGTGCACCTCGGGAGTGACTTCATTACTGAGCTAAAAGGGTGTCTGGGTGACATACTCTCAGGTTTCTCCAGTCTCTGTCAGGTCAGTAAGTCTGGTCTTTTTTTCGTGAGTTAGAATTTTGTTCTACATTTTTCTCCGGCTCTGTCCCAGACCATCTATTGTGATGCCTGTCAGTACAGCTATAAATTTTTAGTGAAAAATAAAAGCTTTGTCCCTCTTCTCAGAAAAATGTACAGATAGAAGTTTGCAAATGATTTTAGGTACCTTCATGAACTAGAGGTTTGGGGACCCCTGAACTAGCTAGGCTCCCCAAGCAGCATGAAGAGCCTATGGTTCCGTTCTAGCACCATCTCCACCTCCCGTTGTCTCTCCTCTCTGCACCATCTTGAGAGAGAATATAAGTCTTAGGAATGGAGTTTCCTCAAACTCCTTATGGAAGTATCATATAGCCTCACAGAAGTATTTGTCATATGACAACTCCTTATGCCTAGAGTTGTCATATGATAAGGTGGGAACCAGGATTTCTTAGACTCACTCACATTCCAGGTATGTAAGTAGATATCCCCAACTCAAATATGTGGATTGGTTTAGCTCTGTGCTGTAGATGGAATGGAAGGCACAAGTAAAGGGAAAGTCGTCCAAATTAAGGATTGTTTCTGACATAGAGGCAGATGCTATCTGAACCCCCAAATATACCATATAAGGTCTGAGCTCTACAGCTTAGTTTACTGTGGAAATTGAAGTGGACTGAGTCAGGGTTTGAGCGCCCAACTCTTGCCACTGGCCACATTATGAAATTCCCTTTTCATCTAAACTCACTGCTAGCTCACCCGCGTTAGAGGAAACTGAGGGGTTTCTGGACAAAGAACTATCATTTGGCCCTTCTTGATATCTGTAAAGGGAAAAGTAAGCCTTCTTCAGACTGAGGAAAAATGAAACCTCTTCACGTAGAATGTGACCCTACAGTTCCTCAGGAGCAGTCTGTAAAATGAACCAGAAGCTATAGCTTTTAATAACAAGTAATTGTGAGGCTGTATTATATGTGATGCTAACAGATTTAGAGTCTAAGTGACAGTGTTTGTAAATCTTTAAGCATTCTGAAACATCACAATTTATTCTGCTAGAAAGCACCACAGGAAGGGTTTTTTGTTTTGTTTTGCTTTAATCTACTCACAAACCCATTTCTATATTAACAAAAACTTAAAAACACCTCCTAAGCCTGTGGTTTGAGGGGGAAGGTAGCGGTAACAACAAACCTCCAAGTTCAGTGAGCAGGAATAAACAGCATAAACTGAGCTTTGCTTTTCATCAGGTTTGTGTGCTTGGTTGTGGATAAGAGTGTTGGATTACCAAGGGGATTTGGGGGGGACGGGGTGGCGGCAAGGAGGTATTCCAATTGAGTGTGCCTTATGCTGCCTGGACCTGGCTTCCTGACCCTCCCTGGCAAGAGATTAACTTTCAATGTTGAGGGTGCAGCTCTATGACCAAGGCCAGTATGTGGCTTAGAAGGCACATGTGCAACGTCTATGGGTGCCTACCCTGTATAAAACCTCAGGGGTACAGTTCTCCTGGAGTAATTTCAAATTCACTCCCAATATAAACAGCATTGGCTGCCAACAGCCCTAGGACCTCACAGCCCTGCAGGAGGTCGGAAAAAGAACTTTGAGGCTTGAACAAGTCAGTACTCCTGTGACAAAATTATTCCTCTTATAATGCTACTCTGCTAAAAGCTGTTCCTTCTGGTCATTTTAAAAGCTGTTCATGAGGAGGAAGACTCCTAAATTGATTCACAGACTTTTGCATAATCCTCAGAATCATTACACTTAAGAGTCTGACTTTCTCTCTCACACGGAACATACTTCACTCAAAAGTTGTGGACTAGGAACTGCCACATTGACAATATTAAATGCTCCTAAACGCTTGCCAAGATGTCGGCTTTGCACTTGGTGAATTTCACGTGCTAGGCATCATCTAAAATAACTCAGCTGGGGGCAGCAGTATTTGAAGGGAAAGTTCTGATGAAAAAGAGTCTGAAATTTAAAATTTTAACTTCGTGCTAAGCGGGAAAAGAGTGTTTAACAGAGGCTCGCTCTTACGTTTTTACTCTCAATAGGTTTGAGGTTTGGTCTAGAAATCCAGAGGATTAAAATGACTCCCGCATATGTTCAGCTTCTCTTCTCTTTAAATCAGTCATTCTTTCAGCCTGACTAGTTGAATGACCCACGGTGAGGTCAGAGATCATGGCCTTCATTGGTTCAACAGGAATTCCTAATAGAGAGCCTGGGCCTGCCATTAGCCTCTAACTGATCCAGCATAGCTTACCTAAGTTGAATATGTAAACTACAAATATACAAGAATGAACAAGACCAACCAGCTGGCTAGACATGCCTCAAAACGCATGTCTTTCCTTTCCAGAATTGCAATGAAATTGCACCAGAAGGGCAAGTCATTTGTTTCCTTCCCATTGCTCTACTGACTCCCCTTGCTGGGTTGTAATTCTGTATTGAGGTCAGAACAGGTTCAGGCCAGTAAGTCTCAACCTTGGGAATGGGGTAGATGGAGATATCAGAATTTCTGAGGATCAGGGAGCACAGCTTAAAAACAAAGTGCTTTGTTTCATCACTTTTATTTGTTTCCAATTCTTATAGATTTTGAAATTTTAAATAACTTTAAAGAAATATAGGAGAGTTTTATGTCGTCAAAGAAGAATATGGCATATTCCAGCCTGAGATCAAAAGAACTACATGGTGCCCAGCTACCATCACCAACCAGGGTTCTGACCAGGGACACAATAGAAGGTCCAGGTTTGAATGGGAGAAAAACATAGAACAAAACTCGAATTCATAGAAAAGACCAGACATACTAGAATGATAGAGACTAGAGGAACTCCCGAGACTATCGCCCTAAGATACCCTTTTAACCTGGAACTGAAGACACTCCCAGAAGTCACCTTTCAGCCAAATAATAGATTGGCCTATAAAATAAACAATGACACTTTTCATGGACTGAATTATGTCCCCCCCCAAAAACGTGTGTATTAACTTGGTTAGGCCATGTGTGGTTGTCCTCCATTTTGTGACTTTCCTATGTGTTATAAATCATAAACTCTGCCTGTGGTTAAAACAATTAGGGTGGGACATAACACTCTTGTTCAGGTCACCTCCCTGATCCAATGTAAAGGGAGTCTCCCTGCTGTGTGGCCTGCACCATCTTTTATCTCTCAAGAGATAAAAGGAGAGGGAAGCTAGCAGAGAGTGGGTCCTTTGGACGTGAGGTTCCTGTGCTGAGATGCTCCCAGACCAAGGGAAGACTGATGACAAGGACCTTCCTCCAGAGCTGACAGAAAGCCTTCCTCTGGAGCTGGCGCCCTGAATTCGGACTTCTAGCTTACTGGACTATGAGAGAATAAACTTCTCTTTGTTAAAGCCATCCACTTGTGGTATTTCTGTTACAGCAACACTAGGTGACCAAGACAACACTGGTGAGGAATGTGGTCCTTTAAATAATCAACTATATGAGCCCAAATGGTCAATAGTTACACAAAAGTAAAGATGAGAAAGCAAAGGAGGGGGCTGGGAAACTGGATGGATGGAAACAGGGCAGGCTGGGTGGAAATGGTGAGAGTGTTGACACATTGTGGGCATTGCAACCAACGTCACGGAACAATCTTTATATGAATTCTTGAATGGGAATCTAATTTGCTGGGTAAACTTTCACCTAAAACACAGTAAAATATTCAAAAAAAAGAAGAAGAAAAGGAATACGTCATGGGTTAAAAAAAAAAAAAGTTGAGAAATTCTGGTTTAAGCCACTGAGCAGGGACTCTAGTGGTCTGTGTTCAGCACCTTGGCAGATGTGGTAATAGAATCTTGGCTTCATTTTTTTTCACTTCCTGCCTTATTTATATGTCTATTCTGAAGTCTTTACCTTTGTGGGAAATGTTCGTATTTCCAGTTTGTGTACATTAACTTTTTTTAATTCAACTCGAACCACAAACTAGCTTTATCAGAAGCTCAACTTCACCATCTCAATTGCAATTAACATAAATAAGTATCCAAACATTCTTTTCTAACGCTGCTTCAAGCAAATTATAGTTCTGCAAAACCCAATTTATGCCAAAATACGTACATGTGAAAATGGCAGGAACAAACTTTCTCTTTCATTCATTATTCCATCTATTCATCTGTCCCAACAAAACACTGAGTGTCTGTTGTGTGGCAGGCCCACCGGATGTGCCACACTTATGAATTGAATTGTGTCCCCCAAAATGTGTGTCAACTTGTTCAGGCCATGTTTCCCAGTATTGTGTGGTTGTCCTCCATGAGTGTCTGTTGTGTGGCAGGCCCACCAGATGTGCCACACTTACGAATTGAATTGTGTCCCCCGAAATGTGTGTCAACTTGTTCAGGCCATGTTTCCCAGTGTTGTGTGGTTGTCCTCCATTTTTCAATCTGATGTAATTTTCCTATGTGTTGTAAATCCTAATCCCTGCCTGTGGTTAATGAGGCAAGATTAGTTTATGTTAAAGAGAATTAGGGTGGGATGCAACACCCTTATTCAGGTCACAGCCCTGATCTGCTGTAAGGGGAGTTTCCCTGGGGTGTGGCCTGCATCACCTTTTATCTTATAAAAGATAAAAGGAGAGAGAATTGAGCAGAGAGATAGGGACTTCATGCTACCAAGAAAGAAGTGCCAAGAGCAGAGTGCATCCTTTGGACTCAAAGTCCCTGTGCTTAAAAGTTCTTAGACCTGGGGAAGACTAAAGACAAGGATCTTCCCCCAGAACCAACTGAGAAAGAAAGCCTTCCCTGGAATTGGCGCCCTGAATTCAGATTTCTAGCCTCCTAGACTGTGAGAGAACACATTCCTGTTTGTTAAAGCCATCCACTTGTGGTATTTGTTATAGCAGCACTAGATAACTGAGACAGCCACCAACTAATATTCAACAGTCACACTAACCTGTGTGAGAATAGATGTACCACAAGGCCCCCGTCAAGAGTGCTCCAATCACAAATGCCGCAAATGCAATGCCCATCACCGTCAGGGTGTCCAAGCCGTGGAAAATTGCTAGAAAGGAGGGAAACCAAGATGTGCACTTTAAGTTAGTCTGCATTTTATATCTATTGCAACTTTACTTCATAAGCACCGTCAACTGGGCAAGGACTAATAAAATCTGAGAATCTAATGAAGATCCCAACAAGATATGCCGTATCTGTCACCTGCAAACCTTGTCTGGAAGGAAAAAAAGGAAGTTCTCAGGTTTCCATGATACCTTCTTCAGTTTGCAATTTATTTTGAGCAACCAATTTACTAAAAAATCAGATTTGTAAACTCTGTATGAAATCTTATATTTTATCATTTCATTGTTTCAATCTGAGGACCTACTATTTGAATGGTAAATGGCTTGAAAATTCAGAGATTAAGATGCATTGGAAAGTAAGCTCCCATTATCAACATCTGTTTGTTATTGATTGAACAACTCCAACAAGGCACAGAAAACCCAATACTTCACAAACATATTTTTGTAAACATTTAAAAGTATAAAAGATAACAGGAAGAAAGAAGCTGAGAAGAAGAAATCACAGAATAAGTACAGTCTATTCCTGTGGATTATAATATTTCACTGATCTCCTCATACCAAACTCTCAATTTTAACAACCGTGTATTGTGTCATTTAAAACATCCCATGTTTTAATACTTTCCCAACAGTGATCTTTCTATGTGGGGAACAGAAATACTTCTCAGTGGGGAGTGATGTCAGTTTTATGGTCAGCAAAACACATAAATAGAACCAATTGTTCTTCCATTTGGCAAAGTTTTTTTTTATGTTTGAAATTAATTCCAGGCCACAGAAATAGAACATTTCCTTTCATTTAAGAAAACTACCTTCTTCAAGTCACTTGTAAGAAGTTAAAATCTGTTTCCAGGGGAGAAGGTTTTGGGTAGAATAAAATGTCTGAAGTCTCTGGTTTTTAACACAAACTGGAGGTATAGGCTCTCCCCATTATTTCAATCTTATCTCTACCACCCTCACCAGTCAAAAGCAACTTCAGCTGGTCTCTCTATAAATTAAGTCTCTTTGCCCTTCATCTCACTTCAGTGTAAAAGATTCAGCTATAGACTAATCTTATGCTTGAGCAGCCCCAGTACTCCAAAAGGGCTCAGGAAAAGTGTGTTGTGGAAAAGAGTCAGGAAGGATGGAAATTCCCACTCTTTCTGGTTACTAGCCATGTGCCCTTTGGTATGTACATTTAACTTCTGAACAAATGAGAATACTACTACTTCACCTGCAGGAGGCTTGTTGTTGTTATCAGGTGCCATCGAGTCGGTTCCGACTCAGAGTGACCCCATGCACAACTGAACAAAACACTGCTTGGTCCTGCACCATCCTTACAATAGTTGTTATGCTTGAGCTCATTGTTGCAGCCACTGTGTCAATCCACCTTGTTGAGGGTCTTCCTCTTTTCCGCTGACCCTGTACTCTGCCAAGCATGATGTCCTTTTCCAGGGACTCATCCCTCCGATAACATGTCCAAAGTATGTGAGACGCAGTCTCGCCATCCTTGCCTCTAAGGAGCATTCTGGCCGCACTTCTTCCAAGACAGATTTGTTCGTTCTTTTGGCAGTCCATGGTATATTCAATATTCTTCGCCAACACCACAATTCAAAGGCGTCAACTCTTCTTCAGTCTTCGTTATTCACTGTCCAACTTTCACATGCATATGATGCGACTGAAAATACCATGGCTTGGGTCAGGTGCACCTTAGTCTTCAGGGTGACATCTTTGCTCTTCAACACTCTGAGGAGGTCCTTTGCAGCAGATTTGCCCAATGCAACGCGTCTTTTGATTTCTTGACTGCTGCTTCCATGCCTGTTGATTGTGGATCCAAGTAAAATGAAATCCTTGACAACTTCAGTCTTTTCTCTGTTTATCATGACATTGCTCATTGGTCCAGTTCTGAGAATTTTTGTTTTCTTTATGTTGAGGCTGTGGTCTTTGATCTTCATTAGTAAGTGCTTCAAGTCCTCTTCACTTTCAGCAAGCAAGGTTGTGTCATCTGCATAACGCAGGGTGTTAATGAGTCTTCCTCCAATCCTGATGCCCCGTTCTTCTTCATACAGTCCAGCTTCTCGTATTATTTGTTCAGCATACAGATTAAACGGGTATGGTGAAAGAATACAACCCTGATGCACACCTTTCCTGACTTTAAACCACTCAGTATCCCCTTGTTCTGTCCGAGCAACCGCCTCTTGATCTATGTAAAGGTTCCTCATGAGCACAATTAAATGTTCTGGAATTCCCATTCTTCTCAGTGTTATCCATTGCTTGTTATCATCCACACAGTCGAATGCCTTTGCATAGTCAATAAAACACAGGTAAACATCCTTCTGGTATTCTCTGCTTTCAGCCAGGATCCATCTGACACCAGCAACGATATCCCTGGTTCCACATCCTCCTCTGAAACCAGCCTGAATTTCTGGCAGTTCCCTGTCGATATACTTCTCAGAAGATTTCAAAGGGCCTCTCGAGAAGACAAAGTAAAGTATTATAATGACACTTGCAAAGAGCTAGAGATGGAAAACCAAAAGGGAAGAACACGTTCGGCGTTTCTCAAGCTGAAAGAACTGAAGAAAAAATTCAAGCCTCGAGTTGCAATAGTGAAGGATTCCATGGGGAAAATATTAAACGATGCAGGAAGCATCAAAAGATGATGGAAGGAATACACAGGGTCATTATACCAAAAAGAATTAGTCAATATTCAACCATTTCAAGAGGTGGCATATGATCAGGAACCGATGGTATTGAAGGAATAAGTCCAAGCTGCTCTGAAGGCATTGGTGAAAAACAAGGCTCCAGGAATTGATGGAATATCAATTGAGATGTTTCAACAAACAGATGCAGCGCTGGAGGTGCTCACTCGTCTATGCCAAGAAATATGGAAGACAGCTTCCTGGCCAACTGACTGGAAGAAATCCATATTTATGCCTATTCCCAAGAAAGGTGATCCAACCGAATGTGGAAATTATAGAACAATATCATTAATATCACACGCAAGCAAAATTTTGCTGAAGATCATTCTGCTGGAGGCAGGAGTTATATAAAACAGGAGTTTCTAAAAGGGATGGGGATCCCCTAGGAGTAAGAACTAGGAAGACCGCTCTGAAGGTTAAGCTGAACCCTGCCGTTGACCTAATTTAATTTAATCTAGTCCATGAGACAGATATTAAAAGATGACTTGTCTTTCAATGGAGCCCTAGTGGCGCAGTCGTTAAGAGCTCAGCTACTAACCAAAAGGTCGCCAGTTCATATCCACCCAGCCACTTCTTGGAAACCCTGTGGGGCAGATCTACTGTGTCCTATAGGGTTGCTATGAGTTGGAATCAACTGGACAGCAACAAGTTTGGCTTTTGTTATTGTTTGTTTACTTTGTCTTTCTATGCTTACAGGTACAAAAATGGGGTATGATTTTTAAGATCGTTAGTGGAAATATTCTAAAATTCCAAAAATGGAGATGTGATTTATGACAGACTAGTGTAAATATGAGTGAATGTGTTCATATGTGTCTCTATTTCTGGGTTCACGTCTAGTTCTACGATATTGTTAAGCACTTCACATAGTGGAACTGTTTATAAAGTGCTTTGTACAAAGGAACTCTCCAGACTAATTGTTCTGTGTACATGATGGTGTTAGCATGGAGACCAACCCTGAGAGTCTTAGGAATGTAAAAAAAAGCAAGATTTTTCTCACAAGGGAACATCATGTAGAAGAGCTCCAGACATACAGCCAGGAAGCCCAGGTTCTAGCTCTGCCTGAAGCACCAATTGTAACCGGGGCAATTCACTTAAATCTTTCTGGGTCAGATTCTCATTCCATATAAAATGAGGAAATCGCCCTAAATAATTTCCAGCTCATCATTCTATAGTAGTTGATGTCTCTCTTTTTCTCACATGTATTCCCCACGTCCCTCTGTGGCCCTTGGATTAGAAGTACAACCACTTCCCTCAGCACTTCTTCTCTGAGCAGGTCAATACTGTTGATGGCACTTAGAGTAAATCACTCCCACAGCTGTAAGTTAATATTGTCTTTACATAATGGCTATCACAATGGATATAAGTGTGCAAATAATTAGCATCTCTAAAACTAAGTAATATATACTGCCTTCCCAATACACTTCTGATGAGATAACAAATTAATATTAAAAAATAGCAAAGGAAAAGAAGAGAATGAAGGAAAGTCACAGGAAAGGAAAAGGAAAGAATGAGGGAGAAAAAAAAGGAAAGGAGAAGGGATAATGGGAGCAGAGGTCTCCTTATCAAAACCCAAAGTTTGGCAAAGGTTCACTAAGTAAATCGTTCTTACAAAAGCCCAGGAGGCTTCGTTATGAAGACTTACGTGGAGGAATCTGATTCGGTTCCTTAAGGCTTGGGCTTGTTTCTGAAACAAAAACATCAATCACAATGCATTCCATCGAGAAATCAAGTTTTAAGCAAAAGGTCATCAAAATCTTTGCAGAAGCTACCACTTTTCTGTTTGTTAATAAATACTTTGTGAAAGCTCTGTCATTTACCCCCTTTAGATATCAAATCCATAACAAGAGTTGCTCACAAATCTGTCAACGATGGATTGTACAGGCTATCCAATATGAAGAACACTCAGAGGCAAACTCTCAAACTTAAAGGAATTTCAGTCTGACAATTCATATGTGCGTGTATATGTATGTGCGTGTACATTTATAGTAATTTACAAAAGGATTAAATAAAGGATTCCTTTAAATACTGTGCTTCTCCAGTGTATTTATAATATTCCACTTTCAAAAAACCTTTTAATTTAATGTACATACTTTTTTTTTAAAGTACATTTATTCTTTATCCTACAGCTATTGCCCTATAGTTCAATTCCTCTTCATCTGCCATTTGCATTGTTACAGAGGTCTCCTAACTGGTCTCCCCCTATCTCTACCGCTACCCCTGCCCCAAATATCTCCTTCTCCACACTTGCCCCAAGAGTGAATTTTCCAGAGCCCAGAGTTAATCAAGTTAGTGCCCTAACCAGACTCTTCTGTGATGATTTAGTTTAGGTGTCAGCCTGGCTAGGCTATGGTGCCCAGTTGTTTGATCAAACACGAGTTTAGATGTTGTTATGAATGTGTTTAGATGTAGTTAACATTTATAATCAGTTGATTTTAAGTAAAGCAGATTACCCTCTATAATGTGGACAGGCTTCATCCAATCAGTTAGAAAGCCTTAAGAGAAAAAATTGAGGTTTCCAGAAGAAGGAAAGAATGCTTCCTTGAGGCAACAACAGAAATCCTGCCGAGTTTCCCGTCAGCTGGGCCTGTCCTACATATTTCAGACTCAAGACTGCAACATCAACTCTTACCTGAATTTCCAAGCCTTTCATGCAGGCCCCACAACTGCATGAGCCAATTCTCTGGAGAACCTTGACTGATAAACCTCTGATAACTTTTCTTCGTTTATAGGGAAAAAATCCAAACTCTTCAGGCACACAAAGCTCTCCCTCCCTGCTCTACTTTCCTTTCTCCAGCCTCCATTCCTGGTGGAATCCCTTGCCCATGCTGGGCTCCTCATACCAGTTATTTAAGGCAGTATGGCAAACTGCATTCCATAGGGTTTTCGGTGACTGTAATCTTACAAAAAGGAGCCCAGTGGTGCAATGGTTAAGTGCCCCACGGCAAACTAGACAGCAGTTCACCGCAGCCACTGGTGACCTGATGATCTGCTCCCAAACTGATTACAGCCTAGAAAACCCTATACGGCAGTTCTAGTCTGTGGCATGGGGTTGCTATGAGTCAGAACTGACTCAATGGCACAGAAGAACAGTTTTACAGAAGTAGATTGCTAGGCCTTTCTTCCATGACACCACTGGGTGGATTCAAACAACCAACCTTTAGGTTAGTGGTCGAGCACAAACCGTTTTACACTACTCAGGGACCTACAGAAAACTAAGGATAAGATGATACGAAAATGGTAGTAAGTTTCAATACGTCTATCACGCTTCTGAGTTCATAAAGTGGTCTATGTAGCTGTGATCTCATTTGAGGTTCATACCAGTCCTGTGAGGGAGGCAGAACAAGAATTTTTATCCCTATTTTACAAAGAAGCAACTTGAGACTGATATCGTGTGATTAGCCCAAACTCACAGCTAGAAAGCATCAGGGCAGGGGTTGAACCAGAATTTCAGATTCTAGGCCACAGGTTAAGTGACTGGAAAGTGTCACTCCCTCCTTATCTGATCAAGCATTTATTAAGTAGCCACCTGTGCACAGCTTAAGGTCCCTGGGTGGCACATGCAGTTTGTGCTTGACTACTACCATCCAGCAGTGCTGCAGAAGAAAGACCTGGCGATCTGCTTCCATAAAGATTATAGCCAAGAAAACCCTCTGAAGCAGTTCTACTCTGTAACACACGGGGTTGCCATCAGTTGAGAATGGCACAGTACAGGAGTTAGCAAACCACTGCCCACCTTCTATTTTTGCATGGCCAATGAACTCAGAATGGATTTTATATTTTTAAGTGATAAAGGAAAAAAAATCAAATGAATGATATTTTGTGACACATGAAAACTATATGAAATTCAATGTTTAGTGTCCATGTAATTTTATTTGAACACAGCTGCACTTGTTCATTTATATATTGTCTATGGCTGCTTTCATGTTTCAACGGCAGAGCTGAGTAATAGGACAAGTATGGTATGGCCTACAAGCTGAAAATATTTACTATCTGGCCCTTGCTGGAAAAAAATACGCTGGCCCCTGGCATAGACTATGCTCTTGCTCTTTAACAGTTTGAAAGTGGTAAGTGCTTAGGGCCTCTCTTTGCTTCTCTCCATGTTCATTCAGTAAAGAAGGAACACATACCTTGTGTCTGAAAATATAGTGAAGTGAAAAGAACTAACTTGTTGAAAATTTACCAAAATAAGTAGTATTTGAGTTGATGTTTATGAAATAAAGAAGCTAAACAGGGTCAAAGGGGACAGGATTATAAACTCCAGAGTTAACCATGTCATCTGGGTTGGTGGACATTCTTGCAGCGTACATGTCATGGTCCAGCTCTGGGGGAAGGAATGCTCCTGGATGAACCAGAGCCACTACAATGGAATGGTGTCCCTGGAGTTGTGCAGCATGGTGGTCCTGGGATGAGGACATGCACAAAAGTTATGCTTAAATATTATTAAGAAAATTGAAATGATGGTGCACTTGTACAAAAATTTAACTCAGTACACAGAACACACACTCACTACAAAATACAACACAAGAGATTGTGTCTCCTGGGTGCTTGGTCCCATCAGCCTTATTGGCAGCAAGAAAATAATGACAATGATGTCTTATACTTGTATAATGTTTTATGGCTAACATAAAGTCTTTACTTATATTATCTCATTTTAAACTCCCAAGAATCCTATGAAGCAGGAGCACCTAACCACAAAATTCTCCTACTTTCAAAGAGTAGTAGTTTGATTCACTGAACTAAGTCCAAAGGCATTTAAAGGTCTCCATAGTATGCATCATACGAGAAATATACACACTTCTGGGATGCGTTCCAGCCAATCCACTGCCCTTGGTTAAGCTTTGTCACTCAGAATTCCCAAGAGGTTTAAAAATAATGATTCTCCACTAAGGAAACTCCACATGTGAGAATTTAAGTTTTATAGCAAAGCCTGTGTGATGGATGGCATTGTTTTAAAACTGTTAATGGCCTTGTGTTATGATCTAATCTTCTACCCCTGCCCCAAATAAGGGCCTGCTTTCAGAGCTAAACAGAAACAGTTGTTGCTTATTTCCCCTGGGAGAAGTTCCTTCATGATTTCTGTGCATAAACAACAAACATAGGCTGCAGAACTGATATTATCCTCTAACTTTTTTGTTCCAAAATCCCCAATAACCCCTGAGTATAACTAAAATAGTTTGATCTCCAGTGGAACCCTATAATTGAACTGGCATGCTGAAAGCAAAAGAGTGGATGCAACAATATTTACTTTTGGTTTAAGGGTAAGGTTGTAAGAAAGGAATCCCAGTTATTGCTGTAGAGAGAATTTTAACAATAAAGATTGCTTTACAGAAAGAACAAACTATAATCAACATTCTGAATTAAATCTTTTCAGATACTCTTGAGCAAATTCTGGTCTACCTCTAGAACCAAAATTTCCCTCCTCAGATTGTTAGGCAGAGTTTTCATAAATGGGCTATTTCTGGGGTTATGCATGAGTAACTGACCACAGCTTTTGATTCTCCGAAACATGGTAGGCCTGAGCATGCCCAAAGAAAAACGAGGCGTCTAACTGGTACCCAATTCTATTGGTATTTGGCAAACAGGGACAGTTGGGGAGCCAAATAAGCTGGAGACTCAGGAAGACTTTGTGCAGGTCCCGTTTAAGATATGCTTATAGTTTTTTGTTTTTTTGTTTTTTTTTTTACCACCTTTGAAACCAAAAAATCAAACCCATTGCCAAGGAGTCAATTCTGACTCATAATGACCCTATAAGACAGCGTAGAATTGCCCCATACGGTTTCCAAGACTGTAAACCTTTACGGAAGCAGACTTCCACATCTTTCTCCTGTGGAGTGGATGGTGGGTTCACTGAGATTGAACCCTTTTCTCTAGGTTCTTTCAATATTTATGGCATTCATTGCATCCTATCTGCATCATCCCACCACACTAGTGGTTCTGAACTGGGGATGATTTTTGTCCCCCCAGGGGGCATTTGGCAATGTTTGGAGACATTCTCTAGGTTGACACAATTCTTATCTTTTAGAGGTACATATTGGAATATATATGGATGAAATGAAATGTCTGGGTTTCCTTCAAAATAATCCAGTGTAAGACAAGAAATGATAAACAACAACAAAAAGCCCAAAAACCAGTTGTCAAGATCCCAACTCATGGCAAGCCCACGTGTGTCAAAGTAGAACTATGCTCCATAAGGTTTTCATTGGCCAATTTTTCAGAAGTAGACGGTCATGTCTTTCTTCTGAGGTTCCTCTGGGTGGACTCAAACTGCCAACCTTTCAGTTAGCAGCTGAGTACTTAACTATTTGCACCACCCAAAGACTTGAAACAGGAGTGGCCATGAATTGGTAACTGTTGAAACCAGATGGTGGGTTCATGGGGATTCATTCTACTATTCTACTATTATTATTTTTTTAATGTATACTTGATGTTTTCCAAAATAAAATGTTTAAAAAAATGTATAACACATGGAATAAAAAAAAATGTCCTATGATACCCCTCTCCCTTACTGGACAGAGACGGAATGCCTTGGTCTATCAATAAAGCATTTCTACCATCTTGCTATAGCCAAAGAACAAAACCTGACTGATCCTTTAGAGTACTTTTATTCTGGCAAAATTAAATGTGTTCCAAAAGTAATGCCTCTCTTGGATTAATTTCCAACTGATACCCCAAATTCTCCCTTCCATACCTCCCCACCCCACCCCCCCCCAAAAAAAAACTTGGCTGAGAGGTTGAGAGGAAGAGGAGGAAATTAACATTCACAGAGTGCCCACATCTGCCAGGCATTATGCTGAGCAGGCTGTTATTTTTTTTAAGTTATGTGGTGGAAACAGGAGTATTTCAAACATATAACTTGCTAAGAATCACACAGTATATCTAAATCATGGGAAATTTGGAAATGATATGTCCACGTGTGTGTGAAGTTTCAGAGAAATGATTATTCCTCCCCTTCACCATTTTTTTAAATTATCACTGACCTGGTGCAACCATTTGTATTGTGTAAGCCCAAGTGCTCCCAAATGTCATAAAAAGTAGTCACAACATCCAAAGCAAACAGCACACTAATATGCCTATACTTTAAACTATTGCAGAAAATATGGTAGGATGGCACCAACTCAACTATTTTAATTGTTTTGCCATAAACCATAGTATGCATAAACTAGTCATGTTTTCTGGGCCATTTTGTGAGTTACAATCCAAAGACACAGAGCTTCTCCTGAACTTTAATACTCTGCTAAACAGTTTATAGACTTCTCTACATCTAACCCTTTGGAGGAAGACTCATTATCCAAAACTCCTCATGTTCTGTGCAGTTCATAATCCGGTGAGTTTTTGGGTACTACCTTGAATAGCAATGTGATACGATATGAATGAGAGGTAGGGAAGGTGGAACAGGCATATGAGGAGACAGACGCTTATGTTGCTTTTAGATTTTCTTAAAAACTAAGATCATCCTCCACCTAGGATAAGGCATAGGGTTTAAGAGCATAGATTCTGGAATCAAAATACCTGGATTTGAATCCCAGATGTACCATTTTATATGTTATGTGATCTTGGCCAAGTTACTTCGCCTCTCTCTATACCTGGCTTATAAAAAAAACACCAAACCTGCTGCCGTCAAGTCAATTCTGACACCCAACAACCCTGTAAGACAGAGCAGAACTGCCTCATTGGGTTTCCAAGGACCAGCTGGTGGATTCAAACTGCCGACCTTTTGGTTAGCTGCCAAGTTCTTAACCACTGCGCCACCAGGGCTCCATGGAGGTGCTAAGAGGATTAAATATGATAATCCACATTAGTATTTAGCACTGAGCCTTATGCTAAGTAAATGCTCAATAAATGTTAGATAATCCACATCATCATCTCTATCACTACCGCACCATCATCTATTGTTGAAAATTTAAACAGTGTCTGAGTTAGCAGTAGAATGCTAATCCAGTGCTGGTTCTCCACGTACTTAGATATCATATGTGGCAAAGACGTATTGCAGAAACTCGATAAGGTTCCATTAAAAACAGTGGCCCAAAAAGGAGCCCAGAATCATTCATTAGTCTTGATGGCCTACACTCCCTGGTCACAGAAGGAGCTGCCCAAAACGTGTTCATGCCAATGGCAGTGGCAGCCACAGAGCAGCTCGCTGCTTGGTTGCTAAGTTGCCAACCAGAGACTTTATTTCCTGCCCAAGAAAACCCCATTGCTGGTAAATTAGATGGACAAATGACCAAGGAGAGCTGGAGTTTTGACAATGCCTTCAAAGAGCACCCATACAGTACATGGACAATGAATGGTTCCATTGGCTGGGAAATTTTTACCTGAAAAGTTAAATCCCAATGAGAGGTCCATCCACTCCCACAGTCGCTACAGTAAAAGCAAGTATCCCAGAAGAACATTCATGATTCTGCTGTTAGTCAAATAAACCAATGCTAATGAGGTTCCTAGGTGGTGGAAACAGTTTGCTTTTGTCTACTATGCTAAAGGTTGGTGGTTGGAACCTACCAGCAGCACTATGGAAGAAAGGCCTGGCGATCTGCTTCCATAAAGGTTACAGCCAAGAAAGCTCTATGGCACAGTTCTACTCTGTAACACACAGAGTTGCCTGAGTTGAAACAGACTTGACAGCCACTGTTTTTTTTTTAATAAGGCAAGTTGTCATATTCCCTTTTTAAGTGCCTATTTCAATTCACTGTAAGACAGAGGAAAAGCACAGACTTCAATGGCCTGCACTAAGGAGAAATGATATTACAGTCAAAAGAATATCAACATAAAAGAGGGGACGGACACACACAGTTGACAACTGCCAGAAAATCTACCCCATTTGGTGTCAAGGTAGCAGGCGTACTTGCATTCAGCCCCTGGGAAGCTGGCCTACAGTTTAGCCTCCTCAATTTGTTTAACAAACCTAAGCAATAAATGTTCTTCACCCACATGCCTTTCCCACTAACCTCTAGTCTCAATTAGCAAATCTCATTACATTGTTCTGATATTTGGTAAAACTTTCCTCTTGAACTTTTTTTTTTTTTTTTATAATAACTTTTGTTAAGCTTCAAGTGAACGTTTACAAATCCAATCAGTCTGTCACATATAAGTTTACATACATCTCACTCCCTACTCCCACTTACTCTCCCCGTCTTGAGTCAGCCCTTTCAGTCTCTCCTTTCTTGACAATTTTGCCGGCTTCCCTCTCTCTCTATCCTCCCATCCCCCCTCCAGACAAGAGTTGCCAACACAATCTCAAGTGTCCACCTGATATAATTAGCTCACTCTTCATCAGCATCTCTCTCCCACCCGCTGACCAGTCCCTTTCATTTCTGATGAGTTGTCTTCGGGGATGGTTCCTGTCCTGTGTCAACTGAAGGTCTGGGGAGCATGGCCGCCGGGATTCCTCCAGTCTCAGTCAGACCATTAAGTTTGGTCTTCTTATGAGAATTTGGGGTCTGCATCCCACTGATCTCCTGCTCCCTCAGGGGTCCTCTGCTGAGCTCCCTGTCAGGGCAGTCATCAGTTGTGGCCGGGCACCAACTAGTTCTTCTGGTCTCAGGATGATGTAGGTCTCTGGTTCATGCGGCCCTTTCTGTCTCTTGGGCTCTTAGTTGTCATGTGGGCTTGGTGTTCTTCATTTTTCTTTGCTCCAGGTGGGTTGAGACCAATTGCTGCATCTTAGATGGCTGCTTGTTAGCATTTAAGACCCCAGACGCCACATTTCAAAGTGGGATGCAGAATGATTTCATAATAGAATTATTTTGCCAATTGACTTAGAAGTCCCCACAAACCATGCTCCCCAGACCCCCGCGCTTGCTCCGCTGACCTTTGAAGCATTCATTTTATCCCGGAAACTTCTTTGCTTTTGGTCCAGTCCAATTGAGCTGACCTTCCATGTATTGAGTGTTGTCTTTCCCTTCACCTAAAGCAGTTCTTATCTACTGATTAATCAATAAAAAAACCCTCTCCCACCCTCCCTCCCTCCCCCCCTCGTAACCACAAAAGTATGTGTTCTTCTCAGGTTTACTGTTTCTCAAGATCTTATAATAGTGGTCTTATACAATATTTGTCCTTTTGCCTCTGACTCATTTTGCTCAGCATAATGCCTTCCAGGTTCCTCCATGTTATGAAATGTTTCAGAGATTTGTCACTGTTCTTTATCGATGCGTAGTATTCCATTGTGTGAATATACCACAATTTATTTACCCATTCATCCGTTGATGGACACCTTGGTTGCTTCCAACTTTTTGCTATTGTAAACAGAGCTGCAATAAACATGGGTGTGCATATATCTGTTTGTACGAAGGCTCTTGTATCTCTAGGGTATATTCCTAGGAGTGGGATTTCTGGGTTGTATGGTAGTTCTATTTCTAACTGTTTAAGATAACGCCAGATAGATTTCCAAAGTGGTTGTACCATTTTACATTCCCACCAGCAGTGTATGAGAGTTCCAATCTCTCCGCAGCCTCTCCAACATTTATTATTTTGTGTTTTTTGGATTAATGCCAGCCTTGCTGGTGTGAGATGGAATCTCATCGTAGTTTTAATTTGCATTTCTCTAATGGCTAATGATCGAGAGCATTTTCTCATGTATCTGTTGGCTGCCTGAATATCTTCTTTAGAGAAATGTGTGTTCATATCCTTTGCCCACTTCTTGATTGGGTTGTTTGTCTTTTTGTGGTTGAGTTTTGACAGAATCATGTAGATTTTAGAGATCAGGCGCTGGTCGGAGATGTCATAGCTGAAAATTCTTTCCCAATCTGTAGGTGGTCTTTTTACTCTTTTGGTGAAGTCTTTAGATGAGCATAGGTGTTTGATTTTTAGGAGCTCCCAGTTATCGGGTTTCTCTTCATCATTTTTGGTAATGTTTTGTATTCTGTTTATACCTTGTATTAGGGCTCCTAGGGTTGTCCCAATTTTTTCTTCCATGATCTTTATCGTTTTAGTCTTTATGTTTAGGTCTTTGATCCACTTGGAGTTAGTTTTTGTGCATGGTGTGAGGTATGGGTCCTTTTTCATTTTTTTGCAAATGGATATCCAGTTATGCCAGCACCATTTGTTAAAAAGGCTGTCTTTTCCCCAGTTAATTGACACTGGTCCTTTGTCAAATATCAGCTGCTCATACGTGGATGGATCTATGTCTGGGTTCTCAATTCTGTTCCATTGGTCTATGTGTCTGTTGTTGTACCAATACCAGGCTGTTTTGACTACTGTGGCTGTATAATAGGTTCTGAAGTCAGGTAAGGTGAGGCCTCCCACTTTCTTCTTCTTTTTCAGTAGTGCTTTGCTTATCCGGGGCTTCTTTCCCTTCCATATGAAATTGGTGATTTGTTTCTCTATCCCCTTAAAATATGACATTGGAATTTGGATCGGAAGTGCGTTAAATGTATAGATGGCTTTTGGTAGAATAGACATTTTTACTATGTTAAGTCTTCCTATCCATGAGCAAGGTATGTTTTTCCACTTAAGTATGTCCTTTTGAATTTCTTGTAGTAGAGCTTTGTAGTTTTCTTTGTATAGGTCTTTTACATCCTTGGTAAGATTTATTCCTAAGTATCTTATCTTCTTGGGGGCTACTGTGAATGGTATTGATTTGGTTATTTCCTCTTCGGTGTTCTTTTTGTTGATGTAGAGGAATCCAAGTGATTTTTGTATGTTTATTTTATAACCTGAGACTCTGCCAAACTCTTCTATTAGTTTCAGTAGTTTTCTGGAGGATTCCTTAGGGTTTTCTGTGTATATAATCATGGCATCTGCAAATAGTGATAACTTTACTTCTTCCTTGCCAATCCGGATACCTTTTATTTCTTTGTCTAGCCTGATTGCCCTGGCTAAGACTTCCAACACGATGTTGAATAAGAGTGGTGATAAAGGGCATCCTTGTCTGGTTCCCGTTCTCAAGGGAAATGCTTTCAGGTTCTCTCCATTTAGAGTGATATTGGCTGTTGGCTTTGCATAGATGCCCTTTATTATGTTGAGGAATTTTCCTTCAATTCCTATTTTGGTAAGAGTTTTTATCATGAATGGGTGTTGGACTTTGTCAAATGCCTTTTCTGCATCAATTGATAAGATCATGTGGTTTTTGTCTTTTGTTTTATTTATGTGATGGATTACATTAATGGTTTTTCTGATATTAAACCAGCCTTGCATACCTGGTATAAATCCCACTTGATCAGGGTGAATTATTTTTTTGATGTGTCGTTGGATTCTATTGGCTAGAATTTTGTTGAGGATTTTTGCATCAATGTTCATGAGGGATATAGGTCTATAATTTTCTTTTTTTGTAATGTCTTTACCTGGTTTTGGTATCAGGGAGATGGTGGCTTCATAGAATGAGTTGGGTAGTATTCCGTCATTTTCTATGCTTTGGAATACCTTTAGTAGTAGTGGTGTTAACTCTTCTCTGAAAATTTGGTAGAACTCTGCAGTGAAGCCGTCCGGGCCAGGACTTTTTTTTGTTGGGAGTTTTTTGATTACCGTTTCAATCTCTTTTTTTGTTATGGGTCTATTTAGTTGTTCTACTTCTGAATGTGTTAGTTTAGGTAGGTAGTGTTTTTCCAGGAATTCATCCATTTCTTCTAGGTTTTCAAATTTGTTAGAGTAAAATTTTTCATAATAATCTGAAATGATTCTTTTAATTTCATTTGGTTCTGTTGTGATGTGGTCCTTCTCATTTCTTATTCGGGTTATTTGTTTCCTTTCCTGTATTTCTTTAGTCAGTCTAGCCAATGGTTTATCAATTTTGTTAATTTTTTCAAAGAACCAGCTTTTGGCTTTGTTAATTCTTTCGATTGTTTTTCTGTTCTCTAATTCATTTAGTTCAGCTCTAATTTTTATTATTTGTTTTCTTCTGGAGCCTGATGGATTCTTTTGTTGCTCACTTTCTATTTGTTCAAGTTGTAGGGACAGTTCTCTGATTTTGGCTCTTTCTTCTTTTTGTATGTGTGCATTTATTGATATAAATTGGCCTCTGAGCACTGCTTTTGCTGTGTCCCAGAGGTTTTGATAGGAAGTATTTTCATTCTCGTTGCTTTCTATGAAATTCCTTATTCCCTCCTTGATGTCTTCTATAACCCAGTCTTTTTTCAGGAGGGTATTGTTCATTTTCCAAGTATTTGATTTCTTTTCCCTCGTTTTTCTGTTATTGATCTCTAGTTTTATTGCCTTGTGGTCTGAGAAGATGCTCTGTAATATTTCGATGTTTTGGACTCTGCAAAGGTTTGTTTTATGACCTAATATGTGGTCTATTCTAGAGAATGTTCCATGTGCGCTGGAAAAAAAAGTATATTTTGCAGCAGTTGGGTGGAGAGTTCTGTATAAGTCAATGAGGTCAAGTTGGTTGATTGTTGTAATTAGATCTTCCGTGTCTCTGTTGAGCTTCTTACTGGATGTCCTGTCCTTCTCCGAAAGTGGTGTGTTGAAGTCTCCTACTATAATTGTGGAGGTATCTATCTCGCTTTTCAGTTCTGTTAAAATTTGATTTATGTATCTTGCAGCCCTGTCATTGGGTGCGTAAATATTTAATATGGTTATGTCTTCCTGATCAATTGTCCCTTTTATCATTATATAGTGTCCTTCTTTATCCTTTGTGGTGGATTTAAGTCTAAAGTCTATTTTGTCAGAAATTAATATTGCTACTCCTCTTCTTTTTTGCTTATTGTTTGCTTGATATACTTTTTTCCATCCTTTGAGTTTTAGTTTGTTTGTGTCTCTAAGTCTAAGGTGTGTCTCTTGTAGGCAGCATATAGATGGATCGTGTTTCTTTATCCAGTCTGTGACTCTCTGTCTCTTTATTGGTGCATTTAGTCCATTTACATTCAGGGTAATTATAGATAAATAAGTTTTTAGTGCTGTCATTTTGATGCCTTTTTATGTGTGTTGTTGACAATTTCATTTTTCCACACACTTTTTTGTGCTGAGGCGTTTTTCTTAGTAAATTGTGAGATCCTCATTTTCATAGTGTTTGACTTTATGTTAGTTGAGTCGTTACGTTTTTCTTGGTTTTTGTCTTGAGTTATAGAGTTGTTATGCCTTTTTGTGGTTACCTCATTATATACCCCTATTTTTCTAAGTAAAAACCTAACTTGTATTGTTCTATATCGCCTTGTATCACTCTCCATATGGCAGTTCAATGCCTCCTGTATTTAGTCCCTCTTTTTGATTATTGTGATCTTTTACCTATTGACTTCCATAATTCCCTGTTATGTGTATTTTTTTTTTTAATTAATCTTAATTTGTTTGTTTTTGTGATTTCCCTATTTGAGTTGATATCAGGACGTTCTGTTTTGTGACCTTGTGTTGTGCTGATATCTGATATTATTGGTTCTGTGACCAAACAATATCCTTTAGTATTTCTTGTAGCTTTGGTTTGGTTTTTGCAAATTCTCTAAACTTGTGTCTGTCTGTAAATATCTTAATTTCGCCTTCATATTTCAGAGAGAGTTTTGCTGGATATATGATCCTTGGTTGGCAGTTTTTCTCCTTCAGTGTTCTGTATATGTCGTCCCATTCCCTTCTTGCCTGCATGGTTTCTGCTGAGTAGTCGGAACATATTCTTATTGATTCTCCCTTGAAGGAAACCTTTCTTTTCTCCCTGGCTGCTTTTAAAATTTTCTGTTTATCTTTGGTTTTGGTGAGTTTGATGATAATATGTCTTGGTGTTTTTCTTTTTGGATCAATCTTAAATGGGGTTCGATGAGCATCTTGGATAGATATCCTTTCGTCTTTCATGATGTCAGGGAAGTTTTCTGTCAGAAGTTCTTCAACTATTTTCTCTGTGTTTTCTGTCCCCCCTCCCTGTTCTGGGACTCCAATCACCCGCAGGTTATCCTTCTTGATAGAGTCCCACATAATTCTTAGGGTTTCTTCATTTTTTTTAATTCTTTTATCTGATTTTTTTTCAGCTATGTTGGTGTTGATTCCCTGGTCCTCCAGATGTCCCAGTCTGCATTCTAATTGCTCGAGTCTGCTCCTCTGACTTCCTAGTGTGTTGTCTAATTCTGTTATTTTATTGTTAATCTTTTGGATTTCTACATGTTGTCTCTCTATGGATTCTTGCAACTTATTAATTTTTCCAGTATGTTCTTGAATAATCTTTTTGAGTTCTTCAACAGTTTTATCAGTGTGTTCCTTGGCTCTTTCTGCAGATATCCTAATTTCATTTGTGATATCATTAAGCATTCTGTAAATTAGTTTTTTATATTCTGTATCTGATAATTCCAAAATTGTATCTTCATTTGGGAAAGATTTTGATTCTTTTGTTTGGGGGGTTGGAGAAGCTGTCACGGTCTGCTTCTTTAAGTGGTTTGATATGGATTGTTGTCTCCGAGCCATCACTGGGAAACTAGTTTTTCCAGAAAATCCGCTAAAAAAAAACTGCAGTCAGATCCCTATCAGAGTTCTCCCTCTGGCTCAGGCTATTCAGATGTTAATGAAGCCGCCTGGGGAGGGTGGGGGAGGGAACAGAGAGATAGGAGAGTAGCACCTCAGAATATAGCCAGAGTTGCTTGTCTTGCTTGGAATGACTGTTATATCTGAGATTCCTGCGGGCGCGTCGCCTATGTGTGCTGGCTGTGTGGAGATTGCCCCCAGGGGGTCTGGCCCGCTGGAGTCACGGTCAGATCCTCCGCTTCCAGCCCCACGCCCAGCGTCAAGGCTCCCCTACTGGGACGGTGCACTCTCAACTCCAAAATCAGTCGCTGCCTCCCGGGGACTTCTCGTCCCTCCAGCCGCGTGGCCGTGCCGCCCCCGTGAACCAGGTGGGCCCCCTCCCGGGGTTAGTTCAGATGGGTGGAGTAGCTCCCCGTGCTTGTGCCGCGACCAAGTGTCCCGGCTGGAACGCTGTTCTCCCCACTCCAATACCAGTTGCTGCCTCCCGGGGACTTCTCCTACCGGCTGCGTCCCACGCCGCCCGCGCGACCCGGCTGGTCCCCTTCCCGGGGTTAGTTCAGGGGGTGGAGCAACTCTCCGTGTTTATGGCGTACCTGCGAGCAGTCCAAATCCCTGCGGGACGGTTCCCCGGCTCGGATGCTGCTCTTTCTGCTCCAAGATCAGTCACTGCCTCCCGGGGACTTCTCCTACCGGCTGCGTCCCACGCCGCCCGTGGAACCGGCTGGTCCCCCTCCCGGGGTTAGTTCAGGGGGGTGGAGCAGGTCTCTGTGCTTGTGCCGTACCTGACTGGTACGCTGGCTCCAGGCTCTGGAAACTATCGCTGCTTCCCCGTATTAGTTCGTTCTCCGTCTCTAAATCCGTGTTTGTTGTTCAGGGTTCGTAGATTGTTATGTATGTGATCGATTCACTTGTTTTTCCGTGTCTTTGTTGTAAGAGGGATCCGAGGTAACGTCTGCCTAGTCCGCCATCTTGGCTCCGCCCCCCTCTTGAACTTTTTAAGTAAAGAAAACACTGAAATTTCAGGATAATTACGCTAAGTTTAAATAAAAACAATTACCTTATTTACAAGAGAAATTACTTAGAGAAATACCACCGGACTTAAAAGGAAAATGAATGAAGTGCTGGAAGTTTTCCTGCTGCGATATTAATGCATCATTATTGTCTGGCATAGGAAGAAACAGGCTGCTGCCTTCAGTTACCAGCAGAATTACCTCTCTCAAAATAGGTAAGAGTAACAGATGGAGGAGGAGGTAGCTGTTGCTATTGTTAAACCACTTTCATAGCACAAAACAGAGCCAGCTGTTGTCCAATTGCAATATACTTGGTACCACAATTAATTTATTCTTATTTCTTCCCCTTAAGCCCATAAACAAGCAGCCGTGTGAGTAACCCATTTATAGAAAAGAATGCGGTTGTTTCAAATGGTTGAAAACCAACCAACAAAAGTAAAACAAACATACACAAAAGTTGCTGAGGAACCAATAAACATTTAGTATGTACATTTCATACCAACTTTAGGATGACTGGAAAATGAATTAAAAATGACTTTGCTTCTTCAAACAGCGTATTTGAGTGTTACAGCTGAAAAGGTCTCTGGAAGTCATCATCTGGTCCAAACTTCTCCTTTTCCAGATAAAGACAATGAAACTCAAGGAGGTGAGGGGAGCTCTCCGAGGTCCCAGCCAGTTAGCAGGAAAGCCAAGAACAATGCCTCAGTCTCCTAAGCCAGCACCCTCCCAACTGATGTCAGCACGCTCCTAGGACAGGGGCAGATGTCAGCACCAGAAAGGACAATTGGGGTGATGCTGCTAGCTTCATGAAGGGCACTCAACCTAATAGGAAACTGGACAGCACCCACAGGCCCTGTTCTGTCAGGTCCTGCCTGCTCCAGGCTCACTCCCGCTGCCCAGTCTTGCCAAATCCCAACCCAACAATGTTCAATATCAGAAATGTTGCCGCAGGGGTGTCCCAAACTAGAGCTGGTGTCCGCACCACCCAGCAGGCCTCCTGTCTAATGCCTAAGCTTTTGTCCAGGCCTTGGTGCCCAGGCTCCTCTCAGCCCCTCGGAATGTTAGAAGGCAGCCTGTGGCTCTAGCCCTAAAATATCTAAGCCTGGAGGCTTGGAACCTACTTTCACTCTCCCAGTCTTCTCTCAGTTTCGTAACCTTAGATACCAACTGTAACTGCCCATACCACATTTGGTTCCAAGTCTCAGATGCTGATAGATACCTGGCATGTTCTTGCTTGTTCATGCCCTTGGAGCTGTGACATAGGTCCCCATTGGATGCTTTCTATACAATCCACAGGCTCTCATATTCATTCCTAGTATCACCATAGGGTCCAACTCTGCTTCTCTGCTGGTCTGGCTGGCTCTGGCCTGTGCCTGGTGTGGCTCTGCCCTGCCTGTCTCCCAGGTATGGATACCACACCCCTTACAGCGCATCCTTCCCTTCTCCCAGAAGGTGCAGCTTGCTTTCTGGTCCTGCATGTATGGGGAGGGCGGCACCTTTGGCTTCAAGCAACACATACGATTGCCTGAAACTCTGAAAATTGAATTTTAAAAGCTCAGTGATTCTCAACCATTTTTCTGCAGTGACACCTAAGATGGATAATGTTCACATGCATAACACTTTCTCAAAGATATTTGTGGACTTTGACAAAGCAATACAATAGCTGGTTGATGGCTCAAAGCCATTTCCAGTATATCACTCACCATGGGCTACGGTGCAGAAAGATAGACTGTGGACTGTTCAACTCCCAGCATGCCAGAAGTAACTCTAATACTTTCTTGCATGCTCAACGAAGCATATGTGAATGCAAGCGAGAGTGACATTATGATAGGGACACCTTTGACTCTGATCCAATTTTTTAAAGAGGAAATCATTTGCAAAGATATCACTTACAACACCCACAATGGCAGCAGGAGAGCCAGCTAAATAAAAGTCTCCTCACACAAAGAATCTTCTTCTACAGTTATTCATTGGTGCTTATCTTTTTACTGGATTGGATTTTCTTACGGCACAGCCCTTAGACCTCTATACTCTCTGAGGGAGCCTCCCAAAGTGTACCTTTAGATTCTCCCCCATGGTGGATCACGGCGAGGGGCTTGGTGAACGTCTTCTTGTTCTGCATCATGGCCCAGATCATGGAGGCGTCCAGCGAGGTGCAAGCTTCATCAGGAGGCACACACTACAGGGAGGTAAAGCCAAACACAGTCAGGGGTCACATGAAAGGCCCTTCACCAGCTCGGCCTGCACAGCTGTCCCTGCCTCTTATCAGGCCAGCTCCCAGCTGTTTACCTCACAGAAAGAGGAAATGGGGGTGTTTTTCAAAGAACCCTAAATAATTTGGGAGATATAGTGGCAGACCCAGCATATTCTCAGCCGCATTTGAAGATGCAAATACACCCCCCCGCCGATGACTTGTAAATGTTGTCTTTTTTAATTCTTCCCACAAAACAACTAGAAGTTTCAGTGTTATTTAGTCTGAATAACAGAGAAACCATGTGACTAATGTTGGCCCTTTACCAAGTTGGCTTCATATAAATGGCTCATTTTTGTGATTTGTGATTGTGGGAAACTTCATGTATTGCATTATAAAGGTGACAAGATTCTACATTTAGTTGTCCAAAAAGATAATCATGTTGTCCAGTTTGTTTGATTTTTTAATCCTGGTATAGGTTCATGTACCATGGGACTTTCCAGAGTCATCTGCTTTTAATGTTCTAAAATGTAGGTCCTGGGGAGCTGTGCCTAGGTGTGGAGGCCATGAGATCAGCTGCTTCTAGCTATTTTAAGCCCCCAAATTTATAACTATCATGTTCAGGTCCACTGTATCTTCTTTGAAAATGTATGGTCATACTTCAGTATCTTTTACTTTGAAATAAATTTGGCTTCTTATCTGTGCTCATCAGTGGGTGAAATTCTACTGTAAATAACACTCGTTTCACTTTTGTTATAAGAAGAAATATATCAATCATTTAAAAAGTCTCTATCAATACAGGAGAGGTCAGCACAACTGGACTAAACCAAAAGCAAAGAAGTCTCCCGAATAAACTGAACTCTTCGAAGTCCAGTGTAGCAGGGGCGGGGGTTTGGGGACCACAGTTTCAGTGGACATCTAAGTCAATTGGCATAATAAAATCTATTAAGATAGCATCTTGCATCCCACGGCATCTGGGGTCTTAAACGCTAGCAAGCGGCCATCTAAGCTGCATCAATTGGTCTCAACCCACCTGGATCAAAGGAGAATGAAGAACACCAAAGACACAAGGTAATTATGAGCCCAAGAGACAGAAAGGGCCACATAAACCAGAGACTACATCAGCCTGAGACCAGAAGAACTAGATGGTGCCCGGCTACAACCGATGACTTCCCTGATAGGGAACACAACAGAGAACCCCTGAGAGAGCAGGAGAGCAGTGGGATGCAGACCCCAAATTCTCATTGAAAGACCACCAGACTTAATGGTCTGTTAGCCCAAGACAGGAGCCATTCCCAAAGCCAACTCTTCAGACAGGGACTGGACTGGACAACAGGATAGAAATGATACTAGTGAAGAGTGGGCTTCTTGGATCAAGTAGACACATGAGACTATGTTGGCATCTCCTGTCTGGAGGGGAGACAGGAGGGCGGAGGGGGTCAGAAGCTGGCCGAATGACACGAAAAGAGAGAGTGGAAGGAAGGAGTGTGCTGTCTCATTAGGGGGAGAGCAGTTAGGAGTATATAGCAAAGTGTGTTTAAATTTTTGTATGAGAGACTGGCTTGATTTGTAAATTTTCACTTAAAACACAATAAAAATTTTAAAACAAGTAAATAAACAAACAAAAGGTCTCTATCAATGCACTCCAAAAAGCTGATAAACTTCCAGCTACACCTATCACAAAAAAGTAATGATTTTTGGCTTTATTGTTATTGCTGCTCTGAGCAACATGCAAGTCAGACACATAAAAGGACTCTACCCTCCTACCCCCTACCCCACCCCTCCCCAAAAAAACCCAGAAAAGCCTTTATAATAAGCCCTCTTGTAGAGGAAAACAATGATTTTCTGTGGAGAAGTATCATTAATGAGAAGATTTGCATTTTAGGAAAGTCTCTTCTTAATTTCCTGTTAGCTCTTCAGTTAAGTAAGTGTATGAATCTATGGCTAACTCACTGTTAGCTGGGTGGCCCTAGGCAAGACACGTAACTTCTCTGAGTCTTAGTCTCATCAGCAAAGGACAGGGTTGTACTCCATGATCTTTGAGATCTTGTCCTGGAACATTCTTTGGCTCTGACTTTTGACATAAAAAGCACTCAGAAGTCACTAAGACTGGAAATACTAACTATCAGCAGTAAATGGGAAAACAGTGGAAACAGATCGTTCTAGGCCACTGCACTATGGTGAACTACCATTACGTCTACAGTCTAATTGCTCCTCTATTCAGAAGGGAAATAAGGTATTATTATTTCCATTTTAGAGATGAGGAAATGCAGGTTCTGAGATGTCAAGGGGCTTGCTTAAAGTCCCGTTAGTAAGTAATACACTGTCTTTCTCCAGTTCCCATGCTCCTTCTGCAGTATCCCATTGCACTTGGGGGTAAATGGCCATTTTAGTTTTAGGTCACATCCCACGTCATCTCCTGATTTAGATCCCTCCTCACAGTGTTTTGAAAGGATATATTAGGCTAGCTTTTGCAGATTAGCACTCTATAAAGCTACATTGTTTGAGGCCAGGATCAGGGAGATGCCACCAGCAAAGACTCCTGGTAACTGCCAGGCATCCTCTTTTTCTAGATCTCTAACTCTTAGGAGTTATCCTTTTGCCTGCAGCAAGCAGCTGGGTCCCATAGCCAAGCACGAAGCTCCCCACGGCTCCCTACCACCGCCACTGAGCCCCAGCCTTGATGGTCACTAAAAGGCAAATGCCCAGAAGCCTAAAGCATCAATGTTTCTAAAAACACCCTAATGAATACAGGCTAAATCACCTCACATATACAAGCTCCCTAATGATAATGGTCAGATTTGCTATATTTCATATGCAAACAAAATTTTCTTTGGTATTAGAGGAGACACGGATGCCCAGGAGAACAAATCAGTGTAGAGGGTTCACATCATCGGTAATCTCTCCAGTAAGGATCACATTTCCTCCTACCCCTAAACCTATCCCTTACAGCCTGGGCTCTAAATGAGAGAATCCCATACACGCAATGTATTATGAATGATACAGCATGATTCTTAGAGCGGCTGTTGGATTCTAACCACAGATCTTTCAGTTAGCAACTGAGCTGTTAACCACTGGGCCACCAGGGCTCCATACTCATAAAAAAAAAAAAAAAAGGATTAGAAGTCATCTTATATTGTGTGAGACAGCTACATAATAGATGGATGTAAGATATTATTCACATTTATGGCAGTAAGGGAAACCCTCGATGAGATGGACTGACATGATCACCGTAATGACAGGACTAGGCAACATTTTGTTCTGTTAAACATAAGGTCACCATGAGTTGCAGCCAACTCCACAACAACTAACAACAACAGCAGCAGATCACAGAAACAACGTTAAGGCAGAAAACATCTTTCATACACAAGGCTGGGCGAATGAGGTACCATAAATAGCCTTATGGATCCCCTACAGCAGCCATTCCAGCAAAGTCAAATGGTTCTAATTTCTGTTATGGCAACAGAATGTACTAGTTCACAGCATGGGGAGTAACATGAAACAAACATGATCAACTGGTATGAAATAGAGAAAAATTTAAATATTTGCTAGTTTCCCTGAGAAGTCCTCCAGAGACAAGTCAGCCTTATAACTCACACGGAGAAAGTCAAAAAAACAATTGCAATACAAGTCTCAGTGGGGCCTGGAAAAATTAATCCTTGCGCTAAACTTGTCCTTTCAGCTCTCTATATTTTTGGCACTGCATACCACCTGAATAGCAAAGATAAAGCCAGACCTCTCCCTCAATGGAAAACAGTCTTAATTTATCACTTGTGAGGCACTACTAAGTAACATATGTGGGGGAAAAAAAAAAAAATTAAACTGTCAAGATTTATTCTCTAAGACTCCATAAAACTCACAGGTCCCTGATAACACGGACTTTATTACTTCACTTGGGCAGTTCCAAAACCAGAAACCTCAACCTGCGATAATGTGTGATTAAACTTCTCCAGTAGGTCACTGTCTCACCTAAAATGTCAAAAGAGCAGTCCACATGGATGGAGACCCACTAACCTTAGGCAACTTCTGGAGGTCCTTTTCCTTTTTGGTGCACAGTGTTAGCTCGCACTGCAGAAAGAGCAGGGAGGTGTTGAAGATGGACTTAAAAACGAAGCTGAATCGCTTCTTATCCATTTCAGCTTGCGGGAGAGGAAAGTGTACTCTCCCGGGATTGTAGAATTTCACAGATTCATCTTTAGGACAAATATTCTCAATGATGGTATAATCAGACATCCTGTCTGGGTTCGAATATGGAGAGATAAAGCATGTTTGGATGGCAAATCCCAGTTCTTGGTCAGCCTTAGTAACAGATACCTACAAGCAAACAAAAAGATCAAGCTGGAAATGAGTTAGCATCTTATTTTTACTTCAGCACAAGGGTAACCCACTGGCATAATCCTTCTAATGAGAGCCATTGCTTCATTCTCATAACATATAGTCTTCTTTCTAATTACAAAAGTAACACACATTCTTTGAAGAAAGAAATGTTTTCCATTTAAACTAAATGTGGATGATGGTAATGAATTATATAGTTCAAATGCCAGCCTGGAAGATTCCAATACAAATGGAATATGTCTCCTCAATTGTCGTAAGTCCTCTGGGAAATAAAAATAAAAGCGTACCATGTACCTAAACTGAATTTTCCAAAATAAATAAAGCACCAAAAGGAAAAGCCCCTAGGTTCATAACACTGTATCGTTTGTAAGGTGAGTTCTTTTTTAAAAGTGCTCAAAAAAACAAAAACAAACCAAAAAACCCACAGAGTACAGAGGTAGAATGTATTTAAACCTAAACAGAGAGGACTAAGCATCTAAACTGTGACAAATTAGGGGAAAAAAAAACCCAAAAAAACCAAACCCCTTGCCGACACATGTCGACCCCATCTGTTACGGAGTAGAATTGCCCCAAAGGGTTTCCTCGGCTGCAATCTTTACGACAGCAGATCAGCAGGCTTTTCTTCATGGCGCCACTCGGTGAGTTTGAACTGCCAACCTTTAGATTAGTACTCGAGTCCAAACCGTTTGTGCCACTAAGCCTTAAACATTACGGTAACTTCAGATTCATTGGCGAGCAGGCAGGGTTGGCCTCCGGTGCTGGATGTGAGGGACGGTGCAATCTGGTGGCGATCACGAGCCTGGCAAAGTGTCCCAGCTGCTCACAGGTCCAATCGAGGCCTTGCCAAGTACCCTCCCACCCTTCTTTCTTTAAGCCCAGGGGTATTTTAAGGGAAATCTAATCTGGAAACATTTCTGACTCATTTACACTTCCCTCTTACAAAACATTTGTATGGGCTAGGTCCAAACCTTGTTAAGCCTCTTTTCTTTAGAAACAGGAAGTAGCGTTTGGCCAAGTGTAAACAGAATTCAAACCTCAAGGGTCCTGTACTCAGCTAAAAACCCTGGTGCAGACTGGATTGTCCATTGGGTGACACATGGCTCACTCGGCGAATTGCCCCTACTCTTGGTGCCTCATTCCTTAACTAAACTTAGGATCAAAATTAACTTAAAGACTTTAGAAAGAAAGTTAATATTTAACCATAAGCCAATAGCTTCGGAATCCTTTCAAATGACAGGTAGATATAAACAAACTTTTCATTCTGAGATACTCAGGGGGAATCCCTGACATTGCAAGGGGCTTTGAGTCCTCAGCACTAATGTGAAAGATTGTTGTGTGGTTAACTACTGGACACTCAACAATAAAGAGGATAACGAGGAGCATGCTAATAAGATGACTACAACTGCTTCTTCGGGTGTCTTAAAGCTTACAAGAAGTTTCTGCATACACTTACTCATTCACTCCTGGAGGATAATCTTGTGAGATAAGTATTTTCATCTCCATTTTATAAGTGCAAGAAAAATCGAACACACAGGATAGACAACTTACTCAAAATCATATACAGCAAGTACTGCGTAAAACCAAGTCTCAAACTCGGGTCTTCTGAACCCAAGTCAATTCTCTCTTTCCTACTTCACGTAGCTACACAGTCAACTCAACCAGGACCAACATGTGGCCCTGGTGAGGATTCTTTGCAAGAAATCTCTTTAGGAAGTGGTATTTGGTTATTTTTGTAGTATTTCTGGAAAAGCAAATAGTTTATCTCAGAGAGATGGCAAATTCCATATATCCTTTACTAAAAAGTATCCTTTAACATGAATTCAAAACCCACATTGCAAAAATGTATAACAGAAGAACTGTAAATATTTCCTTCTAAAGAAAGTATGAATTGATAGAATGTCTAAGGTATCCCAAAAAGTTTTTTTGGAGGAAAAATGTTATCAGTAATCTTTTAATCTAAAATGGACTGGAAATGAGCAGCAAAAGTATAGGCTTTGGAGTGAGACAAGCTCAGGGAAATACTGTGCTCTGCTGTTCACATGCTGGGGACCCTGAGCCTCAGTTTCCTCATCTACAGAATAGGCACATTAATACCTATTAGATGCAGTTTTTCTGAAAATCAGTAATGTAAAAATTATTTGCAAACAACACAGTTCTCAGCTATTTAATAAATGCCTATTTTAATAGTACTATTCTAGATTTTAAATTATTTTGGTTATAAATAATTTCTTTTTAATTCTCCAGGCCAAAAGAATAGCTGCCATCATATGACCAATTATCACCCAGAGATGACCAAAGAACAGGTGGCAAAGCTATGGTACCATTTGTCTTAAAGGAAAGGATGGTGGTGTAGAGAGAACTGGGGATTCTGGGAGGGGATGTGAAAAAAGACTGATGGCTGGGAGAGGACACCTGGAAGTAGTTCTCCAGACCAAGTCAATGATTTAGTAAGTTTTACTTGACCTAAGTAAAACATTTTCCTATCAGCACTGAAGTCAAACTGGGAAATAAACGATTCGTCATGGTTGCTATTCTAATTAGCAAAAACATTTACAATTTCTCTCTCATTATTTTTGGTAGTTTAAAACAACTTTAAAATAAAGCAGTTTATAACATGGCCCCCTCCCAAAATTCTCTTCAATACATTTGATATTAAAAATGGTAGCAAAAAGATTTAGTCCATTTCTTTTTCATCACTTGGCATCACTGGTTAAATTTAACTATGAAAAATATAGATGATGAATGAAAGGATATAAATGGGAAAACAAAATGAAAAAATAAAACGAAAATAATAATATATTTCAAGTCAGGCAGTATTAGGGAGATGGGAGAGAAAACCCAGAACACCCAGGGAAGGCTATTCGAGGACGTTTGGCCACCAATTAGCATAAACCAGCGAAGTCATAAATTAGCAAAGCCAGGCACACACATTTGGAAAAGCACAAACTGCACTAAGGCAGCGCCCCTACAATCCACAGCACAACAGGAATTGTTTACCAACTGCACATGTGGACTATACAGCCAGAAAAGCACGAGAAAAACAGCGATCCTGGATTAGACGTGATCTTGAAGTAGAAACTGCAGGTACAAAGCAGTGTATTTTTTCCAGTGGAGAAAAGAGATGCACCCAAAGAAAAAGAAGACCTCCGATGAGAGGGATCAAAAAGGAGTGAGGTGTCAGAATCCATACAATCGAGGAAAACAATGTGTAGAGCCAGTAGGCTCTGTTCCAGAGTCAGTGCACATGTGGGGCTATTTGTCTTTCTAAAATAGGAATATATGCACTGAAGTCAGTTTTAATACATGGAAGTATCCCATTTTGAGCCCATAAGCTTCTCACCCCTCCCACAAGTACAGCAGAACACCAGCTTGCAACTTAGAGCCAAAGCTAGCTCATCAGAGGATGGCCTTCCTATAAGACCAGGAGACAGTATGCCCGAATGAAACACTAATGTCATTTGTTGTGCCAACCACAGACATCCTGGTGCCATA
Source organism: Loxodonta africana (assembly GCF_030014295.1). Classification (NCBI taxonomy): domain Eukaryota; kingdom Metazoa; phylum Chordata; class Mammalia; order Proboscidea; family Elephantidae; genus Loxodonta; species Loxodonta africana. The sequence goes on along the minus strand of NC_087344.1, from coordinate 145,977,574 downwards.
AAGAAATTTATCTTCTCTAGAAACCAGTCTGCGAACCTCAGTATCGGCACAGCTAAGAGGTTACATTTTCTCGCCTTTCAAATGGCGTTTTGAGGACAGATGATGGTAGCATCCAGTAGGTAACAGTGTGGGCTCTGGAGCCAGACTGCCTGAGTGTGAACTCCAGCTTTTCTAGGTACTAGCTGTGTGACCTTGGGCAAGTCCATTCCTCAATTTCCTTATCCATAAAATGGGGTTATTAACAGACCTGTCTCATGGGATCAGATTAATCTAATCTAGTAATTAATTACTACAATACTTATAACTGTGTCTGGCATTTTGTAATCTGCAATAAACGTTAACCAAGAACCAAACCCACTGCCGTCGAGTTGATTGCAACTCATAGCAACCCCACAGGACAGAGTAGAACCACTCCCACAGGGTTTCCAAGGCTGTAAATTTTTACAGAAGATGACTGTCACATCTTCCTCCTGCAGAGCAGCTGGTGGGTTTGAACCACTGATCTTTCAGTAAGCAGCTAACTGCTTTAACCAATGTGCCACCAGGGCTCCTTCAACATTACCACCACTACTAAATATTTTTATACTCACTCTACAGACTTTATGCTATGAATGATTAAAGGAAAACTAGTTGATATCAAGTTGATTCTGACTCATAGTGACCTCATGGGTGTTGGAGTAGAAGGGTGTGTGATCTGTAGGGTTTCCAGCGGCTAAGTTTTCATAAATTGATTGGCAGGCCTTTCTCCCAAGGCACCTCTAGGTAGATCTGAACTTCCAACCTTTCAGTTAGCAGCAGAACATGCTAATCGTTTGTGCATCCAGGGACTCCTGAGCATGATTATCACCATTATATGAAGGAAACAGTTCTAATAAATTTATAGGTATATTTAGATAATGATTTGAGTAAAAAACAATGTTCATGAGACATTAGGTGCCATCAAATCAGTTTCAACTCACAACAACCCTATGTACAACAGAATGAAATACTACCCAGTTCTGCACCATCCTCACAATCATCGCCATGTTTGACCGCATGATTGCAGCCACTGTGTCAATTCATCCCGTTGAGGTTCTTCCTCTTATTCACTGACCCTGTACTTTACCATGCATGATGTCCTTCTCCAGGGAACGGTCCCTTCTGACAATATGTCCAAAGTACATGAGATGCAGTCTTGCCATCCTCACTTCTAAGGAGCATTCTGGCTGTACTTCTTCCAAGACAGATTTATTCATTCTTCTGGCAGTCCATGGTATATTCAATATTCTTCACCATCACCATACTTCAAAGGCATCAGTTCCCCTTCAGTCTTCCTTATTCACTGTCCAGCTTTCACATGGATAGGAGGTGACTGAAAATATCATAGCTTGAGTCAGGCGCACCTTAGTCCTCAAGATGACATCTTTGCTTTTCAACATTTAAAGAGGAAACTTTTGCAACAGATTTGCCTAATGCAATACGTCATTTGATTTCTTGACTGTTGCTTCCACGGGTGCTGATTATGAATACACGTAAAATGAAATCCTTGACAACTTCAACCTTTTCTCCATTTATCATGATGTTGCTTACTGATCCAGTCTTGAGGATTTTGTTTTCTTTATGTTGAGGTATAATCCATACTGAAGGTTGTGGTCTTTGATCTTCATCAGTAAGTGCTTTAAGTCCTCTTCACTTTCAGCAAGCAAGGTTGTGTCATCTGCATAATGCAGGTTGTTAAAACGAGTCTTCCTCTAATCCTGATGCCCCATTCTACTTGATATAGTCCAGTTTCTTGGACTTGGATTGAATAAGCATGGAGAGAGGATACAACCTTGGCACATACGTTTCCTGATTTTAAACCATGCAATATCTCCTTGCTCTGTTCTAACGACTGCCTCTTGGTCTATAGATAGGTTCCTCATGAGCACAATTAAGTATTCTAGAATTCCCATTCTTCACAATGGTATCCATAATTTGTTATAATCCACAGTTGAATGCCTTTGCATAGTCAATAAAACACAGGTAAAAATCTTTCTCAAGATATGGTGGCACATAGCATTTCATTCAAAAGTGAGTGCAATTTAAAAGATAACAGGCAAGATGGTTTGAAATAGACCATGGCTAACTGACATTGCAACTACTGAACTACTGTCTCAAAAATGGTGAGGACAAGCAAGGACAGGGCTTTATTAGTAGAATTCTCACTCTGCCAACTTTTTTTCTTTTTTTTGTAACATTCATCCACAAAACACTCTCTTCATTTAGCATTATGTAGCAAGTTCTGAAATTGCCTGCTTTGGTCAGAAATCAAATAGAAAGTGTTTTCTGAGCCAAGCCCACACACAGAGTCAAGGGCCATGAGGATGAGCAGGAAGAGGTCCCTTGCAGGGTAACTACTGAGTTCTTTATCTAATGTCCCAGAACCACAACTCAGTGTTAACCTAGCAGCCCAAGGCAAATGTTTGGGTCTCACCTCAACATAAACATGTCCATTCTCTGCCACAGAGAACACGCCCTGGGAGGGCACCAGAAAGAGGTCAGTGTTGTACAGTTCCATGTTGAAGGTGATATTTCTGTTGGGTGGGTCCTGGAAGCTACTGGGATTCCCCACTTGCCGAAGTCTGCAATTAAACTGGAAAAACAAACAAATATGGTGATAAATGACAGTCAAATGAAGGATGAAGGCCCTGTAGCTTTATGAGCTTTGGCCTTTAATGTTCAGTTTCATATTTTGACAGTCCCTAACCAAAGCCAACCAAAAAGACAACATTCTCTACAACCACCTTCTGAAAACAAACACATACCAACACAATTTCAGGCCGGCTGAAGAAGGAGACATCACCTTCATCCATATCTCCCAGAAATCCATTATCACCTGACTCCAAATCTTCATAACCATCTGGCCAACCGCTACTATCACCAGGGGATGAAACTTGCATCACAATCTAGAACGCAAAGAAAGCACAGTCAACCAGTGTTATAAAAACATCAAGCTGCCTGCAATTGTTTCTACCTCACATGAACATTCATGTAGTAATTCAGGTGTAAATGGAAAATCTGACTTAAAAAAACTCCAAGTTTTTGGGATTTCATCTTCAGAGAGATGATGAATAAAGAGAACAACAACGCAGGTTCAAATTAAGATTTGCATGGGAGTACATTTCTTCCTTTGTGAAGAAATACAAATTATTTCAAACAGCAGGAAAACACTAGATACTGAAATGGGGTTGTCAATAGACCTGTACTGTGAAGGGGTGGATTCTCCTTAGGGATCTTTTTGTTATTTCTGTCCTTCAAGATTTTTATAAAGTGTCCTTTGAATTAGAAACGAACTTTCTAATGTTTACTATTGAGCCAGTTTTCTTCTCATCTTTTCTGTTGCTCAATTCTTCCTCAGGATCTTTCTGTACGGATACAGGAAAGCATCACATTTTATTGCAGGACAATCTGTCTTAACACTGGTTAAAATGATTATTCCTGGGTTAGTTTTAGAGAAGATGAAAAAATTCAACCAAGGACCATACTCGTTGAGTCTATTCTGACTCAAAGCAACCCTACAGGACAGAGCAGAACTGCCCCTAGGATTTCCAAGGAGCAGCTGGTGGATTCAAACTGCCGATCTTTTGGTTAGCAGCTAAGCTCTGCACCACCAGGGCTCCAACCAAGGACCAGGATCCATAAATAAAACTGTAATTTTTTATATATGTAGTATAGCTCTATGGGACTCCTTAAAGTAGTCACACTTTCCTTTCCCCCCCCCCTTTTTTTTTTTTGCAGGGGAGGGATTCTGTTAGGATTCTGAACATGTCACAAAATAAAAACATGTATTAAGTATGAAAATTACTCTAAGCAATTATAATTGGAACAAAGAGCTAAACTTATTCACTGAAGGAAGCAGGATGGGAAGAGAATGAAGGAGCACTAACTCTATTCTTTCTCAAGTCCTCAAAAGAAAAGTATCGATACAAAGGAAGCAAGCACCCAGGGTGCTGGTTATCCTGGGTATCATAAAGAAAGAAAATAACAGTACATAAGAAGGAAGGGAACTTAAGGCCTCTCAATAATACATGTCTCTCCTGAGGCAATACTTTTTTTTTTTTCACATACAGATTATTATAGCCTCTCATTGGTTTTAATTTGGACACCAATTTAAAATGCTAAAATCAAGTACATCAGTAATATATGGCATTCACTGTATCTGGAAAAAGTGGATAACTGTAGAAAAAACAGGATGATTATAAGAAAATCAGTGTTGTAATTGGCAAAACAGTGTTTTTTATAGAAGCCAATGGTTAATAACTTCTTCAGATAATAAAAGGAGATTAGCTGCGCTGGCCTGGAGTTGGGCAAGATCAGTGAACTAGAAATCAGGAAGCTGGATTCAGTCCTGGCTCTGCCATTAAATAGTCCCTTGATTCTAAGCAAGTTTCTTAATTCTCTGGAGTTCAATTTCCTCACCTGTGAAATGAGGAAGTTAGATGAGATCATCTTAGGGTTCTTTCCAGCTCAAATAAAACTAAGCTTCTCTGAGGAGCAATGAACTCAGGCTCACAGGAGAGCCAGTCCTCATATGAACCCTGATTACCAATCTCTACTCTGGATTAAACAACTGCATCTGTCAACCAGCAGTGATAAGAGCTAGCAGCTGCCCATGCCCCAATCCCACAGCAAAACTGGATTAAGAGTTAGCAGCACCCCACCCCTGGACTAAGGGGTAAGCACATACACACACATCGTGTCAAAGCAGAGTACAGGGATATCTGAGCTTGGCCTTTGCCATCACAATTAACATTGCAAAACTGCGAAATTAACACTGTGAGGTTTCAAGATTTCATGTTTTGAATTCTTTTAATATTCACTGCCTAGTCTCTACCTCCAACAGAATGGGTTTATTCCAAATAAAAGCGATTTAGATGACTGATAAGAATGATTTCCAGAAAGTGAAGGCTAGCTATTGCAATGGGTTATCATTAGGACAATGTGGAAAATCTCCCTCCAAGTAACTTCCATTTCCTCTCTTAGAGGTGAACAGAGACTTAATAATTTCTTAAAGGCCTCTTTCAGATTTCTCTCTTTCAGAGGGAGGGAGGGTCTTCTCACCTCTGGACAAAATGTGAGGTACGTTGGCTTTCTCTCTTTTTGAGGGAGGGAGGGAAAGTCCTCCTACTTCTGGACAAGGCTTAAATGAGGTCAGAGAGACCACATGTCTGGTTAGCTCAGTTGTATGGAGGTACTCAACTGTAGCCCAAAGCCTTGGATTTTATCCCCAGAAGGACCAGGCCATTTGACCCTTCAGCTTGGCCATAGAGAGATGTAATTATCTTGCCAGTGAGCCCTTTGCTGGATTCAGTTCTGGAAGAACTTAGAAGAGGCAGAAGAGATCACCACAAATGCCCCAGCCAAGAGAATGGGGCCTCCCAACTCCCACTGATTCGCCAATAAAGGAAATAACAAAAGAGTTCAGAGTCAAAGTGCATCACATTTTGTACAGAACTAACACTTGGCTTTGTCCAGGCTTGGAGTACCCCTCTCATCATTTTCATAGAAATTTTAAGACTCTGTTGATAGAACGAAGGCTAATGATAGCATTGAGCAAGGCTTTGGCGAAGGGCAAAGCTTTGTTCTGGAGAACACTCACAGAGTTATAGTAAACCATGCCGTCAGGGGCTGATCGACGGTGCTGAGTACCACAGCCATTCAGGGGAGACTCCAAGACGAAGTGGGTGCCATTCATCTTGGCCTTGCAAGTAGGATCCAACAGGGTGAGATCCATCCCTGAGTAGCCACTGGCCTGAAATAACAACCATCCAAGACATAATGGGGGGCCCACAGGCAGTCCTGCTGAACACAGTTAATGGGTTTTTCCTTTTTTTTTCCAAGTAAAGGTTGCTAGAGGCTTGCATTCCCCCTCCCCCACCTACCTCTTCCTGGTCTACTACCTCTCGAGATCCCAAGGACTGTGTTTCTTGGCCTTGGAAATTCAATAGCAAAATACTGACACACAAGAATTTGCCCCCCCCTTTCCCATCCCCCAACTGAGAACAACAGGAACCGGGTGAGAATTGCAGCCAAAGGAAGTAGGCCCATCCAACTGAGAAAACAGTATCAAGTCTCCGGAGTTTAAAAGTGACAAAGCTAGAGGGAAATAACTAGCAAACACTGGGGGCAAGATGGGGAGGGAGGTAGCCCCCTCTTCTTTAAGTAACTGCACTGACCTGAAGAGAATCTTTTTCTACAGCCACAGTCATCTTTTCATTGTCACATTTGACTGATAGAGCAACATTCATGCTCCCTTGCACCTCTTCTGGCTCTCTGGGATCAGGAAACATTTGCATGCTGGTGCTGATGGGGTCCTTTGGCCGGGGGATCCCATCTTCTTCCCCTTCCTTTCGGCCTCTCCTGGAGATGTCCGGGAAAGGAAAGGGGAAGCCTCCATCTCGGCCTCCCCCTCCCCGGATGGGTGGGTTGTCCAGGCCAGGCAGGGTGCCATGGCCTAGCAGTATTCGCAGCTCCGGGGGGATGGTGTGGACTTCCTCATCTCTCATCTCCTCTGGCGTGGGGAGGGGAGGTGGACAGAGAAGGCAAAGCATAATTAGTGTTTCATGATGCTAGGCTACAGCACAACCATCATCAAGAGAGGCAAAAACAGGAGGAATAAGCACAGGATGGACATGTGTACAATAAACTTCTAATAAGCAATGTATAAAAGAGAGTAGGAGTCTGTAGGCCTGAATTCTAGAGTCCTGGTGTTCTCCATAATTAGCTGAGTGACTATGGGCAAGTGGCTTACTTCTCTGTGCCTCTGTTTTGTAACTTTTAAAATTAGGGGATTGGTTCTCAATTTTAGCTACACACTAAAATCATCCTGGGAGGTTAAAAAAAAAAAAAATCTCTATGCTCAAGCAGCATCCCAGGCCAATAAAAAACCAGACTGTCTGGGGATGGGATCGAGTCACGAATGTTTGAAAGCTCCCCATGTGATTCTAATGCTTAGCCAAGGTTGAGAACCACTGGGTCAGGTGATTTCTAAGGCCTACAAGCTGCAAAAATCTATGACTAAAAAAAAATTATGCTGAACAATATTATTCCATTCAGATTCCATTGGAATTCTTTGAGTCTACAGGTTCTTTAGAATTGTTTCTCTAAGGATTTCTTGTGATAATATACGTATTTTAAAATTGTTTTGCCACCCCAATATCTGGTCACCCTGGCCCTTCCAAACTTAGCCTTCATGAGGAAAAGAGAAAGCTACTTAGGCACACTTATCTTTTTAAAGGAAGAGACCTATTTCTATACAATCAAAACTTGTTATTTTGTCATATTTTCAACAGTCTAAAGAAAACAACCATAATTTTCACTGCATTCTTTACATCTACTACCTATAGCCAACTGATGTACACTTAAGGTCAATCTATTTCAGGGAAGTTGGAAGTAAAGATAACTGGTGACCATTAACTCTCCTTCAATACTGTCCTTTTGAAAAGGATGGCACAGGCATATGAGTTCGAAAGAAATCAAAGCTTCAAAAGGTTTTAAATTTGCACTCTAACAGAAACCGAGGTCAATCCTATTATTCCCTCCATTTTACCACGGAGGAACCTGAGGCTCAGAGGTTAAGTAACTCCTCCGCCTCCCCAAGCCCCATCACAAAGTGAATAAATGGCAGACCTGGAACTTGAACCAATATAGGGCACTCAGTACAGTCCATGAGGTGAGGAACAGGACTGAGGATCCAAAAACTTGGGGCTCGAATTTTGCTAGCTCCAAGACTCTGGTAAACCTCAAGAATTTGTTGAGCCTATGTTTTCTGCTCCATCACATTGGGGTAATAACTCCTCCTCTCCTTCTGGGTGAGAATGAGAAAGCTTAAGCATAAGTCCTTGTGACTATTTTCCTACAAGATACAGCCACCAACCAAAGGACTTTTTTCCAGTAGTCCTCTCTGCATTCTCAGCCATAAGCAGTCATTCAATGCCTATGACAGGAAGGCCAGGCTTAAGTTATTCCTAACGCAATCACGGTGAATGTGACTGGCTTAAGTCTATAACAAAGTCCTCCAACACGCAATCGACTCTGTTTTGCTGAAAATCTACATAAAAGATATTTTCAAGGAAATTACCTATCACAATTCCAGATAATTTAAAAATGTGCAAAAAAAAAAAAAAAAAAAAACCACTACATAAGCTGAGAGAAATTGTATTTTAATACACTTTAAAAAAAAATCACACTTACCATTGTTTTCAAGCTGAAGGTGAAATCTATTAGCCACAGGAGCCATTGTGTATGATATTACTGGACTATAACCATTGTCCAAAGCCCACTTAACCAGATTCTCTTGAGTAGAAGGAATGTCATCTCTTATTGATTTGGTCATTGTCATAGATCTTTCACTCTCTTTCCCAAAGCCAATACTGTTAGGAGACTAAAGATAAAAGCAAATTTTCACTTATGAGTCTAAAAGTAAACAGTGCTTTAAGTAATATTAATTAAATATCTGAATCCAGTAGATTCTATACTGTGGGTCAGGTAATTAATTATTCATTCTTTTGATCCCAAATGGTTAACAACTCAACTGCTAAATGAAAGGTTGGTGGTTTGAACCAACAGCTGCTCTATGGGAGAAAAGACCTGGTCATCTGCTCTCATAAGGAAATCCCATGTGGCAATTCTACTCTGTCCCATGGGGTCACTGTGAGTTGAAAATCAGCTCAATGGCATACAACAACAAGAACACCGGTGTGCAAACGTTTAACAGCAGATTAAAAAACATCTATTCATGTTTGACCATACTGTTTGGGTTGCTTAAAATAATCCAGTGACAACTAACCAGCTACATACTAAGTATATCTAGCCTGTCACTGTAGAGTTAGGTTAATGTTTAAATTAACCTAACTCTACAGTTAAATGTTAAATCGTGAAATTCCTAATATTAAACTGTTAACATACACACACACACACCAAATAGCAGAGCCTTTCCCATCTTATTTTTATTTAAAATTACGTATAAAATATACAGATGTGCATGCAATACTGTCAGCATGTGTCTCTGCTTCCCCCTCCTGCACCCTAGATTTAAATGAAAGAAGGTACAAGCTAGTTACTTCAGGGCTAAGACCATTCCATCCTTACAAACTGAAATTCAACATAGTGACACAACGAATGTTTATAATTTTCATCAATTTAGCAATCCTATAATTGTATTTATTTGCCAATTCTATTAACTGAATATGCTTAGATTTTATGTTCTAAAATAGTAATTAAATAATTTCAGTTATGGTCCCTTTAAATACTAACATTTTGTCCAGCAATACAAATAAGTCATAAAGTTGGCTTTCATTTAAATTGAATGCTAAGAATCTTCCTAGGAAAGGCCCTAAAAAGGATTTTAACCCTCATAGTAAGATCCTTCACCTGACAGCTTTGCTTGTGTGTTGCTGCAGGCTGAAAGCTATGCCACTGGTATTTCAAATACTAGCAGGGTCACCCATGGTGGACAGGTTTCAGCACAGGCTCCAAACAAAGACAGACTAGGAAGGAGGACCTGGTGATCTACCTTCGCAAGAAATTGGCCAGTGAAAACCTTATGGATAGTAAGAGAACTGGATTGACGCCGTAGCTGCAACAATGGGCTCAAACAGATCAACAACTGTATGGATGGCTCAGGAATGGGCAGCCATTTTGTTCTGTGGTACACAGGGTCACTATGAGTCAGAACCAACTCGACGGCACCTAACAACAGTAAGATCCTTATTACACTTTGAAGATGGACTCTGAGTACCCAGGACATATCCAAAACAAACCAAACCCAGTGCCGTCAAGTCGATTCTGACTCATAGTGACTCTATAGGACAGAGTAGAACTGCCCCATAGAGTTTCCAAGGAGCACCTGGCAGATCTGAACTGCCAACCCTTTGGTTAGCAGCCGTAGCACTGAACCACTAACGCCACCAGGGTTTATAGAAGGTAAATTTCCCCATCACTCGCTGACTCCTGTAGCAGTGGTCTTGCCAGATGGGCAGGGAACTGAATGCTGCAGAGGGGATGCCAAAGTGAAGGCACCACATTTCCAACAACTGCTCCAACAGGGCCGACCAGCCCTTCCAGCACGCAGATTATGTCATTTTCATGCAGCATAAAAACTGCTTTAATTTCCATGCCCAATTATTTTCCCCTGCATACATGCAGCATTTTTTCCTAAATTCCCCATTTGTTTCCCACTCTGTTTGCCCCTAACGTGACTAAATATTAATCCTTTCCCACTGTACAACCATAAAAGATTCACAGGCTCTAAGTTCCCTTGGCCTCTTTGGTTGTGGGATACTGGCTGAGGACACACATATTTCAATTCGAAGCTTAAAGGACCTCACTCGGTATCTTTTTCTATTAGCCAAGGTGCTTATCTGAGGGAAACCTGCCAGGTTGACCAGTCACAGCCACTGCCCACAGAGGTACCTCACCCGGACAGAGCTTTAGCAAAGTTCTGTAGCTATTTACAACCTTACTTTCATGGGTTCAGAAAAGTCTAGCTCTTATTCTGATTCAGAGAAAATCCCTTAGGGGAGTAAAGGATTTAAAAAAACAACTAAAATGAGGTAAAGAAGGATCCAATTTGTTCTTCTTCTTCTTCTTTTTTTTTTTTTTAATATTGTATTGTTTTTTGGTGAAAGTTTACACAGCAAGTTAGATTCCCATTAAACAACTCATACACAAAATGTCCCATGACATTGGTTACAATCCCCACAATGTGTCAGCACTCTCACCATTTCCACTCTGCCTGCCCTGTTTCCATTCATCCAGTTTCCCTGCCCCTCTTTGCCTTCTCATCTTTATTTTTGGGTAAATGTTGATCATTTGGTCTCATATGGTTGATTTGTTTAAAGAAACGCATTCCTCATGGGCATTATTGTTTATTTTATAGGCCAATCTATTATTTGGCTGAAAGGTGACCTCCAGGAGTGGCTTCAGGTCCAAGTTAAAGGGTATCTTAGGGCAATAGTCTCAGGGGTTCCTCTAGTCTCTATCAGTCCAGTAAGTCTGGATTTTTTTTCATGAATTTGAGTTTTATTCTATACTCTTCTCCCGTCCTAACCAGAATCTTCTATCATGCCCCTGGTCAGAACAGTTGGTGGTGGTAGCCAGGCACCAGCTAGTTCTGGCTAAAAGAGGATGTGGTTCACGTGGGCCATTAGTCCTGTGGACTAATTTCTTGAGTCTTTGGTTTCCTTCACTCTTCTTTGCTCCAGGTGGGAAGAGACCAATAGTTACATCTTAGATGGCTGTTCTCAAGCTTTTAAGACCCCAATGCTACTCACCAAACTAAGATGTAGAAAATTATCTTTATGATTAAGTTATACCAACTGGCTGACCTGTCCCCCAAGACTATATGGTCCTGAGCCTTCAAACCCAGTAAATCAATCCCATGGGGTGTTTGAGTATATCTAGGAAGTATCCCTAACTGTGCCCCCTATGTGCTTTACTGTATATATGAATACATACGCAGCAATACAAACATGTATATACATGTGCTTATAAATACACCTATCCATACACGCACATGTACTCCCCACGCCTTTCCACAACCATATAGCATACCTATCTACCTATGTAACCACTCACGTATTTTTTGCTTGCTATTACTGTTGTTACAAAGTTGTATATGTTATAGCATTTACTGTAGTTGTCCTTTAACAGTTTGTTCTTAAAACTCTTTATTCATTTAGTCAACAGTAATTTCTTCCAAGGCACAGCTTCTTGCAGCCTTTCAAAGCAGCATGTCATTTTGATTGGCTGGAATTGCAACAATACAGTCTGGCCTCATCTGCCCTAGTTCTTTCATGTCATTAGACAGCTAAGAAAATATTGTATTTCCAGAATACTATCAGCATAACCGCCACCTGTCCTTTTGTACCAATATGGAATGATCTGTTTACACCTTTCCACATTAAATGCAGGACCTGTCAGTACAACTCATATTGATTATGCCAAGTGACTTACAAGGCTACAAATCTATCTACACCTCTGTAAAGCAGCAAGGCTTGGAACAATGGCAGGTAAGTCGGTTCCAGCAGCGAGGAAATTTCTCTCACCCTTTAGTTCTAGGAATCCCCAGGCTTTCCCAACCTCCAATGGAACTACTCCAAATGACAGTGTTCAAGGAGGTCTTCACCACTATCTTTCCCAGACACATCTTCCTGAGAGATGAAGAGCAGGTAAAGAGCCTGAGTGTCTTCCTCCCCTCCCTCCCACCGTGGCATTAGAACTCATTAGGGGGTAGGGGGGGAGGGTGGAACCAGAGAGTGCAGTGCATATTCTCACTAGAATTTTTTTAAATATCTTTTCAAAGAACATGTTGGCCATTACCCATCTTGAAGTTCTGAGGCCACATGAAATAGTACCACAGGGAATCTCGAACATGTTTTCTCCATCCATTGTTTTATGTTTCGGGGGTTCTTCCTGCCATAAAAGTAATTATACATGGTCCATAAAGGGGCCTGAAAAATAAGCTGGGGCTGGGCATGGCAATGTGGACACTTCCAGTATTCCCATTCTTGCCCACAACACAGCCCTTTGTGTCTCTTTTTGACCATTCTGTCATTTGGAGAACACATTCTGTCCATATCCCGCCCAACATACACGTGCACACGCCACACCATGTTTAATGGTGCTCTTCATTCAATGCACCCCACCAATTCTTTCCAGGAAAAGTCCACAATTCCTTTAATGGACATTTTTCTTTGCGCTTTGTTTAGGGAAGTATCATAATAGTTCCTATAGACACACATTTAAAGAATGGCTTATGGAGAAAAGAAGTATCCCCTTTTTATGCCAGTCACTGTGCATTCCCTACGTTACTGTATTTAATTCTCCCAGCATAAGGAGATAGACATCACTATTCCTTCGTTAGGGAAGGGGAGCCGGAGACTCCCAGAAGTTAAGTAGTACATATAACTGTGAACTGACCATGTGCAGGCATCGTGCTGAGCGCTTTAGGTAAAATATCCTGTAATCACTTAACAAATACTTGTTGAATGAATGAATGAGCTAAGCCTCACAATAACTGTCAAGGTGAGTACTACCATGAGAGCCATTTCACAGATGAGAAAATAGACTCAATTACACTGCTCAATATCTATTGGAATTAATGACAATTGGAGATGGGATTTGAATCCAGCCCTGTCTGGCACAAAGCCAGGATCCTTTCCGCTCCACCATGCAGTCTTCTAAAGAAAATATCAAGATCCCTATAAAACAACTCTTCTTTTCTAAGCACTAACTTGTCCCTTTCTCTTAGCAGATATCTTTCCCCCCTTAGCACAGCCAGGATTCACATCTGAGACAGGGAGTTAGGAAATCACAAAGCGTGAAACTGGGGGAATAAAAAAGAACATCGTGAAACATTACCTAATTGTTTAGTAATGTTGTCATGCATTGTCCAAAATTGGCCTGGAACAGGAGTACAGCCAAAGAGAGAAATATAAACAGATCTTGTACTGGGATGAGCGACCTCGTTTCTAGCCTTTCTGATTCATATGAGAGATGAAGACACTCAACACGAGCTCCCTGAGTGCCACGGACCAGGCACACATATTCAGAGACAGAAAGAGCCATTGACGGGTCAGGGCCAAAAGAACATTTACACGAGAACTCCAGCAGGGACTTAAAAAGTACCGTATGTTTTTGCCTTTCAAAGCATGATTCCCTTTCCTGTTTTTGTTATTCTGAAATTAAAAGCATTTGGTTGGTGTGCCAGGCAGCAACAGCAGCAGACACCCCAGGTCACCAACACCCCTCATGCCATGCCAGGGAAAGGCCATCAAAACATCTCCAGCTTCAGAAAATCACGGCTGGGCTTTGTGCTTAGCACCAAATTAATGTATCACCGTTACACATGATGGCTTACTGGGATTTGCTCAACGTTTTAAAAAAAAAACCACAGGAACCAGAAATTATTACTTCAAAATTAGGATGTGTGTGCTCGTGGCTTTGTCTGATGCCTCTGGCAAGTGCTGTTACATGACGTTGCCTAGGGAACTGTTAGCTTTGTTCATGGCTGTATCCCCCGGGAAGGTGCCACGAATGAATGAATAATACCAAAACCAAAGGCATCCCCCCACTCCAAAATCCTGAAAACATAAAACCTACCCCAACTGATCCAACGAAGGTAGTAAAAGAGGAATAGGCCACAATTTAAAAAAGAACAATGTACCAAAATTCAAATCTATAAAAGAGATACTAAAGAGATAATTATCTTCTAATAATTGGGCAAGGGGATTTTCTTTTTCTTTTTTTTAAACTTCTCAACATAATTCATTCCAATATTTCATCAAATAGTTACCTCCTAAACACATCTGAAAGATTTATTTCACCAACTTTGAACATTCAACTTTTCAGGAAATGGGCTGCTGCTGTCTGTCTGCCCATGTCAACCAGCCTCTTAAGTATATCTCCTTCAGGAAATATAATGTTTACGGAAGACACTGGGGTATATTTTTCAGCATAATCTCATATCTCAATTACTGTGATTCTTTTTTTTCAGTGTTTCACCCTTGGAAGTTACAAGCAAGTGACAACAGGCATGTCAAAACCATGTATTTATCTTAAAAAGAGAAGTCCATGGTGTGAGCTGGGATCAGTCTATCTTCCTCATCTTCTGTGAGCACCTAATCCCAAAGTGAGATCTGATACGCAGGGCCATGCCATTGAGGCCCTTGCAGGACTCTCAGTCATAAGGGTTTAATTATGTTCATTATTCCACATTTACTATGACTAGAATAATGAACCTAATCAAACCTTTCATGACAGAGATGTTCATTATTCTATATTGGCTATGACTAGGGGCAGGCAGTGGTCGTTCAGTGGTAGAATTCTTGCCTTCCATGAGGAAGACCTGGGTTCCATTTCTGGCCAATGTACCTCATGCACGGTCACCACCCATCTGTCAGCGGAGGCTTGTGTGCTGCTATGAAGCTGAACAGGTTTCAGTGAAGCTTGCACACTAAGACAGATGAGGAAGAAGTGCCTGCTGATCTACATCCAAAAAATCAGCCATTTAAACCCTATGGCTCACAATGGTCTGATCCTGTTGTACCTGGGGTCACCATGAGTCAGAGGCCAACTCGACAACAACAACTATGACTTGAGAGCACACGTATATATTTCAGGAATTTCACTGTGGCCCAGGGAGGTTAAGGGGCTTGCCCACATTCTCAATTTGTAAATGCTGGAGCCTGAACTCAAACCTGGCTGTCCTGACCCCAGCATTCAGGCTTCTAACCACCACACCATCTGCCCTTGTCAGGAGAAACCAAGGAGCAGCCTATTTTGCAGAGTGAAAATAACTGAAAGACCTTAGAGAAAGCTCTAAGAGATAGGATCTTTGGGAAAATAACACATATAAACAACAACTTAAATTACTGTCAGTCATTGAAACAAAGAAATGCTCCAACTTACAATAACTTTCAGGTTTCCCTTAATATCGAAAGATTTGATCACCCAGTTGACAGACTTTTTGCACTTCAAGATCAAGATGAGATTTTTGACCACCTCAGGATCCTTTCGAAAAGGTCTTATGTCAATTATTATATCCACCTGGAAAGCACTGTGAATGGAAAACAAAGGCAAAGTTAGGACCCAAATGCCAGAAAGTTGCAACCATCTCCCCTCTTCCAAGTCTTCGTGTTTCCAGTGTCTGGCCAGTTGATTAAAAAGCTGGAGTGCATCCCAGGCAAATGACATGTGCAAAACAGATTGTTATTGCACACATAACAAAATGGTTTTACATAACAATAGAAACACACACCCGCTGCTAATTAGCCACTGAAACTTTTCTCTGGAAAAAGAAAAGCGGTTACTTAATGCAGCCACTGTTTCAAATGGACTTGAAGAAACCAGTTTACTTTTGAAGCAGAATTGTTGCTTTTCCAACCTTCAACACCTCCGAGATGTAACTTTTCAACTTGCCATGTGTTCAAATTCCTTCAAAATCAGACGTGAGTGGCAGTTCGGTGAGTGGGGAGTGGCAGGGATGAGGAAGACGTGGCAGTAAAAAACCAGGAAACCTCAGAATAAAGTAAGAGGTAAAAGGCTAGAGAATTTCTTGACTTATGTAAGGTTTGTTTAAGCCATTAACACTGCTACAGAATCAAATCTGCATTTGCTTTCCCAAACTGCTGGATATACACTTTTTAAAATAAAGAAAACAGATGGTCAACCAACTGATTACTGGAAAATTGATGAACATAACCCAAATTTCTAAGAACTCAGTATAAAAGAGATTTTTTTTTTAAACCAAACAATAATACCTCTGTCATTATGAATTTAAGGGAAAATCTTTATTTCCATCTTGGTTTTATACATTTGTAAAGCATAAAATGGATGGTATACTGAAACGAAGCCCTAGGCTTAATATCTAAATGCATTTGTCAGATTGCTTCTACTCCCATTCCCTTTTAATTTTCCACAAAATTCGTTATGAGGGATAGAGTAAAATCTTACCAAAACCAATCTAGTTTATTTGCTTTTGAAATCCAAATTTGATTTGAATATTAACTTTTACGTCATTGTACAACATAGCTTCTCAGAGAATAAAATACTTAGGAATAAATTTAACCAAGGACATGAAGGACTTATACAATGAAAATTATAAACCTGCTGAAAGAGATTAAAGACTAAAATAAATGGAAAGATGTTCCATGTTCTTGGGTTGGGAGACTTATATTGTTAAGATATCAATACTACCCAAAGTGATCTATAGATTCAATGCAATCCCGATCAAAATTCCAACAGCCTTCTTTACAGAAATGGAAAAACCAACCCTCAACTTTATGTGGAATGGAAAGAGGCCCTGAATAGCTAGAGCAATATTGAAAGAGAAGAACAAAGTAGGAGGACTCACACTTCCTGATGTTAAAACATATCATACAGCTGCATTGATCAAAATAGCCTGGCGGTGGTGTAATAGACACACAGACCAATGGAATAGAAGCAAGTCCAGAAATAAGCCCACACATCCATGGTCAACTGATTTTTGACAAGCGTGTTAAAAGTCCGTTTGATGGGGAAAGAAGAGTCTTTTCAATAAATGGTACAGAGAAAACTAGATTCCCACATGCAGAAAAATAAAACTGGTTCCATGCCTCAAAAACCATATACAAAAACAAATTCAAAGTGGACTAAGCACCTAAATGTGCAAAAAAAAAAAAAAAAAACCCCATAAAATTCTTAGATGAAAATGTAGGGGCAATGCTGTCACGCCTAGCTTTTAACAATGGATTATCTATTTATAATAACAAAAGCAAAAGACAAAATAAATAAATGAGACCTCATAAAGATTAAAAATTTTTGTTTATCAAGACTTTACCAAAAAAAAAATGAAAAGACAAGCTATACCAACTTAGAGAAAATCTTCAGAAACCATATATACTTTAAGAATCTAATAACCAAAATATACGTAAAACTTTGACAACTTAACAACAAAAAGACAAACAACCTAATCATAAAATGGGCAATAGACATTTCACCAAACAGGATGTTCAAACGGCCACCAAATACATGAAAAAATGCTCCACGTCACTAGCCATCAGAGAGATACAAATCAAAATCACAATGAGATACAATTTCACTCCCACTGGGATGGCTATGAGCCCTGGTGACACGGTGGTTAAGAACTTGGCTGCTAACCAAAAGGTTGACAGTTCAAATCCACCAGCCGCTCCTTGGAAACTCTATGGGGCGGTTCTACTTTATCCTATAGGGTCACTATGAGTTAGAATTGACTCCACAGCAACAGGTTTGTTTTGTTTTGTTTTGAGAATGGCTAAGATAAAAAAGGAAACCCTGGTGGTGTAGTGGTTAAGTGCCACAGCTCCTAACCAAAAGGTCAGCAGTTCGAATCTACCAGGTACTCCTTGGAAACCATATGGAGCAGTTCTACTCTGTCCCGTAGGGTCGTTATGAGTTGGAATCAACTCAATGGCAGTGGGTTTTTAACAGAAAATAACAAATGATGTGGGAAAATTGGGACCCTTCACCATTGCTGGAGCCCTGGTGAGATAGTGGTTAGGAGCTACAGCTGCTAAATAAAAGGCTGGCCTTCGAATCTACCAGCCACTCCTCGGAAACCCTGTGGGGCAGTTCTACTCTGTCCTACAGGGTCATTATGAGTTGGAATTGACTTGGCGGCAATGGGTTAACCACCGCTGGTGGGAATACAAAATGGTACACTTGTTGTGAAAAACAGTGTGGCAGTTTCTCAAAAAACTAAAAATAGAACTATCATATGACCCAGCAATTCCACCCTAAAGATCTGAAAGCAGAGACTCAGAGACTTGTACACCATTGTTCACAGCAGCACTATTCACAATCACCAAAAGGTGGAACAACCTAAATGCCTATCGATAGATGAATGGACAAACAAAACGTGGTACATATATACAACAGAATACTACTCAGCCAGTAGAAGAAACAGAGTCTTGATATATGTTACAATATGAATGGAACTCAAAGACGTTATGCTGACTGAAATAAGTCAGTCATAAAAGGACAAATATTGTATGACCTCACTTATATAAAAAGACAAGAAAAGGTAAATGTATAGAGACTAAAGTTTATTAATGGTTACCAGGGGTGGGAGGGAGGAGGAAAGACAGGGCTAACAGTGATGGAAACATCTCATTGATTAAGGGTAGGGTTGCACAGCCGATTATTGCAATTGCTGTCAATAAGTCATATACCTATAAAAAGTTGAACTGGCAAAAGTTGTGTGATCGATATATTTACAATAACAACAGAAAAACAGCTGCTGAGGCTGCTTATGTACGACCAAAAGCCTTATGGAATTTGGTTCCTTGGTTTGGAGGTTTAGGGTCATGGTTTCATGGGACAACCCAGTTAATTGGCCTAATAACTTGTTTAGTGCTTCTGTTCTACCTCCTAGTTTGTTGTGTAGTGCCTGGGGTCTTAAAAGATTTCAAGCAGCCATTCGGGGCACAACTGGTCTCTGTTTGCCTGGGGCAACAGAAGAAGGAGGAGAGTCAGGAATAGGAGGAGGATATAGAATGTGTGGCTAATTGCTTCCATGAAAAACTGGCTCCTTTGCCATGAGACCAGAAGAACTGGATGGTGCCCAGCTACCATTATTGAATATTTCAATCAAAGAGTCTATAGAAGAATCCTGGTCAAAGGGGGTAAAATACAGAACAGAATTTCAAAATTTCATCTACTTCAGACTTTCTGTAGCCAAAGGGGCAGGCTGTACCCCTAAAACTATTACCCGAAGATAATCCTTAAAACTTAAACCAAAAATATCCCCTGAAGTCTTCTTAAAACCAAACAACAGCTTAACTAGTAAAAAAGTTCTACCTTCAGCATTATGCTATTTTAAGAATAATGCTCTCGAAAGATGAGATAGGAGCCTTAGGGGACAGTGAGTTTATGTTAATGGAGGGGGAAAAACTCAGAAGAGGAGGTTGAGAATGGTGGAACAACTTGAAGAATGTAATCAATGTCACTGACATGTACATGTAGAAACAGTTGAATTGGTTTATGTTTTGCTGTGTATATTCTCAATAACAACAAAATAATTCTACAACACAAATTTAAATTATTAAGTTACTAAAGTTACTAGTTCACATAAAATGTGGGCTAAAATGAGAACAGGGCTTATCTTTTCACTTTTTTCTTTCAGCTTTCAATTCCCTAATCATTCTTGATAAAACCTCACTGCTGTTGAGTCAATTCCAACTCATGGTGACCCTATAGAACAGAGTAGAACTGCCCCATAGGGTTTCCAAGGCTGTAAATCTTTACAGAAGCAGACTGCCACGTCTTTCTCCTGCAGAGCGGCTGGTGGGTTTGAACTGCCAACCTTTTGGTTAGCAGCAGAGCACTTTAACCAGTGTGCCACCAGGGCTCCATCATTCTTGATAATCAAAGCCCACTGCTGTTGAGCTGATTCTGACTCATAGCCATCCTGACAGAGAGGGTCAAATTTCCAGCCCAGGGGCAGGAAGATGATGGCGGGAGAGGAGCAAGAACCTAAGTTTTTGTATCTAACGGCTCTTTACATATCACCACAAAGGGCCACCCCAACACACACACACAGCTTTAAAACAACCAGTTTTGAGTGCAAAATCACTCTGCGGACACTACAAACAGACCTTTACTAAAAAGAAACTTATTAAAATGATAATTACATTACCAAGACCCAGCTTTGCAATTTTCTTATCAGGTGTAACTTTAGCCAAGGGGGATAATGATGGAGCTAGAGGAGCTGCGTCCTGTAATTAGTACTCAGAAGTCTAGAAACGGCTTCAGGAACTCACACCTAGAATATGACAGAGCTAGAAACAGATGTGGAAAATAAAATACACCGTTGGTGCCCTTACTCCTTTCTTCAAAGCTTCTGTGAGCCACACCCTAATCACCAATGGTTCCTTCCCTTTTACATATGGAGGGCAGACTGTCCCCTCCTCAAATCAGGAAAGATCTTCACTTTCATGTCAGTTCAGGAGAGAACCCACATGTGCACACATTTACACTCACATTACCTGTAGGGGTTAGTGTTGGGGGTGATTAACTCGATGATGTGTACTTCCTTATCCCGGAGCTGGCTGGACATCACACAGCCTTCTGCTGCCTTCGGCTGAAGGTACTCAGCAAGGTAATTGAGAGAGAGAAAATTCTTCCCTATGTTACACGTGGGAGGGAAAACTTGATCTGAAAGTAAAGAAGACAGGGCAATCTGTCAAACCACCCAGCTACATGGTCACCAGACTCAAAGCAAAGTGGAAGGGGAGTTGAAACTGAGCAAGTGCAGGACACAGGAGACATTGACCAAAGGAGGGCCTTTATTAAAAAAAATTTTTTTTTCAAACACTGCCCTAAAATGCCTCCATTATGGTCACCAAAACCATTGCCTTCAAGGCGATTCTGACACAAGTCAACCCCATGTGTCACAGAGTAGAACTGTTCTACAGGGTTTTCCTGGCTATAATCTTTATGGAAGCAGATTGCCAGGGCTTCCTTCCATGATGCTGCTAGTGGGGTTTGAAAGGCCAACCCTTAGGTTAAATAGCCAATGGCAAATGGCTTGTGCCACCCAGAGACTTGATTTATCATCACCAGTGACCAACACTAGTGCCTCCTTTTGTCTAAATTTTCTCTCCTTTCTTGTTCTCTGTGATATATATTTGTCCTCATCCATCTCCTCCGACTCATCTTTCAGTCTCTTTCACTGGCTCCTCCTCTTCTACTCATCCTTTGAAAACCAATGGTGTTCAATTATTGGTGCACACTGCAATGCACCTGTTTGGACCCCATCCCCAAGAGTATGATTCAGAAAGTCTGGGTGGAAAGGAGCACAATGTTAAACACTCAGCTGCTAAAAGAAAGGCTGGCGATTTGAACCCACCCACTGCCTCTGTGGGAGAAAGACCTGGCGATCTGCTCCTGTAAAGATTACAGCTAAGCAAACCCTATGGGCAGTTCTACTCTGTCACATGGGGTTGCTATAAGTCGAAATTAACTCGATGGCACCTAAAAACAGCAGACTTCATTCCAATAGCCCATGGTCACTAATTAGAAATAACAGATTTAAGAATCATAAAATTGGTCCTTAACGAATTTCACAAAAAGTCAGGGTGGAGCTAGCCAGCTTTTTTTTTTTTTAAAGCTCCGTAGTTGATCCCGATGCAAAACAAGGCTGAGAACCTCGGTTCCTTCCCCAATACTCTTTTTTGCCTCATATCTTTGTACATGACCTCAACCGCTCCCATGGCTTCAATTAATACCTGTACCAGGACTCCATTTCTGAGCCCTAGAGCTGTACTGTCACCTGTCTACAAGCATTTCCTGCCTAAAAATATAGGCACTTCATGGTCAACATACGTGATGGGTAAGGTTATGTGTCACTTTGACTAGGCCATGGTTCTCAGTGGTTCAGCAGCTTTGATATAGTCACCATCCATGAAATGATCTGTTGTAAGCAGCCAATTAGTTGAAAGAGGAGTTTCCTTGGCAGTGTGGCCTGCATCCAATATATATGGATGTTCTGACAAAGCTCACCCTCCCTTGATCCTGCATCTGACTTACCATCCTCTGACCTCTGGTTATTGGGACGTGGGCCAGTAGCCTGCCATCTGACCTACAGATTTTGGGATTCGCCAGCTCCTGCAGCCTGTGAGCCAGCAGCCTACCATCTAATCTGCCAGTTTTGGATTTGCCAGCCCCTGCAACCACACGAGTCAGGAGTAGCCACCAGCCTGACACCTGACCTGTGGATCTGGGATTTCCCAGCCTCCAGAACTGCATGAGCCATTTCCTAGAAATAAATCTCTCTGTATATATATTTATATATATACTCTTCACTGTTTTTGGTTTTTTAGAGAACCCAGCCTAAGACATTTGGTATCGAGAGTGGTTCTAGAGGAACAAAATCATAAGGAGGCATTTTCTGAATTGGTTCTGAAGTCTGACTAGACTTAAGTCGCTGATGACTCTGCCTCCAGTAGTAAAGAGGGTACTGCTAATCCATGGTGTGAGGTGGCAATAGAAATAATGCAAAATATCACCACTAATGGATCATATGTTTGTGAGAGACAAGGCTCTAGGTGACTGCATATTTGATACTTTTCTATGATTATGTCAGAAAGAGAAGTATAAGGAAACTGGTTGGCTCATCCTGCTTTCTCTAGACGAAGTGGGGAAAGAAAGAAAGGAGCTCAGGACTTCAGAGTCACAGCTCGAGCACTGCATAAAAGGCCTGAAAGTTGCCAGTTATGCCTTGAAAGAAAGCCTTATTTCTTGTAGTAACAGAGTTGATACTGCCAAAAACAAAACAGAGTCTTATCATAAGAGTGGCTGAATTACAGTGCCAACTAATTCCCAATATGGGATCCTGACACTCGGGAGGGGGCCATTTAGGCAATTGGCAAACTAGGGACATTTAGCCCCTAAACTCCATTAAATCACTCCTGCCAGTAGAACCAGCCCTCTCACTCTCATGTGAAGAGATTACTCCATCTTTGTCTGCTACGCCACCATCCCAAGTAACCATTACCCCTTCCACCCCCATCTGATAAGATTAATCCAGCTGTGCCTGAAGAGTCTTTGAGAAACCTGGGGTGATGACTGGGGCATCACCTGAGCCAGATGCCTTACAAGACACTGCTGACTGTCCCCCAGATATACAATCACCCACTTTTGCTTCTAGACCTATAGCTAGATATAACTCCCAGCAAATCTCAAGAGGTGAAGCCCAAAGTGTGAACCAGGAGAAGGCATGTTTAACTTCAAAAGAACTGCTTGATTTTTCTAACATAAACAAACAGAAAACCTGGGGAATATGTGTGGGAACAGCTATTAAGGGTGTGGGATAATAGTGCACGAAACATAAAGTTGGATCAGTCTGAGTTTACTGATATGGGCCCACTAAGCAGATTCTTCGTTCAGTGTTTCAGCTTGAAAGGTCAGGAGAGGATCTAACAGTTTATTTGGTTGGTTCACCGAAGCATGGATTAAGTGGTGGCCTACACTAAATCACGTTAAAATGCTAAACCTGCCTTGGCATACTACAGAAGAATGTACCCAAAGGCTTAAAGAAATTGCATGTTAGAATGAATTTATTTTGTTGGACCCATAGACCCACCATGGAGTACCCGGAGGACACACCTTCTACCACAACAGTGAGGAACAAATTTGTGAAGAGGGCTCCAATATCCTTGAAGAAGGCTGTGATTACTATTTAAGTTAGATTTGACAGTGGGAACTGCCCTAACTGAATTAAGAACCTAACTACAATGGGGATGACTGAATGGTGGCAACCTGTGGTGATAGGAGCCAAGGAGCGGCACTTAATTAACAAAGACAACTTGGGTGTGGTTACCATAACGGACAGCAGAGTCAAAGCAGTAATCAGAATAGTCAGATTTGTATGGACTTATGGCATTTGCTACTTAGTCGTGGTGTCCCTAGGAGTGAAATAGATGGAAAATCTACTAAATATTTACTTGATCTGTACACATGGAAAAATTCTAAGTCCAGTGAATGGAAATCTAATTTAAATCACCAGAATAGAGAGTTACAGCCCCTCAGTCAACTCCCAGACTTGAGCCAGTTGACAGACCCACAACCCCCTAAATGAAGGAAAGGCCAGGTTCCCATAAGCAAGGACCTTGCTACATTGCCAAAAATTTATACTATTAATCTCTCCTAGCCTTCCCCAAAGGGATATATGGCCTTTTATGAGAGTGATTTTCATTAGGGAAAAGGAAATAATCAGACTTTTCAGGGGTTACCAGACACTGGCTCTGAACTGACACTAATTCCAGTAGACCCAAAACGTCACTGTGGCCCACCAGTCAGAGTAGGGACATATGGATGTGAGGTTATTAGTGGAGTCTTAGCTCAGGTCCATCTCAGTGGGCCCAGTGGGTCCACGAACCTCAGCTCCAGAATGCATAATTAGAATAGACATAATCAGGTGCTGGGAGAACTCCCACATTGCATCCCAACATCTGGGGTAAGGGTTATTATGGTAGAAAAAGCCAAGAGGAAGCCATTAGAACTGCCCCTACCTAGGAAAATTGTAAACCAAAAGCAGTATTGCATTCCTGGAGGAATGGCAGAGATTACTGCCACCATCAAGGACTTGAAGGATGCACGGGTGGTGATTCCCACCACATCCCCATTCAACTCACCTATTTGGACTGTGCAAAAAAACAGATGGACCTTGGAGAATGACAGTGGATTATCGTAAACTTAACCAGGTGGTGACTCCAATTGCAGCTGCTGTTCCAGATGTGGTTTTATTCCTTGAGAAAATTAATACATCTCCTGGTATCTGGCATGCAGCTATTGAGCTGGTGAATGCCTTTTTCTCGACTCCAGTTTCGAAGGACCACCACACCACAGAAGCAGCTTGCCTTCAGCCAGCAATATGCCTTCACTGCCCTACCTTAGCAGTATATCAACTCTCCAGCCCTATGTCATAATTTAGTCCACAGGGACCTTGATCAACTTTCCCTTCCATGAGACATCACACTGGTCCATTAGATTGATGACATTATGTTGACTGGACCTAGTAAGTAAGAAGTATCAATGACTCTAGACCTACTCATAAGACATTTGTGTGCTAGAGGGTGGGAAACTAATCCCACAAAAATTCAGGCACCTTCCACCTCAGTGAAATGTCTGGGGGTCCAGTGGTGTGGGGCATGTCAAGATATTCCTTCTAAAGTGAAGGATAGGTCGTTGCATCTGGAAACCCCCACAACTAAAAAGATGGCACGATGCCTAGCGGGCCTCTTTGGATTTTGGAGGCAATATATCCCACATTTGGGTGTGTGATCCTGGCCTATCTTTTAAGTGACTGGAAAAGTAGCTACTTTTGAGTGGGGCCCAGAACAAGAAAAGTCTCTGCAACAGGTTCAGGCTGCCGTGCAAGCTGCTCTGCCACTTGGGCTATATGATCCAGCTGATCCAATGGTACTTGAAGTGTCAGTGGCAGAGAGAGATGCTGTCTAGAGCCTTCAGCAAGCCCCTACTAGTGAATCACTCTTACGATTTTGGAGCAAAGTCCCGCCATCCCCTGCAGATAACTACTCTCCTTTTGAGAAATAGCTTCTGGCTTGTTACTGGGCCTTAGTAGAGACTGAACACTTAACCATGGAACACCAAGTCACCATGCGGCCTGAGCTGCCCATCATGAACTCGGTGTTGTCTGGCCCAGACAGTCATAAAATTAGACGTGCCCAGCAGCACTCCAATGGAAGTGGTATATACGAGATTGGGTCTGAGCAGGACCTGAAGGTACAAGTTGCACGAGGAAGTGGCCCAAACGCCACTCCTGCCACATTACCTTCCGTCTCCCAGTCTGCACCTATGGCCTCATGGGGAGCTCCTTATGATCAGTTGACTACAGAAGAGAAAATTCGTGCCTGGTTTACAGACGGTTCTGCACGATGTGCAGGTACCACTCGAAAATGGACAGTGGCAGCACTACAGCCCCTTTCTGGGACCTCCCTGAAGGAGAGCAGTGAAGGGAAATTTTCCCAATGGGCAATGCTTTGAGCAGTGAACCTGGTTGTTCACTTTTCTTGGAAAGAGAAATGGCCAGATGTGTGACCGTATACTGATTCACGAGCTATGGCCAATGGTTTGGCTGGATGGTCAGGGACTTGGAAGGCACATGATTGGAAAACTTGTGACAAGGAGATATGGGAAGACCCATGTAGATTGACCTCTATGAATGAGCCAAATAAGTGAAAATATTTGTGACACATGTGAATTCTCACCAAAGGATGACCTCAGCAGAGAAGAATCTTAACAATCAAGTGGATAGGATGACACGTTCTGTGGATACGAGTGAGCCTCCTTTCCCAGCCATTCCTGTGTCATTGCCCAGTGGGCTCATGAACAAAGCGACCATGGCAGCAGGGAGGGAGGTTATGCATGGGCTTGGCAATACAAACTTCCACTCACCAAGGCTGACTTGGGTACAGCCACTGCTGAGTGCCCAATCTGCCAGGGACACTGTTCAGTCCCTGATATAGCACCATTCCTGGGGGCAATCAGCCAGCAACCTGGTGGCAGGCTGACTGCATTAGACCACTTCCATCATGGTAATGGCTGCATTTCGTCCTTACCGGGACAGACTCTTACTCTGGATATGGGTTTGCCTTCCCTGCATGCAATACTTCTGTCAAAACCACCATCTGTGGACTTAAAAGAATATCTTATCCACCATCATGGTATCCCATACAGCACTGCCTTGGATCAAGGGACTCTCTTCACAGCAAATGAAGTGAGGCAATGGGCCCATGCTCATGGAATTCACTGGTCTTATCATATTCCTCATCATCCTGAAGTAGCTAGCTTGATATAATGATGAAATGGCCTTCTAAAGACACAATTATGGCATTAGCTACGTGGCAATACCTTGCAGGGTTGGGGCAATGTTCTCCAGGAGGCTGTATATACTCTAAACCAGCATCTAGTATATGGTGCTGTTTCTCCTGTACCCAAGATTCATGGTTCCAGGAATCAAGGGGTGGAATTAGAAGTGACACCACTCACTATTACCTCTAGTGACCCCCTTGGCAACATTTTTGCTTCCTGTCCCCATGACCCTATGCTCTGCAGGTCTAGAGGTCTTAGTTCCAACGGGAGGAATGCTCCCACCAGGATCACAATACTGATTCCACTGAACTAGAAGTTCAGAATGTCACTAGGCTACTTTGGCCTCTGGATCAATAGGCAAGGAATGGAGTTACCATATTGGCTGCTACGACTGATCGATCCTGACTACCAAGGGGAAATTTGATTGGTGTTGCATAATAGAGGTAAAGAAAAGTATGTGTGGAATACGGGGGATCCCTTAGGGCGTCTCTTAGTACTGCCATGCCCTGTGATTAAAGTTAATGGAAAACCACAGCAACCCAATTCCAATACGACTACTAACAGTCCAGGCTCTTCAGAAATGAAGGTTTGGTTCACCCCACCAGGCAAACAACCATGACCAACTGAGGTGCTTGTGAAGGGCAAAGGGAATACAGATTGGCTGGCAGAAGGTAGTTCTAAATACCAGCTACAACCATGTGACCAGTTGCAGAAGTGAGGACTGTAATTGTTTTCAGTATTTCTTTGTTGTTTTGTTATATGTGTGTCAGTGTGTGTGTGTACAGATGGTAAGTATCTTTTGCATTCGTCCCTCCCTTACTCCATTACTTATTATAAAATATAAGACATAAGCAGGGCTACTGTATTTTCGGTTTTATGCATGTTCATTGTATCATGTTAGGTACAGGTATGACTTCATAATTGTCTTTACTTAGAGATTATTTATGGTTTAAAGAGATGTGTACAGTTGACAAGACGGTGGCCAGTGATGGGTAAGGTTATGTGTCAACTTGGCTAGGCCATAATTTTCAGTGGGTCAACGGATATGATGTACTCACTATCCATGATCTGATCTGTTGTGAGCAGCCGATCAGTTGAAGGGGGAGTTTCCCTGAGGCAACTATCCAATATATACGGAAATTCTGCAAAGCTTGTCCTCTCTCGATCCTGCATCCGACTCAACATCCTCTGACCTCTAGTTCTCGGGATGTGAGCCAGCAGCCTGCCACCTGACCTGCCGATTTTGGGTTCATCAGCCCTGCAACCATGTGTGTCGGGAGAAGTCTCCAGCCTGATGCCTGACCCACAGATTTGGGACTTGCCAGCCTTCACCACTGTGTGAACCAATATTCCTTGAAATAAATTTGTGTGTGTGTGTATATTTTTTTTTTCACTGATTTTGCTCCTCTATAGAACTCAGCCTAAGGTAGCATGCTCAAAAATGAATCTGTTATCTGTCCTATCCCCAAATCTGCTCCTCCTTCGATAGCTGCTATTTCAATAGGAGAACCAGCCACCTAATTAATTCTCTGGCTTGCATGTAGAATTGATCATTCCCTCACGTTTAGTCCCACGGCACTTTATACCCTAAAGGCTAAAGGTAGGAGTTTGGGGGAAACAGTGGGGGCAGAATTCTACTCTTTTTTACAATCTTGACACAGACAGTTAATGTTTACAAGGCCTTTTACAGTCTGCAAGGTGTTTTCACAAACAACACCTCACTGTGGTAAAGGCTGCTTCACCACCTCCACCCAGAAAGTGATACAAGTGTCGATTTTGAAGACACTCCCCCAACGACACATGCCATTTACACAGCACTGTGGTTGATGGGATTTCCATCCAGTGCCTTAAATGTTTAAGCAGAACTTGAAAGAAACTGCTGGCCGTGTGACAGCTGGGACAAGTGTCAAGGAAGATCTAGGTGTAGCAAGCTTTTTTCAGAAGCAGTAATTTATCAGAGCCCTACCATTTTAATAAAATACACATCTGCCTTATTCATATAATGGACAGGCTGCCAGGGTTCAAATGCACATGCAAGTCTCACTCCGGGGTAAGGAATCAGCCCAGGAGGTCCCAGGGTTGGGTTGAAACTGCTCCCCTGACTTGTGCAGCATGCCTTCTGCTGACAGCCACAGCACTCACGGCAACACCCGAGCACCGTGGCACCCCCATCCCTGCCCCAGAACAGAGGGGGCCATAGCAGCTCAAAAGGCCCCTGCTTGTAGGCTCATTGCAAGACAGCGTTGGCTCTGTACTCTGGATTCTTCTTTAGAGACCTCCTCAGAGAGAAGAGCCCAGGGCCCTGCTGGCTCAGGCTGCTGGCTGGAGCAGCCTCCCCTCCACATCTGCTAAGGGTTTTGCCAGATGAGCAGATGAGGTATGCATACCCTGTGGCTGCAGCCTGCGGATACCTCCCCCAGATCACAGGATGGAAAATGATGTTAGGACTGCAGGGCTGAAAGTAAACCAAGAATGGGAGGAGCATGTGGGCCAAGGACACCCAGTCTGGAACTCAAGAGACTAGGACCTTCCTGGAACTCTCTCCTGTATATCCAGCTCCTAGGTGTGGTTGGTTTGCATCTGGCGTGTAGTAGGCATAGGTTAGGTATAGGTTTCTGGAATTAATGAACCATAATGCAACACTTGAGACAACAAAAATCCACCCATCTTGTGACCCTCATAAGCCATTAGGAAAGGTTTAATTGTTCAAAAGTTGCTGTTATTAAGGGCTCAAGTCCCAGATGCCATTGTCACCAAGGTGAATGAGCTGATCGTTTTTGTTGTGTGTGGTTCCCCCCTCCCCCAAATACCTGGCATCGAAACTGACACCAAGTGCCAAACAGAAAGGAAAACCACAAAGGGGAATCCCCGGGTAGAAACCTGGCAAGTTGGGGGAAAAGAAAGTCATGTGCTTATTTGTATTTTAGGAAAGGTTTGACAAATGACTTTGAGACCCAGAATTATATACCCTGAAAGCAGGAATGAGCCTGGAGGGTAATGTAAACTCCTTGTTTCTCAGCGGTGGAACTGAGGCTCTGGTGGTAAATAAGAGCGTTGCTTGAAGCCTCACAGTTAGCAAGACCAGCTGCAATGAGAACCCAGGTCTCCTCAATTCTTCCACTATAGGTATGGAGAGAAGGGCAGAGGTTCTCAAACTTGAGCAAGCATCAGCTGTAGGGGTCATTAAAACATGACTGCTGCGCCCCACTCCCAAAATTTTTGACTCAGTCAGTGTGGGCACTGGCATTTCTAACAAGTTCCCAGGTGATGCTGCTGCTGCTAGAGCAGGGAGCACACTTTGAGAACCACTGGGTTAGAGGTGAGAAGGCTCATGGCCTTGGGTCCCTGGGCAAAAGGAAAAGAAGAGACGGGCCAGGCTCTTGGAAGCCAGCTGATGAAGCTTGATGAGTGGAGTGTGGCCCATGGTGATAAGCAACATCACCTTGCAGCCTGCTGACCACCCCCCCCACAAAGGAACCTCGCTTTCCCGCTCCATGATATGAGCCAGTGACTTACATACAACTGGTGGCTGGAGTCAAGTTCCAGGGGCTCCAAAGGTGTTACCAGGAGTCCCTAGGTGATGCAAACAGTTAATGTGCTCAGCACTGACAGAAAGGTTGGAAGTTCAATTCCACCAGAGGCACTTGGAAGAAAGGCCTGGTGATTAGAAAAATCAGCCATTGAAACCCCTGTGGAACAGTTTTACTGTTACACGCATAGGGTCAACATGAGTCAGAATCAACTCGACAGTAACCAGTAAATGTGTTACCAAGGAGGTTATCTAGTTCTTTAGGTACTCTTCCCTGACCTAGTGTGCGGGCTTGGGGAAGTACTTAACCCTTCATTCTCGGGCACAGGTGACTGCTGTACATAGAAGCACAAGCACTGTCAAGAGACTAAAGCCCAACATCCTAAATGCTGTTATAACAAACTTTCTTACTCTAAAAATTCCAAGGAGTAGTCAACATTCTTTCATGCTGCTAGAATTCTGCTTCAGACATGCAGACCACTGGCCAAGGCTTAGAACTTTATTATACATTCTTCATTTTCCTCAATGCAACCTGACCTTTATTTTTAGCTGCCTGAGTACCAAGAAAGTTTAGTGACAAACTTACACTTCTCTAACCCAGCTTTCATCTAAAACGCCTCCTAACCACCAAACCTAAACCAGTCTTTCTATCCAGGCAGTCCACCTTCATTTTTAGGTTATGTTTTTTTGGCTAAGGCTTAAAACATAGCAGTAGGCAATAAGCATTAGACTCAAGAATTAGGAAGCCAGGGTGTGAGTCCCAGCTTTGCTACCTACTAGTAATGCAGATTTGAGTGCATTACTAAGTGCACTTAACCTCCATTGGCTGCTCTGTAAAGTGGCAAAAATGATGTCTTCCTCTTAGGATTAGAGGTGGGGTTAAGTGGGGTGCATGTGAGCGCACCTGACGTGGCCTCTGCATGTAGCACACACGCCAACGCCAGTGTCCACTTTTCCTGCATATGTCTCACGGACACGTTGAAGCAGCCAGATCCCAGAAAATGTAGAAAACAATCTCTCCGTAACCTGCCCTACCTGCTACTCTGTGGCGGCAGTGACAACTGCTGTAGAATTCAGCAGAAAGCAGCTGGACACCAAAACACATTTTTCACACAATCCCCTGATTCTAACAGGGCCCATTCACAAGAGTTATTATTTCATAGTACAGTATGGGAGTTCCAAAAATACTCAACTAAAGATTAAAAAAAAAAAAAAAATTTAAATAATAGGCTTTCAAAATTGAGGTACTGGATATTTCTATCCCTCTATTTTTTTTTATAAGGCAAAAAGGGAGCCCTGGCGGTGCAGTGGTTAAAAGCTTGGCTGCTAACCAAAAGGTCAGCAGTTCGAATCTACCAGCCACTCCTTGGAAACCCTATGGGGCAGTTCTACTCTGTCCTATACGGTTCCTATGAATCAGAATTGACTTGAAGGCAATGGGTTTGTTTTTGGATAAGGCAAAGGAGCCCTGGTGGTACAATGGTTAAGAACTCAGCTGCTAACCAAAAGGTTGGCAGTTCGAATCCACCAGCTGCTCTTTGAAAACCATATGGGGCAGTTCTACCCTGTCCTATACAGTTGCTAGAAGTCAGAATCAACTTGACAAGCAACGAGTAGACATGTACACAGAAGGCAAAAGGAAATTAAAATGGGCATCTCTTATCAAGGTCATACAGTTTCTTTCTCCAATAATTTGTTCTCGGAACAGGCATTACTGTTAAACATATAAACAATTTTACTCAGCTACTACCTAAAATGTAACTGATGTCCTGAGACCATAAACTGACATTGGCTTCAAATGCTTGCAAAATAACGGGCAAGAGGAAGCCCTAGTCGTTGGTCCATCCTGCCAAGCCCTCCTTTATTCCTTTATCACCTCCTCCCTGTCCTCAGCTACTTTCCCTCCACTCACTTCTGACTTCTACTTGCATGGATGTCTTCTAGAGCCTACACAACAAACTCCTCCTCTCTCAGCCATGTTGTTTTGTTAGTTGCCACTTAGTCAACGCTAACTCACAGTGACCCCATGCGTGCAGGGCAAAGGCTCTACTGAAACAGCTCCACACACCACACTTTTCAGGGCTGTGACCTTTCCGCTGCAGACCGTCAGGCCCGTCTTCCAAGGCGTCTCTGGGTGGGTTCAAACAGACAACCTCTCAGCTATTAGTTGGGCACCAAACTGTTTGCACCACCCAGGGACCCCTCTCAACCACACTACTCCCCATTTCTCACTTACTACCACCAGGCTTGTTTCCTCAGAGGGGCCGAGGGAGGGAGGAGAGGACACAAGGGGGGTGGGGCAGGCCCAAACGATCCCTCAGGTCCCTGCCAACTCTAACATTCTGTAATTCTATGATTCCTTACCCTAACCACCTGGCCTTGGAAAAGAAAACAATTGACTGTAGTAAATCAGTCATTAACTGAAACCACATAAAACTTACCTTCCCCCACTTTAATATAAATGTTTCTTGCTATCTTGAGTTCAGTGAATGAAGTGACTGCTCCATACTCCTTTTGGGCCCAATTTAACAGATGTTCATTTCCATGGGGGAAGCTCCTTTCTTCTGTTTCTGCTGACAAGGAGAAGTTTCCCGATGAAAAGTGGACCACGGAACCCTTAGACACCTAGAAGAAACACAATTGCATATTTAACGTGGTGCAGTGACCCAGAGCTGAATGATAATTAGAGAGAAAGCCCTTCATCAGATAACTAATGGGTATTTGTCAATCAGTCCTCTTTTCTTTGTTACATGGGTAAATCATCTTTCTATTAGCAGCTGATTCAAGAAAAACTTCTAAGCCTAGTTCTCCCAGGAAATGGCAAAACTACCAATGACACAAGATGTATCTTTGAAAAAAAAATTTTTTTAATATACAATATTTTGCTGTGTTTCCAGTGAAGGCTTACACTACAGTTTAGGTTCCCATTCAACAATTTCTACACAAGTTGTTCAGTGACATTGGTTACATTCTTCACAATGTATGAATATTCTCATTATTTCTGTTCTGGTTGTTTCATTTCCAGTCTCTTTGAATTTTTAAAGAACGTCGTGATGACTGACTGCAGCAGAGTGCACCATAAGTAATCATAAACTTTATCATGGCCACTTTCTAGATATTTAAATTGAAAGACAACCTTCTAAGTAATGTGTTCCAAGTCAAACGAGAAGCCTTGGTGAGTGTCCTCATGGGCTTGGAATAAGTCCTGTGAGCATCTGAACTTGACTACTGGGCCTTCCACAGCTGCAATATCTGCCAACAGAGTCACCCCAATGGGGACACATCAAGAGTCCCCTCCGGTTGTGTTCTCCTGAACACTGAGATAAAAATTATAGCCAGAGGTTGCCAGTCTTCTACCAGATTACACTATTTTCATAGCGGGGAGATGAATGTGTATAACAGTTTATTTTTTAAGACCCCCAAATTCCCACAGATAATGAAGTCAAGAGAATGTTAAGCTGATCCTAATAAAACTTTCGGGATGATTTATGCAAGCCCCACATTCTTGCAGAATGTATTTAGACCAATGCTGACCTAGTATATGACAGTACATGTAATTAACATACACAAAGAAAATCAGGTGCTGCTGAAAATCTCCATGTCATCTTTATTGGCTAGCATCTACAAAAAAGTGATTTTTATCAATGTCAGAGTGAAACCTCAAAATGTGGGCAAAAAGGCTCACAAATTCCCACATTAGCTACTTATCCTTAGCAAAAGGCAAGCAGCTTCTGAAAAGGTTATAAATAGCCAGACCAAAAAGCAGGTTGACAGCAGGGATTTTGCTTATGGTTTCCTTCTATCCCTTATAGCAGTGTTTTCAAACACTGTATCTTAACACATATAAAATAGTACTTAACCCAACTATTGCGCTAGGCATTGTTTTCTATTCAATTACATACACAGGTAGTCCCCATCTTAAGACCTATTTGAGTTACCATGAACTATACTTACGACCATCCATTTTTGTTTTTTTGTACATCTTATCATTACTAATAAGTACCATATACAACGTTGCAGTGCATAATTTGCTGATGTTATCATTCTCAGGTGTTCACTTGCAGATGCTCAATTTTATGATTTACTGGTCAAAACACTGCTGTACAGATTTATAGATTTTCTAAACTAAATCAAAGGCTTCAGTTGCTTGAAATCGTGAACCCAAACGCTGACCGTTTTTCTAAAGTCAATAGGCAGATTTGGGATGCAGTTAAGATGTTACTCCGAAATATATGAAGAAAAAAAAAAAGGGCCGTACAGACAACTCTCATTAATCTTCTGCTTAGAAACACCATCCCCATTCCCAGGGATAATCCAGATGATCCAGAACCTTCCACAAGTGGTGTCATTACTGCAACCAACAGAACGCCAATGTCATCCAGCTCTTCTTCATTGTTGGAATAAATTTTTATGATTTGTGTATTTTTTATGTATATATGAAAATACATCTGTAAGTTTATATGTAATGTTTCCAACTGCCAAAAACAATAATAACAAAAACTAAAAAAAAGAAGGTATTCAACTTACATCAGAACCGACTTAAGGTGGAGTCATCAGAACAGGACCCTGTCGTAAACTGAGGACGACCTGTGCACATGTTTTGTAAATGATGATAAAGAAGTGCTCCACTTAATTGATTCCATGACCCACTAATGCTGGGGTTCTCCATCTTGGCTGAAAACTTGAACAGCTTCTGTATCTCCTGATGCCCAGACCAAACCCCAGATGAGACCAAAAAGTATATCTGGGTGGGGCCCAGGCATCAGTTTTTTGTTTTAATACTTTATGGTGTTTTAGGTGAAAGTTTACATGGCAAATTGGATTTCCATTGAATAATTTTTATACAAATTGTTCCTTGACATTGGTTACAATTTTCACAAAGTGTCAGCATTCTCAATATTTCCGTTCTGTTTGTTCTGTTTCCATTGATCTAGCTTCTCTTCCCCTCTCTGCCTTCTCATCTTTGCTTCTGAATAAATGTCGACTATTTGGTCTAACATAGTTGACTGTTTAAGGGAGCACATTACTCACAAGTGATTATTGCTTATTTTATAAGTCAATCTATTATTTGGCTAAAAGCTGACCTCCAGGAGTAGCTTCAGTACCAAGTTCAAAGGGCATCTGAGAGTAATAATCTTGAGAGTTCCTCTAGTCTCTATCAGTCCAGTAGGTCTGGCCATTTTTAAGAATTTGAGTTTGTTTTACATTCTTCTCCCATTCTACCTGAGGCCTTCTATCGTGTTCCTGGTCAGAACTGTTGGTAGCAGCTGCCAGACACCATCTAGTTCTTCAGGTCTCAGGTTAGAAAAGACATGGTTCATATGTGCTATTAGTCCTGTGGACTAGTTTCTTCTTTGAGTCTTTGCTTTCCTTCATTCTCTTTTGTGCCAGACAAGTAAAAACTAATGGTTGTATCTTAGGTGGCCGGCCATCAGTATTTTTTTAAAGTTACCTGGGTGATTACAATGTTCTACCATAGCTGAGAACCACTGCCCTAACTGGTACTGAGTAATTCATAGTTTAAAAAGCACTGTTGTAGGACAGGCCCAGTGGGGCACCTAGCAGCTTCTTCTACAACAGTGGTTCTCAATCAGGGGCAATTTTGCCCCCCCAGGGGACATTTACAATGTCTGGAGACATTTTTGTCATAACTGGGAAGGTGATGCTGCTGACATCTAGTGGGTAGAGGCTAGGGATTCTATGAAACATCCTACAATGCACAGGACACCCCCCGCAACAAAGAATTATCCAAGCTAAAATGTTAATACCAGTTGCCACTGAGTTGACTCCAACTCATGGCGATCCCCACAGGTATTAAGAGTAGAACTATGACATAGGGTTTTCAATGACTGATTTTCAGGAAGTAGATTGACAGGCCTTTTATTCCTGGCACTACTGGGTGGACTCAAACCTCCAACCTTTCTGTTCACAGCAGAGTGTGTTAGCCATTTGTACCACCCAGGGACTCCAAAAATGGTAATAGTGCTGAGGATTAAAAAACCCTTCTCTGCACTTTAGACTGACTGAATGTTCCTAAACCAAAAATCCATGGCCATCAAGTCAGTTCCAACCCTTTAGGACAGAGTAGAACTGCCCACAGGGTTTCTAAAGCTGTAATCTTCACGGAAGCTGGCTGTCGCATCTTTGTCCCTCAAAGTGGCCGGTGGGTTCAAACTGCTGACCTTTCAGTTAGCAGCCAAACACTTAATCGCTAC
This sequence comes from Loxodonta africana, assembly GCF_030014295.1. NCBI lineage: Eukaryota > Metazoa > Chordata > Mammalia > Proboscidea > Elephantidae > Loxodonta > Loxodonta africana. Next base: position 145,940,956 of record NC_087344.1, on the reverse strand, counting down.
ACTACCAGGGCTCCTTCTGAATGTTCCTACCACTCAAATATGCACTGGATTCCCAATTTGGGTCCCAAATTGACAGTACTTTCTATACTAGAAACTGGACAATTTAGTGCTTAATAAAGATTAAGAGAATCTTTCTAACGTGTTTTGCCTTGGAAAGCCTAGAAGTGATCATCAATAAACTAGGCATGAACTGTGACCACTAGCAATGGTTACCACCTATTGTATACCTGTTGCCCTAGTTATCCAGTGCTGCTATAACAGAAATACCACAAGTGGATGGCTTTAACAAAGAGAAATTTATTCTCTCACAGTCTAGTAGGCCAGAAGTCCAAATTCAAGGCACCAGCTCCAGGGGAAGGCTTTCTCTCTCTGTCAGCTCTAGGGGAAGGTCCTTGTCATCAGTCTTCCCCTGGTCTAGGAGCTTCTCAGGCGAAGGGACCCCAGGTCCAAAGTATGCGCTCTGTTCCCGATGCTGCTTTCTTGGTGGTACGAGAAGTCCCCATGTCTCTCTGCTAGCTTCTTTCTTTTGTATCTCAAAAGAGATTGACTTAAAATACAACCTAATCTTGTAGATTGAGTCCTCATTAACAAAACTGCCACTCCTCCCACCTCACTGACATCATAGAGGTAGGATGTATAACACATAGGAAAACCACATCAGATGACAAAATGGTAGATAATCACACAATACGGGAATCATGGCCTGGCCAAGTTGACACATATTTTGGGGGGACACGATTCAATCCATAACACCTACTATACGTATCAAGCACTACAAAGTACTATCAAATATAGTAATTTCTAAATGTCCTACTGTCAGTTATAAGCAAGACCAGTGGGGAACATTTGGCCTACACTGTTTTGACATCATCTGCGTCACAAAAAGCTCCTGAGCCATTTACTTGCCAAACAACCATACCCACCTATGTATAATTCCGCCAAGGCTTAACTATTCGTCAACACTCACCTGCAAACAATGTTGATCTGGATTTCTGACTTTTGCACTGTAGTCAAATCTTCTTTTCACTGAAAAGCACTTGTACTAAACAGTCATTTTTATCAAGCCTGTCACAAAAAAACCCATGACAGTCCACTGCCTGCACAGCTTTTAATGTTCAGGTAAGTATCTTTGGAGCCTCATTCAAGTTTCAGCCGTAAAATAAAACAATTGGGTTTTTAAATTTACTATGCATAGAGTCACAGTTGTTAAGAGCCTGGCTGCTAACCAAAAGGTCAGCAGTTAGAACCCACCATCCATTCCTTGGAAACCCTATGGGACAGTTCTACTCTGTCCTGCAGGGTCACTATAAGTCGGAATTGACTCGACAGTAACGGGCTTGTTGTTTTTTTCTTTTTTTTGTATGCATAGAGTATATCTCTTCAGAGTGGAAAGTGAGGTAGATCATACTGTGCACACCAGAGACAAGGAAGTGAATGGTGTAAATAAGAGAAGAAATAGGGAGCACCTTTGGAATCTATCCTGAAATTATTACAAAGCAACCCTGTAGTATAGCTGATTCTTTGAAAGGAGGCAACTCCCAGCTATTTTCTCCACGCACCGTCAACCTGGCTCAAGCCCATCCATTCCCAGGCCAGCAGCACGGTCCACACGCTCAGGACTCAGGAATTTGGAAACAGAGTTAACTGCCACTCCTCAGGCGCATTCCAATAAGAAGAAAGCAAAGCTGCCAGGAGCAGTGAAATGTCCCAACTGCAGGTCAGTGGAAATTTTCTGCTTCAGCGAGGGGTTACTCAGCACTCTCCTCAGGACCACCTGCTCTCCCATTCTGACACAGCTGGATGCCTGACGAAGACCTCCCTCCTACCCCCACAGAGTTCAGATGTTATTTCCATTTGGTCCTCAAGACACCTGTGAGGTAAGTTACTACGATTTCTACAGTCAAGAGGATAAAACCTCAAAGAGGTTAATGGCCTATTCAAGGTCAGAGAATCAGCACTGGACAGACCAGAACATGAGACTTCTGGCTCCTGGTCACAGCTGGCCTCAGCTTAAACCTTCCAGAAAGACCTCATTATTAGCTCCCAAGACAGATTTCTGTTCTTACTTTCTATCTGGAAGATTTGTCTTCCATCCACTAGTCTTAGCTGTGCCTTCCACACCAAAGAATCCCTTCCTCCTTCTTCTAAGAGATAAGATAATGTTTGAAGATGCTACCCTGACCCTAATAAAGTAACATCCCCAACTCAGGGCAACATCCCCAACTCCTCCTCAGACACAGTAGGTGTGAGGTCCTAGCCAACGTGGCCTCTGAAGCATGGTGTCCACCACAAGACTTGCGGTTTCCAGGTGTGGTCTGACAAGTGTACCTTTATGGGTGTGTTACCACCACTGATATGGAGGTTGCACGACTCAAGACCTCATTAGCTTTTAGATCACCTGAATCTTGCTATGATTGCATCTTCATTAACATACACTTTAAATATACATCCAACACCTTAAACATACATCCAACAAATACTCACTGAGTACGTGCCTACTCTGTGTTAGGAACTGTTTTAGGGATACAGCAGAGAACACAACAGACAGGATACCCTATCCTTGTGGGGCTTAGAGTGTAGTATGGGAGACAGAGGAACAAAATAAATTTGGATGGATGGATGCACGGACGGACGGGTGGGTGGACGGGCGGGCGGACAGGCAGGCGGACGGCTTCTTCAATTCATGGTGACCTTATGTACACCAGAACAAAATGCTGTCTGGTGCTACGTCATTCTCACAATCACCTGCATGTTCAAGTCAAATGTTGGTTATTGTGTCAATCCATCTCACCAAGGGTCTCTCTTGCCCCTACTGGCCCTCTACTTCACCAGACACGATGACCTCCTACAGCAAATAATTCCCCCTGATCACGTGTCCAAAGCAAGCAAGGTGAGCAATGTTCTGTTGTGATCCATAAGATTTTCATTGGCTAATTTTCAGAAGTAGATTGCTAGGCCTTTCTTCCTAGGCTGCCTTAGTCTGGAAGCTCCACTGAAACCTGTCACCACGGGTGACCCTGATGGAATTTGAAATCCAGGTGGCACAGTAACATGCAAGCCACCAGAGCACAACAAACTGACAGACAGTGGTAGTGAGTGCTACGAAGAAAAATAAACTAAGGGAAAAGAAGAGGGGTACTATACTTCTAAATAATACGGTGGAGAGAGCCTCACTAAGAAATTAAGGACCTGAAGGAGACAAGAGAGCAAGCCATGAAGACGTTAGGGAGAAGAGGATTCCCAGTCAAGACAGCAGCAAGTTTAAGGGCCTGAGAAGGACTTTGCCTGGAATGGAGAAGGAAGAGCAAGGAGGCAGTATGGTGGGCACACGGGGAGTGATGGGGATTATAGGAGAAATGACAGCATGCACAGGTACAGCAGGGCCTTGAAGATCATTGTCATGACTGTGATGTTCAGTCTGAGTGATATGGGCCATCGTTGAAGGTTCATTAAAACCTCTCACGAATATTTTAGCAGGATCACTGTGGCCGCTTTATCGAGTTCAGAGTGAGAGGGATGAGGAACAGAGGACCAACAGGAGACTTCTGGAATAATCCAAGTGTGAAATGGTGATGATTCATGCAAGGGAGGTGGTGATGGAAATGGTGTTACCTAAATCTCCAGGTCTTTATTTTCCAGCCAAGGCTCTTCCATCCTTTCCTTAATGTAAGTACAAAGTCTTACATTTATTCTTTATACCCGTATTTCAAGTCTGTCGAGGCTATTTTAAAATCCTTATCCTGTAAAGTATAAATATATGCAAATTTCATATGCGTGCCTTCTACACTGCCATCTAAATCCCTGGGAAGCTGAATAAGATGGGTCAGTGACTTATAAGGTACACTCTCATGCTACCCTGAGCACATTAACCAGTACTTGCTGGGGTACAAGGTTGTAGACCAATGGCAAAGCTACCCTACAGAAGTGTCTTCAGCCCACATGACCTCATCTTGTCCACAAGGGCATCATGCTAGAGCCCATTAAGAGCCTTGCTGAAATAAACGAATATAAAAAACCAGTTACTGTTAAGTCAATTCCAGCTCAGCAATCCCATATGTGTCAGAACAAAATATGCTCTATAGGGTTTTCAATAATTCATTTCTCAGAGGTAAATCATCAGGCCTTTCTTCTGAGGAGCCTCTGGATGGACTCAAACCTCCATCCTTTTGGTTAGCAGCCAAGCGTGTTAACCGTTTCCACCACCCAAGGACTTTGCTGAAATAAAGGCACTATCTGTCTAAGCCATTCCTCTGCTCTACCAGTTTATGCTCTAATCCCTGCTGAATCTTCATGGATGGTATCCTTATCAGAGTCTGGCCTGGATTAAAGTTTGTGGAAAAACACAGAATGTAAAGAGACTAGCTAAAAGCATAAGAAATAGAGGGAAAATAATACTCGAATACAAGGATGGGTTGTAATCATTATTGCAAGGAAAATAACTATATAAATGACTGTGGAACTGTTTTTAAAAACAATGTGTCTTAGTTGTCTAGTTCTGCTATAACAGAAAGACCATAAGAGGGTGGCTTTAAAGAACAAAAATTTGTTTTCATTTAATAAAAGGCACCAGCTCTAGGGGAAGGCTTTCTCTCTCTCAGCTCTGGGGGAAGGTCCTTGTCTGTTTTTAGCCTCTATTCCTTGGTTCCTTGGTGATTTCCTGTAGCAGTGTGACATCTATCTTGTCCCATCTGTGCTTCCTTGCTTCTGTGCCTAATCTGCTCTCTTATATCTCAAAAGTAATGGCCTCAAGACATGCTGATATGGTCTCATTAACAAAGAGGACCCTATTCCCAGATGGGGTACATACATAGGCATAGGGGTTAGGATTTACAACACATATTTTAGGGGGACAAAATTTGATCCATAACAGCATGTTAGAGGCAAGAATTTTATATTTGGATACGATGGCAGAAACTTTCCAAAGCTATTTATTCCATTCCCCATACTCTACCTTATCTGTGGGCCCTTGCCATGCTGGCCTTATGTCACAACTGAGGAATCCCTAGGTGGTGCAAACAGTAAATGCACTCGGCTGCCAACCAAAAGGTCAGAGGTTCCAGTCTACCCAGAAGCACCTTGGAAAAAAAGTCTGGCGATTTACTCCTGAGAAAGTCAGCTATTGAAAACTCTATGGGATGCAGTTGTACTCTGACACCCATGGGGTCACCATGAGTCAGAACTGACTTGAAGGCAACTGGTTTTTTAATGTCACAACTGAACTGTTACAGGGAATGTCCTACTCAACTCTTAGCCCCCAGTCCTGTCTCCTCCATCCCTTGTCCATGCTGTCACCTGGGCAATCTTTCTAAACATACCTGTCCTGCAGAATGCAGGATAGAATCTAAGCATCTTAATGTGGCACACAGCTGGAGGGGGCCTCTGCCCAGCTCCATTTTCCACCATTCCCTCCACTTAGCCAGGACTAGCCATCTGGACACACTTAAGTTCCAGAATGTATCATGCTGCTTCACATGCCGGGCCTTTTCACATCCCGTTCCCTGTCTGGACCTTCTTCCCTCCCTTGCTGACCTGGTGCACTGCTCCTCAGCCTCCCTACAGGGATCACCTTCTCTGTGAAGCCTCCCAGTATCCCTTTTTATCCTCAGGGTGGAGCTAGCTGCCCACCCGTGCCTTGTACACACCTCTAGCCCAGTCCCTCTCTCATATGAACTGTCATTTATCAGCATACCTGCTGCTTTCACCTGACAGACATCAACACCTTGAGAGCCAAGAAAGTGCCTTCCTCATTTTGAGTCTCCTGGACCTAGCACAGTGCTTGGCACACACCAAGGACTCAGTCATTGCTTCTTGAATGAAAGCTCAATCCTATTACTTACAGGGAAGGATATGCCATAACTTCTTTATTCCCGCAAGCAAAATCTCTCGCTGTCCAGGAAATGATCTTTTGGCCAGGTTTTAAAGCTAATGATTTCATTTTTCACCTTATACCTCCATTTAAAAACCAATTATTAAAACATACTTAGGTGTTCCATGTCTTCCCCCAGCATCCACTGAACTTTCCTCCTGCTTGCTAATTAAAACTCAACTCTCTGACATTCCCTGACATGATAAATGTCTTCCTGTGGGAATGAACGGGGCACTGAACTCTAAGAATCCCAATGCTTAGCAAGGGTCTGTTGAAGGGGCAACCATAGGACACTTTACTGTCTAATAAGTCCTGGGACACTGAGACACACATGAGCCATCTCCTCTCCCGGATGCTCTTTCCTATTTGAACCAACCATGGCATTTGTATTTTAAATTCTGGTTATACTACCAGACTTTTTTTAACAAGAGCAAAACATTACTCTATCTGCCAGTGCTGGGAGTTTTATTACAAGAACTTACGGCTAGGCAACGAACGCCAAGTTTATTATTTTTTCTGGATCAGATTCAACACACTCATCCAAAAGAGCATGAAAAAAGCAAAAGAGGCAACCAGCACTTTTGTTTCCACACCTGCGTTTAAGCTTTAACTCTTAAGGTCCTAATCAGATCCACTGAAGCTTCCAGATTGATCTCCCAAGCCTGAGTGAGGTGAATAAATTCTAGCTGATAGATGCAGACACCATTTTTCTGGAACCAAGGTTCTTCATTTTAACACTTATCTCAGCACATCAGCTGACTCAGAGGCCCTGCAGTTGTATCACAGTCTCTCTCTGGGCCTCCTCCAAGTTGGTTTGGTCTTCAGTGAGGAGGAAGAAAGGAGCGTGGAGAGTGCCACACTGTAAGGCCTCATCCAGTCTAATCCCCACCTTCCCGCCTCCTTGACCCCTACCCCACAAAGAATGCTCCCAGATAAGCAGTCCTGATGAAAATTCTGGCCACTCTAAGATCAAGGGTGGCAATTAAGTTTTATCTTAAGTTTCACCTCACCTCCTTCAAGTCTACTCAAATGTTATCTTCTCAATGGGGCCTATCTAAAATAACAACCCAACTGTCCAGCTCCCATTCCAGCAATCCTTATTCCTCCCAAACGAAATGTCCTAAAATCTCTTCAAAGATCCTTCAAAGGCTGGGGTCTTAGTCTGCTTTGATCATAGATATATCTCAAGCATCTAGATGGGCACAGAATACCAGTTACCAATTGCCATCCAATCGATTGTGACTCATGGTGATCTCATACATGTCAGAGGAGAACTATGCTCCATGGGGTTCTCAATGGCTGGTTTTTCAGAAGTAGGCTGCCAGGTCTTTCTTTAGAGGCACCTATGAGTGCACTCAAAACACCAACCGTTGGGTTAGCAGCTGAGCACATTAACCATATGCACCACCCCAGGACTCCAGGCACAGATAAGCACTCAATAAATACGTGTTTAATGAATGAATGAATGAACAAACCTTGAAGTCCAATTAATTGATACCACTTGCCTGAAGTTCTGCGCTGAGAAAGATGCTGAGGTCATATTCAGGAGTGGTGGGGAAATGGGAAAGAGTGTTAGGATCAATCAGCAGTGTCTGCCAGCGGCTTGGGAATGCCTTTCTTGTTCTGGATCTATGCTGTCCGATACAGTAGCCACCAGCCACATGTCATAACTGAACACTTGAAATGTCACTAGTCTAAAATGAGCTGTGTGGTAAATGGAAAATATACCCCAGCTTTCAAAGACTTCATACTGAAGTAAAATATCTCATTAATAATTCTTATATATTGATTATAGGTTTAAATGATATCATTTTGAGTATACTGGGCTAAATAAAACATACCATTAAAATTAATTTCACCTATTTCTTTTCACTTTTTTAAATGCACTAATAGATTTAAAATGACTTATGTGGTTGGCAGTATATTTCCATCAGAGAGCAGTGCTCTAGATCTTTCTCCAGACCTTATGGAAGGAATGTGTTTATGAACTGATGGTGTCCATCCTCCCAGATGCTTCTTGGTCTTGTCTCAGAACATAAATTAATGTCAAGAAGACATCTCAAACCCAGTGCTTACCAAAATGTGATCCTCAGATCAGTGTATTACAAGCAGAAGTATGTTAAAATGCAGGTTCCGGTGCATGTGTGTGTCTGGTGGTGGTGGCGGGGTGGTGGTGGCGGGGGGGGGGGGGAGCGGTTAATATGCTCCAGGAAACTACATTACAACCCTTCCCTCTTGGTCCCCTTCCTGCCCTGTGATTTCTATGCATACTTGACCACTGCTCTAAGCCTCAGATACAAATATTATTTAAACTTTAAATAATATTTGTAAAAACTTAAAAGGGATTGTTTGGACAGCAAGCAAGAATCTCTTTCCCTATGCTGGTGAAAAAAGCCAAGAGGGAGAGAGTAAAGTCAAACCATAGACGGAGTCATTTTCTTGCACATTTAAAAAGAAAGAAACGGGCCTTGTGAAATAAGAGAAGTCACAGGTCCCCAATGATAAAGAAAAGCCTGTGGAGAGCTCAGAGGAAAATGTGTTCCAGAAATTACAATCTCTCTCTCTCTCTCTCACACACACACACACACACACCCTATAGCTTGGCCAAGGTCCATTTGGAACTTGAGTTATCGGTTGGATGAGTGCCTGCTATTCAGGTTACAGCTCCTTGGGGCAGCTCTGCCCGCACACCCGGCTTCACACAGTCACATGGCTTTGGCACTGGTGGAAGTTCAGCACTTGCACAATCAGGATCAGCTCCTCTCCCTTTTCTGTCTTCCTACACCCAGCTTTTACTACTTCTATTCCTTTTCTTGACTCCTACACAGACAAATCTCTTTTTGGAGCTGTCTTTTTAGGAACATAGAAACAGCAAAATAAGGAAAACAAATAAAGCAAAGAAAAACACATTGATGTTTCAGAAACACCTGCCATGCCAAGAATTTGCTTGCTCAAGCCTGGGAGTGGGGAGAGAAGAGAGAGACATATGATAAAGTACGATATGCATGTCTCTAAAAATGAGGTTTAAGTAAGATCTATACAGATTGGCCCTATAACTTATAACAACCCCCACACAGAAAGGCATTAGGGAGATTATGCTTTGATGTATTTTGTGCACCCCAAGTCCAGTAAAAACAGAACTTACATAAATGACTGGAACAGAACTGAAATATTTACCTCCCAAATGAGGACCGAGCCCTACACACTGAAAGAGGGAAATCACACGTTCTCCCGCCCAATTCCTGGGAGGGCCGCGCTCGCCTGTTTCCCTTGTAGCCGCGTGATGTGAAACGCGATCTGAAACATGTTTTTTATTACCATACGTCATGACTCAATGTTTTTTTTTTTTTTTTAAATCTGTTTTAATGAAATAATAACTTCCATGCTCAGGAACCTACATTCATAATTTGCAAAGCTACATATTCATGAGCCATGTGATTACAGATTCTGCCAATCGTGCAGTCAAGAAACACAAATCCACGCAGCCGTTTTAAAAGTCTTGGGTGTTTTTATTTTATTCCCATGACCAGATTACTTTCTTTTAATAAAATGGTTTATAACTTATTTGACTACTAATTTTTCTCAAAGCATGCATGATGACCATGCTGTTTTTATTTTTTTGGCTAAAATAAAAAGAGCTAAAGAATTGAAGCTGCCCTCTGGTCTAATGCCCTACGTGTTTACACATGGCGGAGAGGAAAATTCTGAGATGCTGCCCTCTGAATATAAACATGCACAAACTTGAACGTGAGCCAGTACAAAAGCAATAATCTCCCATGGAAACATCACAAGAACAAAAAGTGTATGTGAGTGTTTATATGCACAAAGAGAAGAAAAAGATTTTACTCCATCTGAAAGCCGAACTCAGTCTCCACAGGTTGGCAAATTAACGAAGAGTGAGCTGCTTTATAACGCAGAGCTTTCCAAAGCAGAGTCCCAGGCCACAGAGCGATCCCCGAAGGCCTTCCAAAATGATCTCCTCAAAGCTTAAATTTACCCTTTCTTATCTTCCAATGTTAGCATGATGTTAGGCACTTGCCCCAAAACCCAAAGTGCGTTTGCCATCTAAAGGTCTCTGCTCAGGAAAAAATAACATGCTAGCATCATTACTGTTACTTGTCACAAACCTTGATATATTTTTTGCCCTCCAAACATGCTTCTGGGGAACTCCTCACTAGGGAGGATCCTGAATTTTCTTTAAGTTATATCCAATCTGCCAATCCATGTTCAAGAGTACAAACTGAGTTTCACAAATAGCAGGGTTTATGTAGCCCTGGTGGCGCGGTGGTTAAGAGTTTGTCTGCTAACTGTAAAGGTCGGTAGTTCGAATCTACCAGCCGCTACTTGAAAATCCTGTGGGGGCAGCTATACTCTGTCCTATTCGGTCACTATGAGTGGGAATCGACTTGAGGGCAATGGTTTTGGTTTGGCTTTTGGTTACGTGGGTTTCCAGAATTCTATTTAGAGTTCCTTTTTACAGATAAGGAAACTGAAGCTCAAAGAAGCTAAAGGATATGCCCAAGGCACGGAGCTAGGAGACAGCAGGGTTGAGAATAGAGCCAAAGGCCATGTTTCTTACTCTAGGACTCTTTCTAGTACACCACCACAGAATTGTCAGCTACCAAACTCAGAAACAGTAGATATGACCACCCCCCACCTCAGTCTTATATCAACAGAATGCTGGGAGATAATAACCACAAAGGTTCTTACTCAACACTCATCAAGTATATGTCACATAGAGATACTAAGGAGCCCTGGTGGCATGATAGTTAAGCGCTAACCTAAAGTGGGTGATTCAAACCTACCAGCCGCTTTGCAGGAGAAAAGACCTGGCCATCTGCTCCTGTAAAGATTACAGCCTAGGAAACCCAGTTCTGCTCTCTTATAAAGGGTTGCTATGAGTCAACTCAACGGCAATTTTTTTTTTTTTTTTTTTTGATTACGACTCGGAATTGACTCAACAGAGCACAACAACACAGATTCTGAATCCTCTTATAATTGAAGATATCAGGGCTCTGAGGGGTTAGGTAAAACCCCAGATAACATAGTTTTAGCAAGGGACAGAGTGCAGATTCAAAAGTGTGCCTGTTGAACTCCAAAAGCCATGCTCTTTCCGCTGTGGTACTGAGTGTGCTTGGGAAGGCTGTCCTCCTTGGTGGACTCGCAGGTAAGCAGTCAGCAAAGTTCCATCTAACTTAAGCCAAGGTTTCTACCAAGACTCAGTTGGCAAGTACAAGGAACAACCTCCAGACTTATAAGGGGGTGGAAGGGAAAACAGCAAGGCAAAGCAGGGGTCGCTCCCCTTCTCTGTCTCTCGCACAGACATTCTCCCCCTCAGATTGTTTCCTTCTCTTTCAGCCTCTTCCCAGCAGCCTAGGGAGCTGTGCTGGTGAAAGTGGAAAAGGAATGGAAGTGGAAGACAGAAATAGTGATGACTGTTATGGAAACAAAATAATTACTTGGCTGGAAGAAGAGAGATGTGGTTATAAACAACAACAAAAAACTGCCCAAGGATCTTAAAGTGGTTGAATACAGACTACAATAGACGCGGCAAAGTGAGACCATCAGGCTGTTTAAATTTAAAATGTAAAATGCTTCCGTGTTGGTCAGTTTTATGTGTCAACTGGGCTAAGCTAGAGTACCCAGTTATTCAATCAAACACTACTCGAGATGTTGCTATGAAGTTCTTTGTAGAACATAGCCATCAGTTGGCTTTAAGTAAAGAGATTGCCCTTGATAATGCGGGCCTCGTCTAATCTATTGAATGCCTTAAGATCAGACCTCGGCTTCCCTGAGAAAGAAGAAATTCTGCCCTTGGATAGTTGCTTCAGAGTCCCCGGAGTAGTACAAACGGTTAATGTGCTCAGCTGCTAACCAAAAGGTTGAAGGTTTGAGCCCATCCAGAAGTATCTCCGAAGAAAGGCCTGGTGATCTACTTCTGAAATTGCAGCCACTGAAAACACTATTTTACTTGTAAAGCATAATTCTATTCTGACACACATGAGGTCGCCATGAGTTGGAACTGACTTGACGGATACTGGATGTGGTAGTTTTAGCTCATGCCCAACAGTTCAGTTTGCCCTTCCTGACAAGCTGCCCTATGGGTTTCTGACTGGCCTTACCACTCATCACAACTGTGTCAGTTTCTTGCAATAAATTTCTTAATATATATCTCCTACTGGTTTGTTTCTCTGGTTGAACACTGATACCACTTCTGTAAATGGCTGCTACAAACCCAGGAGAAACAGGGCTGCGTAGTCTGTCCCAGCAGCCACAAACCCAAGAGCAGTTTAGGGAAAGGGAAAAAAAAAAGGTTCTAAGAGACATTTTCTTGAGGCGCAGGATGGAGGTGCGGCCTCCAGCCCAAAACGACTGGTTGGAACCCCCTTCTGACTTAATAAATAAGCTCTCAGGTCAAGGCAGGGTCCTCTGAGCAGGTCCCAGTCTCATGCCTGCCCTACCTCCTCGTTTACACTCATCAGTCCCTGAAGGACACGGTGGTTGCCTATGCTAAAGCCAAGAAAGCTGAAGTGAACACGTTAAACACTGATGAAGAAATGATCCCCCGTGGGTTAAGGATAGAGCAGATATTAAGCAAGGCATCCTGGTGGAGGTGATCCAACCAGAGGAGTCCAGAGGAAATTGGGAAAGGGGTCAAGGAGCACTTTTAAAATCCTTATCTGGATGAAATATTGGCACGACCTAGATCCCAGTGCTGAAACAAGCTATTCACAACACACTTTGCTGAAACAAGACCAGATGGGTGATGGTGCTCCAGTTCTTCACTTGGTCAGGTGGAGCCAATGCCCTGACTTGGCTCTATCTGTTCAACTTCAGAAGCCCTGTCTTTGAGATGAGCATCGGTAGCTCCAGGCTAAAGACGCAGGTAGCAGGTGACATCACAGGCACACCCTTCAGCCAGACAGCATGACTCAAGGTTCCCAATGAGGGTCCCATTCACTGCTCTGGAAAGGGGGTGGGGTGCTCCTGGGCTATGTCTGCCTCTCAGGAGGTCACCCAACTCCCCACCTTCTGCATTATCACCTGAGGGATAATGCCAAGGGCGCTTTTAGCGAAGGAAAAATCAGGAGAAAAAAAAAAAAGGCTCAAAACATCCGGGCATTTAATATTTTTAGAATGTGACTCTTCAGGTGGCAGCCACTGTGGCTTAACTTCCAGCCACTGGTAGGAAAACTGTGGACATTATTTCAGATGCTTCACATGGTGTCTGGGAATACTATTGCTGAATGGATTCAGAGATGATCCAGCATCTAGATCTTGGGCAAAATCATTTAACCTGAGTATTTTCCTCTGCAAAAGGAGAGGTCTGGACCAGATGACAGTGCACAATTAAAATCCAATACCCTGGTTACACCTACTTGCCCCTACTCAAAGTATAAATTCACTCAATTCCAGGATCAAAATCTGAGATATGTGAAATAAAGGCAGAAGGTAGGAAAAATCTAGCCCAAAGTACTAATCCCCATCATTAAAAATACATTTATTATTGCTAACATTTATTGAGCACTTACTATGTGCCATGCACTATTCTGAACACTTTACATGGGTTACAGCCACCAGCTACTGTGTGACCTTGTAGAAGTTAATATCTTTTTGTCTCAGCCTTCTCATCTTAAAATGAGGATGATAGTAATACTTACATCATGGGGTTTCTATGAAGATTAAATAAGGTAATAAATGTAAGGGCTTAGAAGAGTGCCTAGGACGTGGCATACACTATAAATTTCTTAAATATACACATACATATGCTCACAACAGGCCACAGGGTTGCCTGACAGATCTTGAGGTTGACAGGCCACAATTCTTTCCTCACTGTGGCAGGATCATAGCCTCCTTACCCAATCTGGTAGAAAAGATTATGCCAACTACCTTTGAGTCAATTCCAACTTCTGGTAACCCTACTGTGTCAGAGTAGAACTGTGCTCCATAGGGTTTTCAACGGCTCATCTTCCAGAAGTAGGAAGCTAGGCCTTTCTTCTGAAGCCCCTCTGTGTGGACTGGAACCTCCAATCTTTCAGTTGGCAGCTGAGCACACTAACTGTTTGTACTACCCACGAACTCCAAAAAAGGATATGGTGTTGCTGTGTGCCATCAAGTTGACTCCAACTTATAACAACCCTATATCACATAATAGACCTGACACACAGGGTTTCCTAGACTGTAATCTTTATTGCAACAGATTGCTAGTTCTTTTCTCCCAAGAGTCATTGGTGGGTTTGAACTGCCAACCTTTCAGTTAGCAGCTGTCATGGATTGAATTGTGTCCCCGCAAAATATCTGCCAACTTAGCTGGGCCATGAGTCCCAGTATTGTGTGACTGTCCACCATTTTATGTGATTTCCCTATGTGTTGTAAATCCTATCACTAGGATGAAATAAGATGGATTAGCGGCCATTATATTGATGAGATATACAAAATTAGATAGTATCTTAAGCCAATCTCTTGGAGATAAAAAAGAGAGAAGCGAGCAGAGAGACAAGGGGACAACATACCACCAAGAAAGCAGTGCCGGGAGTAGAGCATATCCTTTGGACCTGAGGTTCCTGCGCTGAGATGCTCCGAGACCAAGGGAAGATTGATGACAAGGACCTTCCTCCAGAGCTGACAGAGAGAGAAAGACTTCCCCGGGGCCAGGGCCCTGAATTCGGACTTCTAGCCTACTGGACTGTGAGAGAACAAACTTCTCTTTGTTAAAACCATTTACTCGTGGTATTTCTGTTATAGCAGCACTAGATGACTAAGACAGCAGGCAAGCACTTAACTACTGTGCCACCAGGGCGCCTTAAAAAGAGGATATAAGAACCCTGTTTTCAAGGGTTTGGCAGTGTTGGTGCCAAATATTAGCTCTGAACATCACCCATCAGCCTGTATCACCCAGAAACTACAGTCTCAACAATAAGTTCTCTGTGATAAAGATGGAAGGCTAGAGGCCAAATAGACACTGACCACTGTGGGCTTTTGCCATAGGTGGCAGATGGGCAAGCCCATGACTTCCAGGTACACCTTAGGTATTAGTACTATAGCTGCATCATTCGCCCCCCAAATGGGACAAGGAGGAGACAGAGAAACGATGACTCCCTGTCCCAGTGGCATAAGAGCCCAAGTTTGCAACAAAGACCTCAGGTCACCCACAAATAGGGCATTAGAAACCAACGGCAAAAGCAGATCTTGGAATACAAATTCTACCCTGCATACTGAAACATCAAAGACTAAATTTGCCCCTTCCTCCCCTGTATAAATCAGAAGCAGCTTCTAAGTCAAGGAATTAAATAACGGAAGTTTAGGATGCCCCAACCAGCGTTGCATCAAATAAATCCAATGATTCTATGCCTAAGAAAGAGTCAGGCCATCTCACAGTCCCTTCCTGAGATGGGGAGTGTGGGCCACCTGTGGGGAACCCTCACCCAGTGCCTCATCATTCTCAGCTTATGAGAGGACCTAAGGCATAGTCATGAGCTTTCAAGTTAACCTCACCAGAGACTCCCAGGAGACAGATTTTTTTTTTTTCCCCTCCCCTTACATGGAAATAAAATATTCTGCAATCTCCCTTATCAAAACACTCACTTTTTCTACCAAACAGCTCCCTGGAGATTCAAGGGCACAAGAGATGTAACATTTGATACAATTGCCCAAAGCTTGAGAAGGGCAGATGCATCAGATCATAGATTAGCCTTAGACAATAAAGCCTTAAAGGACGTCATGGAACTCTACATGAAAAAACACCAATCTTCTCTCCTCAGTGAAAGCAAGTTTACTTAACCTCAATTTGTTGAATGAAAGTACAGCCTTCACAGGGCTGGGGCCCATGGCTGCACAGACATGACACAGCAAGCCCAGCAGAGCCAGGAAAAGTCTACACTTGCATGAACCCTCCGGGACAGGATGTCTTCTTCAGGAAGAATGCTCTCAGGCAAACTCACAAGGGCTATGGGCTGCTCACTGGCAGCATTCACCTACTTTAACCCCGCACGTTAGGATAAAGCCTAGGTAGTCTTTCAAAATCCTTTCTGAGTCATGATTACCAGCTGAAATGAGACTCTTTCCAATGCTCTAAATGCCACAGTGACATTTAGGAAGCACTCTCTCACCACAGAAAGGCCAGAAACTTGTTCTTAGGAAATATGGTAGTTGACTGACCCTAGTTCATGAGAGGATCAAGCCCCTTATAATTAAGGCTCTTATGGACAAGCCACAAAACCAACAGATAAGCAGCCTCTGGAACAAAAATGCATGGTACACACCACTTGGAATATCCCACAGGACACAATGAGTCATTCCTCAAGAGACATGGAAAAAAAAGAAGAAGAACCAATCTTGAAATGTTTAGTTGCTTAATCTGCCTTCAAGAGAGAACTTATTTGGGGAAAGACCTTACTGGAAAACCCAAAATGGTGGATATCCAGACACTCGGTTTATACGGGCGACTCTTCTGGTTGAGCAAAAGCTGTGTTGGTGCCCACAACCCTGGCCCATCTGCCATGCATGGCTCCTCAGAGTCAACCTTGTGGAAGAAGCTATCTTAAATGCATCTGGAAGAAGAGGATTCTCATTTTCTTTGATTTTTTGAGACCAAATCATTGTACTTAACCACCAAAAAACCAAAACCAAACCAGGTGCTGTCAATCCATTTTGACTCATGGTGACCTCATGTGTTGCAGAGTAAAACTGTGTTCCACAGAGTTTTCAATGGCTGTGACCTTTCTGGAGCAGACTGCCAGATCTTTTTTCCCACATGCCTCTTGGAGGGCTCAAAATGCCAACCTTTTGGTTAGTAGCTTAGCACTGAACTGTTTGCGTCACTCAGGGACTCCTACACTGAACTGCAAATTTCCAATTTCTTAACCATCTGTCCCACATAATGGGAAGCTCCTTGAGGGTGGGCAATTTACCACATTTCTCTCCGGATCCTCCACACTAGGCATGGTTCCTAGCATCCTGTTACCTGCTGCTGTCAAGTTGATTTCGACTCACAGCGACCCTAGAGGACAGAGTAGGACTGCCCCATAGGGTTTCCAAGGAGTGGCTGGTGGATTTGAACTGTCAACCCTTTGGTTAGCAGCCATAACTCTTAACCACTGTGCCACCAGGGCTCCAGCATCTTGTAGGCACTCAAAAAATTGTGTTTTGGAGGAATGAACAAGTAGATGCATAAACCGACATACCAGGTATGCTAATTTCATGTTTTTCTAAACATAAGGGGAAACCTGCCAAAGAAGGGAATGGAGGAAATTAGAAAAGGGAAAAAAAAAAAATTATTTCCAGATTTCTAAATGTAACACAAGAGAGAATACAGGGGGAAAAAAAAAGGAAGGGGGAAAAAAAAGTTCCTCCTTCACAAGAGAACATGAATGCATGAGCTATTCTTAGGGCAGTTTTGGATACTACAGCCCTCAGTCACACAGAACTTGGATTTATGGAAAGTAACTACTGGGCATGCACCGTGGTACAGGTTGTGCATATCCCTTCCTAGCGTTGACCTCAGTGCACATCTGGGGCTATTTAACAACTGATTTGAAATTTAGCCTTCTGATTTCCAGTTAAATACACGGCACAGGAAAACAAATAGCACTTGTTTTTCACGGAGCCTTGTCAGTCATCCAAACTGCAATGCAGACCAGAGAACTGCCTGTGGTGTGGTGGCCAAGGCCCAAAATATTTGGGCCATTTTTTTCCCCCTGGTTTAAGGCAAAGGGATAAACCAGATTTTAGCAACCCCAGCTTTTTCACCCACCCTTCTCCCCTGCTGAGAAATGCAAAACTGGTTTCTGAATATTAAGCATGTTCCTGGTATGAATTTACATTTTTCATTGGGACTAGATTTTGATTTGTTTTTAATCTAAAGCCAATAGCATTGAGTTTGGTTTCTCACATTTATTTCAACTGCCCTGACTTGATATTTACTTGGATTTGCTGAACAGGCAATGTTCAGATTACCATTTTCTGTTTCCAATTAAATTAGGATGTAGTATCTAGCGGTTGTATTATCAAAGAATCACAGAGTTGGAAAGCTGGGAGGAACTTTAGAGATCAGCTACTACAACCCCCTCATTTTAGAGATGAGAAAACTGAGGCCCAGAGTTAAGTGATATTGTCCAACGATGTATAACGAGTTAGCAGGAGAACTAAGACTAGTATTTGGGGGCTCCTGACTCCCAGACCAGGGTGTTAACTAGAAATAAAAACTGGGTACACCTCCAGGTAGAGTTGCCTTATAAAATACAGGACTTTCAGTTAAATTTGCGTTTCAGATAAGCAATAAATAATTTTTAAGTGTAAGTGTGACC